>NC_046637.1:21546168-21850168 GCF_900324485.2 Mastacembelus armatus | reverse complement strand
TGGTAATACCTGCCATCAGTGCTCTTCCTGTAGGTGTCTTATAGCTGCTTTCAATATGCTCATCCTGACAATGTGGAATTTGTCAGCCATACTGAATGGATCTTAATGGGCCAGAAGACATTAATAATTACCACAGGTAAGATTTAAAGGGATTATATGTGAAATGACATAAAGCGTGGCCCCCTGAGGTAGAGCAGCAGACAAAAGGATTATCGTTGCACGTACACAACTGTGCCATCTGCGAGAGGAATGAATCATGAAAGGGATTACAGTGTGCCTCTGGTGGACACCATGTGAAGAGTGGAAATGTTCAGAGACTCACACAGGAAAAGCAAAAACATATTCACAAGTGACTTGGAATACTGAGAAGATGCTGCTGAACAGATAGTATACAGTAGCTTTTCAGTGTAAATGTACCACATGGAATTTAAATCTTCTATGCTGCCTGCATTGCCCATTAAGAAAATTCAATGTCTTTATGTTTTAAACCAATGTTTTTGAAGACTTCAGGCTGATATACCAATAAACATTCATTTTACTACCAGTGCTTTGGTTTGCTGTATTCCTACTCTGTGTTTTTCTCTTGCCAGTGCCTACACTGAACCGTTCCCAATGAATCCTGTCTCTGCTGGGCTGTCAGCGGACGAGGACCATGGTCGTACCTCAGAGGAGGAAGAGGGTGTTGCGGACCAGAGTTATGATCGACAGGTGATGCATGTGAAGCAGACACAAGTGAAACAAGGGCAGAAAGTGGTTAATTCAGTCATCTGAGCAGCAAAATGTCCCAGCAAATCAACAAAATGGGCAAACATTTCTTGAAGATTTTATTGTATTAATAGGCCTCAGGTCAGGTTTGACATCATACATTAAACTATTAGGAGAAAATCAAATGTTCTGCAGCACATGCATTTATGCACACATTTAGACACATGTGACACTAATGTATCAATATAACTTTTGATTCACCATTGTGCCAGTCATAATGCATTACATCAATCTGCCCAGTTTTCTGTACAGTAAAAGGCATTTTACAGTAGCTCATAGGTGGACCCCATCCGTCCTGCTTCTACCACAATAATATCAGGCCCCACTCCCATCATGTGACATGTGTTTCCTTGTTTTCTTTATTTTCAGAGAAAAAATACAATAAATTAAAGAAACAAAGACAAAAGAAGGCCAGACAGACTGCATCTGGCCTCAGGCACACTTTCATTTAATGGAACTGATTTTATTTTGAGGAAATGAGTCTCAGTGTGCCTTTCATGAACTATTTGTGAAATTCCCCACTTCGGAAAAAATAACACTTACAAATCACTGGTGCCTTTGTGGGTAAATCTTCTAAATGGCTTCAATGTTATGTTTTGGCTTGGATGTTTTGAGACCCTGTGATTAGCCTCTAAATCAATGGGCAGGATTGTTGCCACCACACACACAGCCTCTCATACATAATGCATCTGAGTTTACAAGTCCCGAATTTGAGAAAGGTTTCATGTCTGTGCTGTGCTGTAATGAAATAATCAGTCTTATTTTGACAGCAAAAATCCCCCCCAAAAAAGTGAATTGGGTATTTCACCAGTGTGCTACGTAGCTATTCCTATTAATGTTTGAGAGGAGTAAGTGTCCACAGAGACCCTTTAAACATTAGTTACGCTCATTCATCTTCCACTCTGCTCCCTCCTTGTCACTCAGATTGATGGCCGATCCCGAGCGTTCTACATCGCAAAAGAGCTCGTCGACTCTGAGAGACTGTGAGTGTCCGCACTCATGGATTCCCCTGTTTTCACTCTTCTCTTGTTGTCACAGACAAGCATGGCACATCCAAATCTGGTGTTTTGCTTTTCTCTGGCAATTTTCAACTGTACTTCTGAGCTAATTCATCAATCTGCATGCAGAGTAAATGAGAAAATGATCAAATACACCAACCTTTTCTTTTTCCTGCTACACGTCACGTTTCTTCTGATGTACTTTTCTCATTTTGCAAAACGAAATATTTTAGTATCTTGCAGGAACATTAGCATAATTGTGTAGAAGGCTGTGAATTCCTTTTCTTATGATGTCTCTTGGCTTGTTTTGCAGACACGTCAGCGCCCTCAAGTACCTTCAAGAGGTAGGAAAACCTTTCCTGCCGTGCCATGAATGTGTCATATTACCTTTAAATGTCTCCTGCTTTGAGGCCTATTAAACGTTCTTGAAAAGGAACTGATAACATCGTGTGTCTGTTCCCCAGTCTTTGTCTCCTTCTTTGCTCCTCCCCCTGTTGTGAGACTCTGCTCAGGTTTATCAATGTTGTTGCAGCAAGATCTACTTCCTGGTCTTGACAAATTAGACATGTACTCTGGTGTGGTTGGTTTCGATACGGTGCAGCACGTGCTCACCAGGCGCACTTGCTGATGCTGTTCTTGTATCCTTACACAACAGATACTGTATGTGTAGACATGCAAGGCCGCTGGAGTCTTTTATATTGATACTACTGGTTGAATCGTATACATATTTCCCTATGACCAGGTTGTCCATAAAATAGAGATTCCTCTCAGTAAGGTAACAAATGTCGTGAATTCAGGGCAGAGGATTTAGAGGTGAGCTCTGGTAAGCCTCTGTAGGTCAGCCATGTATCATGACCAACTGTTTGGTTTCATGATTTCTCACACAACGCCTGTCAAAGACCACATTGCTACAGACTTAGGATCAAAGACTAATACTTACTGCAGAAAACAACTTTCAAACTGTGGACATTGAAATAGTTCGAACAATAATTTCCTTTTGATCTCAAAGGAAAATTTAAAGAAAAGTGAGACAGATGATGCCTTTTTGAGAAGCAGAGTTGCTATTATGTGATGGTTCTCAGTATATAAATTTGACAGGCAGAGTCACTGAACCCAGAGAAGCCCATCATTCAGCCTGTACCTAATAACCTTGAATAGGATCATAACGTAGCTGTCTTATGTGTGCCCCCTCAGTGATTTGTGAAGGCCTGCTGTGAATACAAACCCAGTTGCTTTGTGTAATGTGCAATTTGATGCCATTAAAGAGCAGCTAATGTAAATATTATACAATGGACCCCTCTAACGACCATAAATCTGCAAGCTCATCATGATGCTCAATTATACTAATTATTGTTGCCAAAGCACAGACAGGAACATATGCTCCAAGTCGATGTGGGCATCAGTGCATCAGAAGGGACATTTTGACAGCAATTTGCAAGTGTAGCCTGTAACTAGTTTCACTGTAAATGATCTGCTTTCACAAACTCTCACTTTAAAAAGGTACAGCAAAGCCTTGGCTTCTGCGCCTCTCCAGCGTAACCAACTAATTGAATCTTCTTGCCATCTTTCAAAGTCAACACACTGAGGGTTTCTTTTAAAAATCATACTGCATAGAGGTACAGTGTTAGAGTCTTATTACTGTATTTTTCAACCAGTGATCTGTGGAGATGTTAGTTACAGTTTGATTTCGACTAATGTCACGATTAGCATGAAACTGTGTAATTCTGGAAAGTCTCCAGCGGCACATGTAGAAACACAGTTTGGGGGGAAAAAGCTAGAAGAGCCTTAAGTAAGAGGCACACATGAGCTATTGTTCCATTGTTTGATAAGGAATAGCAAGAATACAAAGAATTTCCAAACCCTGTCCCCACATGGGAAGGGAGGCCATGCTCCTCTTCTAAACAACTTTCCCTATAACAGCCTCAACAAATGAGGCTCAGGCTTTTTATTTTTTCTCTTTTGTAACCCATGACCTCTGTACAGATTCTCAGTGCTGAGTTATGACCACACATTGCTGAGGAATTGCTCAGCCAACTGCTGTTGTTGTAATGTTGTTTTTTGACCCGCTTTAGGTGAGACAACTACAGATAAGGTGTTGAAAGGACCAGTACAATGGAGAGTAAATCACCTCTCAAGTCTTGGATCTGAGTGTGTGTGTGTGTGTGTGTGTGTGTGTGTGTGTGTGTGTGTGTGCTTGTGTGCTTGTGTGGTACAGTAGCTGTTCTTCTCTTTGGCAGACATGATGAATGTTAACTTGTATGTGTATGATGAACAGCATGTTGTGAAGTGCCCAGTGCCACTATATTATGTCAGGGTCAACTGGTGTATCTGTGTTTGTGCTTTCCCCAAAACTGGATTAGATGGGTTTCAGATACTTATCCCTTACAGGCATACAGAAGGTTTATATGCAACTCTAGTTTCTTAATCCACAGAGAAAAGTGATTTTTTAAAAGCCACTTCCTAACAGCTCTCCCAATTTAATCTATTTTTTCCTTCGTTTAGTGAGTAGATAAATAAACTCTCCTTTGCTTTTTCTCTCCCTTGTCTCATAACTTCTCATATTAGCCCTCTTAGTCAGTGACACTGCAGCTTTTAATGCCTGCTGCACATGTTTTATGTTTGGTGAATGGATTACAACTGACTTAAAATCGTTGCATATCAGTGGGTTTTTAGGTCCTTGTCTACAGAGAGATAAAAGGGAACAAAACAGCTCTGTGTCATTGAGTACCAAGGTCGTTATGCAACAGCACCTGCAGTGTAACTCCTGTACAAACAGTGCCGCCTTTCCTGAATGCCTGGACAGAACCCAGAGTACTGAGGTGATATGAAAGGAGGGTGACAGGAAGGATGTTTAGGAGGATCCAACCTTCCTTCCTTCCCTTTTTCACCCCTTCTTTATTCCTCATTCCTTTATGCCTTTCATTTCTCCTGTTCTCCCTCCCTTCCTCCTTCCAGCCCCACAACGACTGCCTTCGTTCCTGTCTTTTTTTCTTCTGCAGCACAGCTTTGTCTGTCACCTTACAGTAAATCCTGTTTTCCCTGTATTGTGCAGGACTTCAGGTCAGCAGTGGTTGAGGCGATGGGTGAGGAAGGGGATCGAGTGCTGGGGGAGCAGAGGCTGGGGGAGATACTGGGCGTGCTCCCACAGGTCTGCGCCCTCCACAGCAGCATCCTCACTGAGCTGGAGGAACGCATCAGTCAGTGGTAAGAAACACCACAAACAAAACTGATAGCAGTTCTGTGTCAAATTCTTCTACACCACTGTGGATGTTCAGTTTTCATATAATTGGAAATAGTGGTGTATTTTCACACATGTAGCCACAGTGCACTCACACATTGTACATATGATAGACAGGGACTGAGATAGTAAAGAGAGTTTTACAATGGCAGTAATTAATTCTCCACTCAAGTCACAGCAATTACACTGCTTCAGGAGGATTGTGCAAATTAGAAAGGTCTTTTTTCAGCACAGCTTATAACTGAAGGTGAGTGTTCCCTTCTGTTTTCTGGAGGATGTCAAAAACTATCCTGGAAAATATAGAAAATAATCAAACACGATTTTGTGCTCGAAGCAGACGAAAGAAAATAAAATGTTCCATGTAAAAAGTAAATTACACTTTCACATTCATTCCTGGAATACACTGCACGTGAAAAGCCTAGCTCATCTGTCTGTGCAAGAAGGAACTTTCCTTTTAATGATAACTGTTAACTGTAGCTAAAGTTTTTAAGGAGAATACAATTAATTTTGTGTTTCTTGTGAAGGGAGGAGAGCCAGAGGTTTGCAGACGTGATTCTGTCTCACCGAGAGGACTTCAGTGTGTTTGACACCTACGTCTCCGATTATGATCGCAGCATGTTCTTACTGGAGGAAAGCTGCAAGAACAAACCAGTCTTTGCCAGCATCGTCAAGAAATTTGAGGTAAAACACTGGGCCCGACGGACTAGACCCAGTTTATATATTTTGAAGCTCTGCCTGTTACCCAAAGATCCTCTTCAAAGGGGGGAATAGTGTATTTTGAGAGTCAAATTTAAATTTCAGGTGCACAGTTTCCAATGTTTCTGGAGAGAAGACTTGTGGGTATTTTCATGGAGCAGAGATCAAATTCCCCTGGCACTCACTCAGCAGCTCTCACCCTATATTTCTGTCACCTAGCTTCTAGAGGGAGATAATGGCTTTTCTAAGCCCTCTCTATCCTGCTTCTCTCTAAGGTACTGACCTTTCCACTGTCATGTTCGTATATTTTATACTCACTCAGAACCAAATCCTCACTCTTTGTCCAGCATGAATCTTTTCATTCTTTAAGATCCCTGGAGAGCTGGGAAGTGGGATATGTGTGAGGGGATTAAAATTTAGTGAAGACTCTTTTTAATAGTGCCAGTGGTCCAAAAATCATGTTCAATCAATGCCTTATCCTTCTGAATGTGTATAGCTGGTACCAAGACAGTTTTTTAAGTAAAAGACAGAATATTTAGAGAGCTAGTAAGATCACAGGGATAGTAACAATATGTTTCTCATTTCCATGCAGATATTTCCCAGTCTAAAGAATTGATTCACAGTTTAGAGAGTAGAAACTGCAGCATAGCGGCACCCAGGTTACCCTAGAAAGAAAGTCCACCCATTATCTATACCTGCTTACTCCTATTTAGGGTCACAGGGATCTGCTGGAGCCTATCCCAGCTCTCTTTGGGTGAAAGGCAGGGGTACACCCTGGACAGATCACCAGTCCATCACAGGGCCACATAGAGACAAACAACCTCACTCCTATGGGCAATTTAGAGTCACCAATCAACCTGACATACATGTTTCTGGACTGTGGGAGGAAACCAGAGTACCTGGAGAAAACCCACACAAGCACAGGGAGAACATGCAAACTCCACACAGAAAGGCCCCTGGGTTTCGAACCAGGAACCTTCTTACTATGAGGCAACAGTGCTACTCCAAGCACCAAGCCACCATGTTGCCTAGAAAGAAAGTCTTCTTCTTTTCCTTTTGGCAGCTCCCTTCAGGGGTCGCCACAGCGAATCATCTGACTCCATTTAACCCTATCCTCTGTCTCCTCCACACCCACACCAACTATCCTCATGTCCTCCTTCACTACATCCAAGAACCTCCTCTTTGGTCTTCCTCTAGGCCTCCTTCCTGGCAGTGCTAACCTCAGCATCCTTTTACCAATGAAAGTAAAAATTACAATTATTGATTAATTTAAATAATTTTATGTACTGATTTTTTTTGTTTAATGGGTGTAATGCAGATCAATTAAATAATTTCCCAGTATTTCCCTGTTGTTTATGATGAAGTGTAGGTTTCACCAAGCTACCTATTGATTTCAGTTCCTCTCTACCCAAATTTCCATGTTACTGGTTCCGTGTCGTGAGTGTCTGTCACAGTGGTTTCAAGCATTTCTAGTTTGATAAGAAAAGCGTATGGACAAGGCACCAACTGTCTCAACTCATGAATATTCAGGAGCAGCTGCCCCTTCCCAGAGATACTTTGGTTCTGCCAGACTTTAGTGGAACTAATGTAAAGAGAAAGGAGTAGAGGTAAAAGATGAAGAGATGTTGCCATGCTCAGTAAATAATAACCTGTGGGATCTCACAGCATGTTTTCATATTTGGTCTATGTCAGCTACGAATTTAAAGAACTGAGCACATATTTTTTCTTGCTCAGTGTTTTGATCCGTCATATATTCAGAGGTGGACTCAATAAGATTTTCTCAGTCCACAGGTAGATTCACCAGACTGTCTATGCATATACACTGTATATTGTATTTTCATTTCCTATGTTGATTATAAACTTGTATCCTGGGAGTTTCCCCTCACCCCTCTGCACCAGGACATAGAGGGTGTGTGTGTGTGTGTGTGTGTGTGTGTGTGTGTGTGTGTGTGTGATGGATGCTATGCTTTATCAGAGCATTGTCTTGGGAGTTGCAGGGTGTGTGTGACCCCTCTGTAATGAGGAAGAAGGAGGGCTAAGGGAGAGCAAAGACGATCATACGGGTCACTTGATACACTTTACCTCCCGCTGATAGAGACAACTGTCATTTGTCTGTTGGCTCTGTGAGACCTCATATGTCACTATACTGTGTAGGACTGCAAGGGCTAATGTTTTCACTGAATCTTTTCACAAGTGTTAATTTTTCAGCATTTTCTTTTTCAGACTTAAACTCCTCACTTCCTTCAACACCTTTCTTTCCCCTCCCCCCTCCTTCTCCTCCACCTTGATTGCTGCAGTCTGAAGTCTAGCAGTATAAGTGGTAGTAATTTCATTGTGGATGTGGTGATGACAGTGATGAAGTAGCCCACGGGTTCTGATCAGATCAAAGCTACACCGTTACAGGATTAAAGCCTCCTCTCTACAGACAGTTACAACACTATCTATAAACACTAAAAAATACAATGCAGTGTGTGTGTACATGTATGTATGTGTCATATGTGTGAGTGTGTTTGCAGTGTATGATGTTTTTCAGGGGCTTGTCCATACACAACTAGTTTTATGAAATCTTTTTCCAAAGGGCTCCATTTTGGATTTATATGCATGTCGTGGCCTGAGTTTCTGTAGAAACGAGTGTTTTCTCTTGTGCAAGAAGCCCAGGAGGAGAGGAGGAGGCTGTGTAGCAGGTGGACAGAGAGCGATAGGGAGAGAGAGCAATGGAGTGAATTCCTTGTAAAGGCAGCTGGGCAATGAGGCAGACAGAAGCTAATTAGAGAAGCAGCCTCCTTTACAACTCTCCAATTAGATCAGTAGTGTGTGTGTGTACATGCAGCAAATCAGCTGGCTGTGTCTGAATAGTGTGTTTGTTTTGTCCGTGCATTTGTGTGTGTGTGTGTGTGTGTGTGTGTGCATTTATCTCCCAGCACGAGGCTTCACATGCTCCCTTTTCCCTCCTTGGCTCAGTCACCCAAACAATCCACACTCTAATTATCATCTCTGGAAAACCACTTCCTCCGAACAAATGTCAATTGGATGACAATTTACTAGTAACACTTGAGGAGAGCGGATGTTCTGAAGCCAAGATGGTTTAATAATGGAGAGCTGCTTATTGTTGTACTTGATGCATCATGCAGTGATTAGGAGAGTGAAGGAAATAGAGTCGGAGAGGGAAGTAAGGAGGCAGAAAAGTGAGAAACACAGAAGTTAAGAACCAAAGTTAAGGAGAAAAGGATGCTGAGAGATCAGAGGAAGGAGGAACAGAAACAAACAGGGAAAGTGAGTGTTTGTGAAGGAGTGGCTATTAAAAGAGGCATCAGCTCTCTAGTTATTACTTCTGCACTTCTGCACTCCATGTTGTGATAATGAAGACAAAGAACGGTGTGTTTAACACATCCAATGCCTCCCCTTTCCAGGCCCTATCTGTATTATCTCATCACCAGCCCAAGGTCTGTGTGTGTGTGCTTGTATTTGTGTAGATCTTGAATGTGTGTTTGTCTGTAAGGACTTGAATGCATCTCTGCATGGATTTCTGTGTGTGTGCGCAGTGCAATATGATGAAGATGCTGTTTCCCGCAGGGTGCTATCTGTGCCTCTCTAATGAAGGATAGGACTTCATTGCATTAGAAGGCAATGTGTGTCTCTGTGCGTGCATGTGTGTTTGTGTTTGCGTCCGTGTGTGTGTGTATGTGCCCAGTGCCCCTGCTGCTCTTCTATCGCTCTGGGCATAAATACCTGTCAGAGACAATTAGACCTTGATTGATTTTCTAAAGCGCTCTTTGATTGTGCCAATTTCTGTCCCCTTTCACCTGCAAATGACTGCTCCGAGATGAAAAATGGGAGTTGCTCACGTTTTTTTTTTTTTTTTTTGTGCCTTACAAAAATGCATGAAGGTCAGCCTGTCCGACAGTGTCCCCTTGGTCACTTGTGACCTTGACTTGCAGCATTAAATTTTAGAGCTTACCCTCGGAAGGCACAGAGCTGTGGGTTTGTGGGTTTGGTTCAGGCACACAAAGGGGTTCCCTGTCAGGGCATAATAATGAGAAAGAATTTAATTTTGCTGCAGTTTTAGTCAGCTGAAAGTATCAGATGTCCACAGTGTACACAGTGAAACAATTAAATTACTGAACACTAATCAAATTTTTTTTTTTTCATATAGGATGCCTATGGGGTTGATCTGCCATTCTACTGTGTGCAATTGGGATCAGGATATTAAAATATTTAGAAAAGTTACTCTGAATTATATTAGGGAGCATTAAGTTCAAGTACCAACTCTGTGTGAATGTGACAATTAAAACCTTTACTATATCACTATAAATGACATCCTCTCTGTAAGTCTTCAAAGTCTAAATGTCTTGTTGGTGTGTGTGTTTGTGTCCACAGACACGGGGCCCGGCCGAAGCTGAAATCCCACTGAAACACCAGCTACTGCAGGTCATAGTGCGAGTACTGCAATACCGAATGCTACTGACAGGTACCACACAAACGCATACTCTCTAAAGCGTGTACTTTCTGACGAATAGTGGACACTGGGGCCGCTAGTTGTAATTAGAGGATCAATATAGTTGCTAAAACTTAATAGTAATAGTAGCACATGTAGAGAAGAGCCAGCAGACTGACTCACTTATGTCAGATATACAGCAGGATTTGATGATGCAAACTAACATTAGTCCTTATTAGCTATTGTTCATTTGCCATACACTTCACACACCAAGCCAAGTATGGCTTTAGAAGCAAAAACCTTGAGTGTACTGAAGTCAGCAAAGGTGTGTTTTATTGCTCAATATTTTATACATAATAAAAGAACGGTTCCTTCAAACATTATTTATTCTGGCTTATTATTTTCAAAGTATTAACATAATGTTGTGGATCAGCTGCAGGCACAAACTGCACTCTGACAACTTAGATTTAAAAAACCAGTTTGAAATATTTTCAGTTTTTGATGTTTTTTTTTCTTCTTCATCTTCTCCAGATTATCTGAACAACCTCTCTCCTGACTCAAAAGAATATGAGGACACACAAGGTAGCCTGCGTGCTGGAGCTCTGTGACATTCATACACACACACACACACACATGCATGCTGCAGCTGTTCGACATGTATCAGGGCCTAGTTGTTGAGTCACTGCCACCGAGTGTTGTTGTTGAATTCAGCTGAGCGTAAATCTCTCTTTCTGCCTTTGTTTGTGCTGCAGCTGCCTTGGTGATCGTGTCTGAGGTGGCAGACCAAGCCAATGACAATCTGAAGCAGGGGGTGAGTTTAATCTGGACGCACCCCATGTGTTTACGTGTTTAGCTCCTGTTGAGTTTGACATATTCACAGCCCAGCTCTGCCGTCACTGAGACCCGTCTTTATATTCTGCTTGGCAATGAAAGAGCAATTTTCAAATGGAGATCAAGCGTGAAGAAGTTAGACAGCTGAGGCATTCCTGTGTATCAATCCCTCTTCTAAATGATTATTCTGGAGTGAAGGAGAGGTCTGTGCATCTTTGGTGCTGGCTTCAGCAACTTGTTCATGAGGGGTGAAGAAAGGTGATGTCATCAGAAAGTCCCAGGTGTATTATTACAAAGAGAGCAGTGTAAGAGTGTACATGAATTTACAACCACCCCCCACACCTCCCACTGTCTCGCTCGCCTCTCATTGTCAGGCTCCCCTGTGCCTCCCTTTGGCTTGCTCCTGTTTTTACTCACACTCACATTTTCTTCTCTTTATGTACATGCACGCAGACACACACACACATGGTTGACAGACAGTGGAAACACAGGCCCTCTTTTATCTTTGTATTGCCCACCATTCAGTTTTCAGTATCAGATCTTTCCACCTCCCTCCCTTCCATTCAAGTACAACCAGGGACGATTTCATTCTCTCTCTGCTTCTGTCCATCACTGGATAATCTGCTTCCATCTCTCTTTTCTCTCTTCTCTCTCAGGAGAACTTGCTACGCTTGGTCCACATAGAGTACAGCATGAAAGGCAAGAGGGACCTCCTGAAGCCTGGAAGGGTGAGCACCATGAAGTCGTGTCTGGCCAGCATTACTGTGTCATTATCAAAACACAGCAACACATTGTTCTGTAATGCTTCAGCCTTTGTAGGCGTTTACCGGTTTTTACCAAAGCAGAGTTCATGCCAGCAGTAAATATCCTAACATGTTCTTATGCTCTTTGTCTGTGTTGTTTCTTTTGGCAGATGTTTGTCAAAGAGGGCACACTCATGAAGGTCTCGAGGAAAAGCAGGCAGCCACGGCACCTTTTTTTGGTAAAATTTATTTCCCATGTCACTCTAGCTTTATCACAATATAAGATAATGTAAAGCTAAATATGTAAGTTTGATGTTTTGAAAAATATGCTTATTATTCTTTTAGATTCTTTGCCAGACAGCTGTCTTATTTGTCTGTTAAAAATGAAAGTACAGCCAGCAGGTGATTACTGTAGCTTCCCATAAATACTGGCAGCAGGTGGACACAGCAGCTTTGCTTTCTCTACCTAACTAATTAACGAATAGTATTTTATTTATGTAAAACAAAATGTGGTTTTATGAAGCACTTGCCACAGTCTGCGACATATTCGAGCCTAAGTCTTCATTCGAGCATTAAGGGGATTTTTTATGGTTTTCATTCAAATCAAATTCAATTCTTTTGTCATTTTTCCTCAC
The DNA here is from genome assembly GCF_900324485.2 of Mastacembelus armatus. Lineage (NCBI taxonomy): Eukaryota > Metazoa > Chordata > Actinopteri > Synbranchiformes > Mastacembelidae > Mastacembelus > Mastacembelus armatus. The sequence goes on along the minus strand of NC_046637.1, from coordinate 21,837,827 downwards.
ATATTTTGTGTCTTTGGAAACATTAAGAACTCTGGGTCTCAATGTCTATTCTATTCTTCTCTATTTGAAGGGATGTATGGACATGGTATGGATGGATGGACACTGTGTGTTTGTGATATCAGCTTGTTGATTTTTATGTGACATAAACACATTAGCAATTTGATGAGCCAGCACCACAGCAGATAACACCTGTCATATTATTGAAACAATAATGAAAATAAAGTTAAACGTGATCTGCAAAAATATGGGGGAATGTTGGGTGGAGGTTGGTCTGCAAGGCAGGCGAGGTTGGGCTGGGGGCATGAGGCCAAGGCTGTAAACCCTTAACTAAGCACCACACCCATCCACCTAAGGCCTCCCTCCCCACTCTTCTCCTCTCCACTCTCCTCCTCCCCTCTCAGGACTTGTTTTCCAGGACCCAACTTCCTTACAGGATGTTTGGTGTGGGTCACTGGATGCTGGCTTCCTGTGTATTGGGAGGGGACTGACAGCAAAGTGAAGGCCAGACACCCTGTAGAATGCAGGGGGGAGGAGGGGTGTTGGTGTTAGACAAACACACAGCATGAAATAGAGAAGCCCACTCTATTGTTCGGTGTGCAGTCAGTGCTGCCTCATGTTGTGGATTATCCTTGAGCTGCATGTCCACAGGAATAAGGTTGGCATTTTGGCCTGCACTGTACTATTTGATCAAAGTAGTCTATAAAGTGAAGATAGTCTTTTTTGTTTTGCTCTATTCCATCATTCCCAAGTCCTATCGCACAGGACTGCAGTTGAAATGGACTGGTGGCTGATACTTGCAGGCTATTAGGTTTATATAGCCATTCGCTCCCTTAAAGCAGATGGCTTCAGTGGGTCAGGTGTTATTTATGGGCTTTTAAGGAAAGAGAATCCAAACAACAATGAAGATGAAAGCCATTACTCACCTAAGCCACAGAGAGAACAACCATGTCATGGTCTGAAAGAAGAAAGAAAAGTGGCTTAAATGTGTAAGGGGAGCGATTAGAAGGAAGATGAAGATACAGAAAGCTGCCAGTGGAAAGAGAGAATGAGTGAAAGAATCAGGTGGAGGATTAGATGATGAGATGGAATGCCATTGTTTAAAAAAGTGAATGTTGGATCTGCCAAGGGGTCAATTAGGTACATGTTACGTCTCATCTGGGAAAGCCGTTTGCTCAGGCTGCTAACTTGGCACTTAGTTTGGTTTCAGTGGAAGGAATCTTTCAATAAATGAGCAGAGCAGGGTGGAGCAGACGAACTGCAGTGGCTTTAACCCAGAGGTCACAGGCAGGGCTTGGTCTTGGCTATCATGCACTGTTTTGTCTCCAGCCAGCCAGCCAATGAATCCATAACTGCAGCTGTTTGTGTTGTTGTTGTGGTGAAGGTGGCCGGTCCCACCCAGTCCTGGTTTGCAGTGTAGCCTGGCTGGGTGGGCAAGGGAAGGCCTGGAGCCTGTAGCAGGGTGGAGAATTCCTGGATGCTGCCTTTACAGCCCCAGCGGATGTTTAGAGCACACATTAGGTGTGACCAATGATGTAATTTCTTTTGTCTGGGAAGAAATGAAATACTTCTCATAACACAATAGACCCTCACTATGTTCAGGGGATTACAATACTACTAGACTGATGAGCAAATAAACATTCTTTCGAGTGATGCTTGATTTTGTGGTGTGCATACATGGGAATTTTGTGTTGAGTGCTGAGAAAGGAGACATGATCTAAGTAGCCCAGAAATGGCTTTAAAATAGGAAAAAAATAAACAATGAGACGTTTGCTGCAATTTTAGGCATTTTTGTTGAGGTAACACCCCCACCTTGTGGTGTTGGAGAAAGTTCCAGTTATATTCTCATTTATATTCTCATTTATTTTCTCATACATAATGAACAAATAAGTGACCATAATATACCTGTATACGTCTTATTTCCCTTTTGTGTCTTTTTCATTAGATGAACGATATAATGCTGTACACCTACCCGCAGCAGGATGGAAAATACAGGCTTAAAAACACACTCTCTCTGTCTGGGATGAAGGTTGGCTTTTCCCTTCTCTGATCTTGTCAGCTCATGTCCTACTGTACTTCTCTGTACGCAGTGGGTTTTTTTTTCTGAACTGTCATATGTTGTTGCCCCCTTGCACATACAGGTGGGCAAACCCATCCTGGACAATGTACTCAACTGTCTTAGGATTGAGGTGTCTGACATCACCATTACACTCTCTGCCAGGTGAGCAACTCCCAGACAAACCCCTAAAATGAACAATGTAGGTTTGTTTATGGACTGGCACATAATCAAGTTACCTGTTACTTGACAAAATAGTTTTTTTTTCATTTTTCTTTATTAAAAATAAAAGTTTTAAATAAGGAGAGTTGATTTTTTTTTTTTTATGTGCCAGTTTTCATTTAAAATTTTTTTTGTCTTTTCTTCACATGAAAAGCATCAAAAAAGACATTTGACATTTTCACAGTAAACACTCTGTTGTATCCACTCTGGCTTCACACCAGGAGTGTTAACCCTTACATAGTGCCTCGCATCACACTGGGGCCCAGGTGACCCATAGACTCTTAAACTGCAATACTGAGGAAATGAATATCTGTAAGCATCAGAAAAATGCCAAGCCAGTGCAAACACAATTTACTGTGAAAATACCAAGTAGTGTCAATTTTGATGATCCTCATTCAAAACTTTGATTCTAGTCAATATAATACAGATACATTAAAGCAAAAAGGCATTTTGCTTATTTGTTTTTTGTATTTGTAGTGATTATAGTGTATTTGCAGTTTAAAGTGAAAAGTATATTTTTATACAATTTTGCATTTCAAAATGAAAATAGTCTGAATGGAAGATACACAGAGACGGTTACACTGCTGTGCTCAAAATTACTAGTCTAAAGCCTTTAAAAGGCACTAGGTGTGATTGTCTGTTTATCTCTTTAGCTCAGTTGGAGAGAGGGAGGACTGGTTCCACACACTAAGTCGAGCCATAGCGGACCATGCTGCTGGACTCTGTACATTTGGGGGACCCTGCAGTGAGGTAAGGAAAAGAAATGTAATATTACACTTTATGACAACAACAAACGCTTGTTGATGAAGAAGAAAACAATCTTCTTCTTTGTACAGTAATAATGACTGTCTGTATCTGTAAACAATGAACACTGATTACTGGAAAAATCAATAATGTTATTCAAACCAAAGAGTTGTAAAAATACAGCTTTGTTCTCAATGTCTTCGAATATTAGATTTCAGTATTGTCTCAATCTTGTCTGAACAGGCCCGTGAGAAGTTGTGGATGGCCCTCGGTGAAGCTGCTCCAGTGCATGTGCCAGTTTCTCATGTGATGATGTGTATGAACTGTAGCTCTGACTTCAGCCTCACACTAAGAAGACACCACTGCAACGCCTGTGGCAAGGTCAGATCCATCGCAAGGCCAAAAACTATGGCACTGTGTGTTTGTGACCAGCTTTTACTACAGTTATGTTTTGGTGTCAACTTTTAGGAGATTCTATATTTGAATGTCAAAACAAAAACAATTGAAACTGTCCATCTGTAGTTTGTAAGGTTTCTTTCTATTCTGTCTCTGTGACCAGGTGGTGTGCCGTGCCTGCTCCAGGAACAGATATCCACTAAAGTACCTCAAAGACAGGGTGGCCAAAGTGTGTGACCACTGCTATGCGGAACTCCGGAAAAGAGGTGAATCTTAAATTTCTGTCTGTAAAAGTGTTTGACCAGTGCAGGAAGTGCAGTAGACAAAAACATTTCTTTGATTGTCACTGCTTCTTTAACATGCCATTAACTGTGCGTGTGGTCTACAGGAGGCAGCGTGTCCGGAGCATGTGGTAACACCAGCCCGAGGACTCACCGGGCTAGCCGTCCCCTTTCTGCTGTCTTCCAGAATCTGCAGCCCCCAAGTTTGTGGAAGAGCAGGAAGAGCACTGCCTCTCTCAACCAGGTGGACTACACTTCTCATCTGTTTGTTTCAGTTCTAACATGCATTTGGCCCAGTTTGGTCATTTTGGCCAGATAAGTGTTTTTGGTTAGTTTCACATTTTCTCACAAGTCTTCATTTTCAGCACATTGTGGCACCAAACCTCTTACTGTAAGACCACATAGTATTGTCTTGTGATCAAATGGTGTGACTTACCGTGTAAGCAAAGAAATGTCGAGCCCGGGCTGAGAGTGCCGAAGCCTAACCACTAGACCACCAGGGACTGCAGTATATGCCTGTGGCGTGGTTGTGTGCTGGAATGCCAGGCAATTATGAGCTACTTGTTTGTAGTGATTAACAACTGCCAATAGGGTTCATTTCCTACCCTTATACCCTTTGCTCAGGAACTGAACAAAATACAGGAACACAATGCAGTCATAGTTTTTAATAAATACCAGATTTGTGTAGGTTTTAAGATTCTTATCATATTGTCCAACTCCTGTATCTGCACACGTGTTTCTGTCTGTTTCTGTGCGTCTAATTGTGACTATATCATGACTTTCATCAGGTGTCGCTTGGCACAGAAGGCTCCACCATGAGTGGCAGCCTGCAACGCCGGAAGAAAAGCAAGAGGAAGTGGAAGCGACTGTGGTTTCTCCTCAAAGACAAGGTGCTCTACACCTTCACAGCCCGTGAGGTGAGGGGGCACAGAGTCTCCCACACCAGCCCCAAAACGCTCACACACTGTCAAGATCACTCAAATGCAGAAACAGTTTCTCACAAACTTTGTCTATTCTTCTTCTTCACTCCTAGCCAGTATAGTAAACCAATCTTTCCTCCTGGGCAAAACACTTCATGTGACTAATGAAGGGATTCTCTGTGCTCTCTCTGTTTCTTTCGACACATCCACTTCTGAATGTTGTACTGCTTTGTTCCTCTTCAAGTTGCAAATGCTTGCTATTCCCGCATTCCTGCTGATAGCAAGATCAGGTGTTTTTTAACTTTAGTTTGATGTCTGCACTCTGGTTTCCTCAGGATAAAGTGGCTTCAGAGAGTCTACCTCTGCAGGGCTTTACTGTTAAGCTGACTGAGAGACCAGAGGGAGAGGAAAGCAGCAATGTGTTCCATCTTTACCATAAAAAGACCCTCTACTATACCTTCAGGGCTGATGATCAACATACTGCACGCAGGTTAGCACTGAAGTTGTACTTCATATTTGTGATTTTTGTTCCTCTGCTGGAAATGAAGTGCATATTGCATAGATTCAATAAAAATAAAACATGTTACTTGACCAGGAATCAAACCCAAACAAAAGAGCCCAATCCTAACCAGCCAGGGAGCTGCTAGTGCTTGGCATGTGTGGTATGTGTGACAGCAGGCAGGTATTGACTGCTCTGTGTGCAGTGTTTTGCCTCCATAGGGCACTTTCCTCACCCTCCCACATGTCCTGTATATCTTGATGAAGACAGCTGTCCTAAGTTGCAGTGAGAATGCCTCCAGTAGCTTGGACCTAAAATACTGCTCTGTTTTTATTTCCAATTCAATTCTCTAGGTCTCATATCAACTTTTTTTTTTATAATTATTTTTACTTGTGTACTTTATCTGTGTTGCTGTTCTTTCATGTTCAGATCTCTTGTAGCTGAATCAGAGCTGTACAAAAGGCACCAATTATCATATAAATAAGTCATAAATAAATCAGTTTATTTGGATTGGCTTGTTACTAACGTTCAGCTTCATTATCTCACAGGTTTTTCTTGTGAAATTTAAAAGAGTACTGAGCGAATGTCTTTAAACATACAGTATGTATGGTAGCAAATAAGCAACTCTTATTATAGTGTAGCAAAGCAAATCTTTCTGTCCATTTGCTATGCTATAAAGAGAAATAAAGTATAGATTGGATTGGATGGAAACAATGCATTTGATTTGCTGATAAATACTCTTCTTAAGAGTATTAAGCATTGGGCAAAACCACTCCAAGCAAAGTGTGTTGTACGTTTTTAATGCTGTGTAGCAGTTTTAAAAGGGCACTCCAGTAATTAAGTATTTAATTTCTATAACGTTTGTGGACAACAGCAGAGAGTGAGATATTTTCACTATAGGTTAAGCTTTCTTTTTTTTTCGGGCCATGTAAAAGCCTACATCTTTCAAAGTCCTATGATTAGCTTTCCATTTAAAATGTGTAGACCCCAAAGTGCCTCTATCAGTGCATGTACCATTGTGTTAAAAGGTTTCACATTCCTTTTCCTTGTGTTTCAGATGGGTCAATGCGATGGAGGAGGCTACTGTTTTATAGCACCTGCTCAGTTAAATGAACACGCCCTACTGTCTGGAACTGCTAGAAATCCTTTATGGAGCACAACATGGCTACCTGCAACATCTAAACACAGACCACCAATAGGAATTCATCATGTCTGGCCTGTTGTGGAATAGTACGGGACAGTATAATCACCACTGGTATCTTAAACAAGGCTGCCACCCAGTGGTAGGGTGAGTGAAAGTTGGGAGAGACAGAAGGATGCCACTCTGTGGAAAGGAGACATGGAAACCTGTTTTTCACTGATCCAGCAGAGTTCATGGGAGTAGCTAATAAATTTCTTCAACAAGAAGCCTGAGAGAGAAAAAAAAAGTTGATTCTCTCTGTTTTACCTTTTTAGACGAACCACCCCACTAAATCTGCAGATGTTTCACCTGTATTGTGGTCGTTCTTACCAGAGGTTTCCACTGGAATATTAAAACACTGTTTTTGTTCTGCAGGAGTACCTCACATCACATGAGGCTATAATACATGAGACAGTTTGTGCATCACTTTACAAAAATATGAAAAACAGTGTTCGCTCCATAGTAATATTCACAGCTGATAAAGAGGGAAAATATTTGCCACTGTTTTAAAGAGATATTTGGTATTCTAAATATATATTGTGAAGTATGCACTGCAGATACTGAAGTGAATTATGTGGTCTATTTGTATAGAAATGGTGTTACATGATGTTCTGAGTAAGAGGTCATTTTAATCATCACAGTGTGTGTACATTATTCTTGTGGCATCTTGCATAATCAGACTCTACTATTGAATCTACAAAGCTATGGAATGATCCTCGGCATGACAAACACTCAACACGATTTCTATGATGATGAATACTTTGAAAGAAACTTTGAGGTTAGGTTTTTAAAATGTGTCACACAGTTCTGAAGTGCCATTTGATTTTTTCCAGTTGAATGCAACGCAGTTTGCAATACATGATGAATGTGCCTGAAATGAAATTGTACTCCTTGTTCGTTTTAATGTTATCACAGTACTGTACTACTGTCATTTCTCCAGAAGAGACCTTGATAAATATGCTTTTTATCTACTCTTATATACCTTCTAGTCCTTTGAAGAGTCACAATCCAGGAACATAAGAATATATTATTGTGCCATTTTTAATACCTTTTAAATATAATATACTACTAGATATAATTACATGTTAACTATTTGGACTAAATAAAAACTGCTGAAAAAAAAGCTACTGTCAAACTACCAATAACCTTTCAGTGTTAGAGACTCCTGAGCCGTTCTTGTTTTTGTCAGTAGAGATGACAGTTTGAGTTTCATTCTTCACTGCTGTTCTAACATAATCCATACTTTCTCTTGAATAATCTACCTAAAGGCATTATCTGTCCCATTCAGAAGCTGTACTACATTTGATTCTTCAAATCGCATTTTTTTTTCAAAGCACATTTGTTCATCAAGTACTGTTCAGCTTTTCTACCTGTTTCTTACGGGCCACAGCTATAGTGTTATTATGGATTGTACCTCTTGCAAATAGTGCATTGTAAATTTCTATGTATATAGATATAAAAATAAACTCCTTTAAAAAGTTTACTCAGAGTGCTTTTGCTGTTTTGTAGTGCTCTCTGCACAGAAATCTGTATCTTTATTATAAGTTATAAAGCATAGAATGAGTAGACACAATAACCTAACACCTGTATAAATGAACCAAATCCATCTATGGCTTATAAAAATTACCTTTGTGAAATGCAATGTTCCTGTTTTGTTCTTCTGTTTCTACCAGTATAAGGGCTGACAGAAAGGCATGAACACCTAAAAATATCTAGAATAACACCTTTCACACACCTTTTAATCAGGTCCTGTCTGACTGGACCTCAGTAACTATAATTAGGAACATCACAAAAGCAGTACTTACTGAAAGGCTGCACCCATCCACTGTATTTGTTTAGAGAGATGTTCATGTGCTGTGTATGTCCTGTTGGTGAGTAATTCTTGTTTGACAGTGAAATAAGTGCATGCCAGAGATGTGTGTTTCCATTGTTTGTGGTACAAGTAAACACAGTTTAGTTAAATGTCTCGTCTATCCAGGAGGGGGCAGCAGCAGTATATAAATCCCCAGTTCTGTTTTTTTTTTTTTATGTGCATCATACTTAATAGGTGTTAGGGAAGTTTGGGTGTACTGTTTTGGGTGTATGAAATATCATATCATACCAGTCATATCAAAAACATCTACTGGTTTACACAGAAAACAAAAACAAAAGCAATTGTATTACAGTGAACTAACTCTTCAATTTAAATATCGGAAGTTTGAATCTAACGTTTTATTTGACATAATTTTAATTTATTTTATTAGGGGTGATCTGCAAAGAGGTGACCTAAAGAAAAAGAATGTGACTTCACAACAGAGACATACAATCAGAAAGTCCCAGTTTACATCCTGGAACAATCAGAATTTGCTGCTGATAATTTTGATTCTACGTTTAGGTCAAGTTTAGGTGACAATTCTTTATAGTCAAGAAGAAATATGCATCATTACTCTTAACTGGTGATTTAATTTAGTCAGTGAAACAGACCATAATCAGCACTTCTTTCATCCAGGCTTTTCATTTCTAAGCCTCATTCGCACTGCGTGGTAATACAAGCTTCCTTAGATACGTTAATTAGTTATACCAGAGGATTCCATGGAGCCAAAATAGCCAAGCCTGACAGCAGTGGACCATGACCAGGAACACTGTGACTAGCATTAATATTTGAAGACAAAGAAACAGCACAAAACATTTTACCAACATCTGCAATATTAATGACCACAATTTAACCAGAGCAACGTGAGAGGTTAGTAAAAACAAGAATGTGGTTTTAAAACATAGCAAACGTATTAACCAGCAAAGGTCCTTTGAAACTTCAAAAGAAGCATCTGATTTGCTGTATAACTTTAATGGAGCTTTACACTGTGAATAAGGAAGTAAGGGAATTTTAAATGTTTGTTGAGGATGCAGATAAAGAACTCAAGACCAAAAGATTATTTCCAATTAGACACGTAAAGATCAAGTGATTGCACATCAGTCAGAAAGTAGGTAAAACAGAAAATAGGAAGATCAGGGCTGCTCTAGATACATGATCCCTGGAGTGTCCATGACCTAATACTTACTTAAAATAAGAAAAGACAGAGAGAAGCAAAAAAGGCACGAAAGCAGCAAAAGTTGTTCATTTCCTCCGAGCATCTGTAAGTTAAAGGTACCTAATTACATTTGTTGTCTTGATAGAAAGGTCAGTCGCACAATTTCTCAAACACATTCACAAAACCTTTCACTTAGCAGCCAAGTAGCAGGGGATGCAGAATGTGATTAAGTAACCACCTGCATCTTTGAATCAATAGTCAGTTTCTGTAGTCTGCAAAACATAAAAAAGGACCTCCAAAAATAGCAAAAGGATAGCCTCTCCTTGTACAGACTCAAAACATTTCAATTGCATCTCCAGGAAGCCAACAGGGAAACAGATAGATTGATTCTACTGCATTGTCAAAACACCTATAAAAAGGCTCAGAATCAAACAGAGAAAATATATATTCAGCAGTCAGAGTTTGAAGAAAAAGACTCAATTGGAAAACCTGACAGACACTGTCAGGTGGCTTCAAGATCAGGCAGTGACACCTGTTGTGAGCTGGAATGTCAAAAGGACTATTCTCAGAAGTCAGACGTCAAGGGCAGGATGAAAAACTTCCCAATGCTGTAATCTCAAAATCTTGCTCTAGTCCAATGTATTGCCAAAAGTGTTCTATCTAATATTTGTCTTGTCTAAAGTTCATACTCACAAGAGCACCAGTGAAAAATATCTCATGCACCTACAAGGATACCTATGAGTCAGTATAAAACAAGCTGCTGATTACACTGAATGTACACAACCAACACCCTTTTAATATTCAGACTATGTCTTTCATCAGGCTGGCACACAACATTTTAAACCTGAAACAATACAAACCCTTGTAGATGTGCTTGTGGTGCGTTTTTTATCATAGCTTGAGCTGAAAGTCACTTCAACACTGGCAAAACAGGAAAGCAAAGCTATGCTGCTTTTAGAGATAACCCTCCTTCTAACACAGTGTCTTACTCCATGTTCTATGTATGGGCTCAGGCAACCTTATATCTCTACAAAACTGGTCTGGTTTACCTCAAGGCCATTTGAATGAAGCAACAACTGAATTTCTCTGTCTACTTACACGCAGTTCTCAGCATAAGAAAAAGTCATAATGGGAAAAAAGAGGGGGGACGATATAAGGCAAAAAAAAAAAAAAGAAAAAAAAGCAGAGAGAAGGAGACAGAAATGAGGACAGACAGGCAGCTTTAGTCTGTGGCACGTCTCTTGATGAAAGGACCATTTCTCTCCTTTTTTAGGGATTGTTTTTTTCATCCATCCCTCCCTCCCTGTCTGCCTGTTTCTCTCATTACTCCAGTGTTTGCCCTGGCACTGCTGGGATGGCAGAAATGGCCATCCAAACAGGAACTGTCTGGGTCCCCTTCCCAGACACAAGTTTAATTCACACAGCAACAATAAACCAACTACTTTCATACAGTACACGCTGCATGCCATGCTATTGGTGTTCTTACAGTGATATTACATAGCCTTCAGAGACAACAAGAATCAGGTTGAAGCGTACTTACAACACCTAAAGCCAGAAATCAATTTTGGTACCTATGTGTCATCAAGCCTTATGACCTACATTTCTTCCTTCGGAGTGTGGTGATGATAAGTAAATATTTTGCCTACTCATGTCGAAAAGATAATCTTGCTTCCCCAAAGTGATGTAGTTCCTGTTGAACCAGAATGCTGGGCAGGATAAAACACCAAGGAGGAGTCACTCAAGTGCAGTTAAGAAAGACAGAGACAGGTATTTAATGGGAGTGGCGGACAGAGGTGACTAATCAAAAGCCTCAAATGGTTTTATCAGATGGAATTTTTGTTTATGGTGACTAGTAAAGCATTAGGTCATCTGTGAAGATAGGCAGTCATCCAGCCAGGAACTGGAAGGAATGGGAAAAGTTTTCTGTCATAGCACTTTAAGTTAAAGAAGATTTCAGTGATAATACTGAATGCATAGCTAACATGAGGAATCTTAGGAATTAGTGCAGACATAATGCTATTCTTTGTCATAGGCACAAATTAGGGTGATCTTAGAATTAGAAACAGCTTGTCTGCAAATTTGTCTTCTGTTGTTAAAGTTCTCTTTGTAGGATGCATACATTTGTTTGTTTATTGATTTTTAAGTGAAATGTTTTGTCCTTAAGTTGTCCAGTGCTACAAATATTTGTGGTTACTCAGTCTTACTCAGTGAGATCAGGATTCAACCCTGACCACCTATTATATACATCGTTACCCCCTTTTCATACCTATAAATAGCTCTTCAGGAGCTGAGACAGGCTAATTTTACCCCCATTCTCATACAGTTTTGGTGGGTGCGGGGTTTATGACTCAGCACCACGTGTATCTTGGTACTTTGTGCACGAAAGGAGGAGCGGGTGTGTGAGGTGTTCTGGGCAGGGCCGATATGCAAATGAGTGGCTCTTTGGATCAGCCCATAAACTGTATGCCATTCTCTCTAAACCTTTGTGCGTGTGAACCAGAGACGAAAGGGAAGTGAGATAGTCCAGAGCAGTTATGTACCCGAGCATGCACATTGCATTGATTTCCTCTGCTGCTCCTCCTGCCAGATTCACATTCTTCATGGAGGAGATATTTGTTAGAGAATATCAACACTCAATGTGAAACTGTTAAACTTTTCATTCACTTCCTTGTTTTGCTTCTCAGCACTGATATGTTGTCTGATGCACTGTCAGACTGCCAAATGTGTTGCAAAACAAACTGAACCCTGGAAAGAAGTGACATTGCTCATTATACAGTGGCAGAGAGAGTCAGCAGTATCAGGTTTGCAATGTTAGTGCAGTCTTGGGTAAAGTTTGGGTAAAGTCAATGTCCCCTGAAATAATGGAAACACGACTGTGTGCCTGTGTGTGTGTGCGTGTTTTTCCATACATTGTGGAGACCAATGCCGGGTCCACACAATGTAAATCGTTGAATTTACGACTTGATTAAAAGTTAGAGCTGGGTCAGGTTCGGGTGAGGTTACGGTAAGGGAGGGGTTACACAAGTAGTGGTTATGGTTAGAGCAAGTCTCCAAGAAATGAATTTAAATCAATGCAATGTCCCCACAAGCAATGGAAAAAAAAAGCGCGCGTGTGTGTGCGCGCGCATGTGGGGGGGAATTCACCTGGTTGACGTCACACAGTGAGTCCTCTGCATCGCGCGCTGCCTCTGAGCCGCAGTACAGTTCGAAGCCGGGCGCACACGGTGCAGAGCAGCACTTCACCACTTCCTTAAACACCACTGAAGCTTTTTAAGTCGCGCCTGCTGTCACACCTCGAGTCAAACACCAACCAAACAACAGACAAGCAGCACAGTCTCCAGCTCAGAGAAATAGGTAAGTCACCGTTTCTTCTGACACGGTTTTAACTTTTGTTCACTACAGGGACAACTTGAGCTCGGTGTGTGACAGCTGGGACAACAGCACTGGCCTACACATCAGCCTAATGGGTGACAAAATCTGCCTTGACTCGGCTTTGGCCGGTATCTTGCGACGCAAAGATCGACTGCAAATCCCGGGTGACATCAGTAGTTGCAGTAGTAGCAACAGCGCTGTCTGGTTTGGGGAGTGAGTAGTGGGGCAGAGTGACTCTCTCTCCCGCCGTCTTCTAGTTGTATTTACGTAAATGAAGAGAATCCATGCTCAGGAGCCTGCAGGGTCCCAACTGTACCGCTCTGCGCTGACACTGAGGAAACTCAATACAGCAGAAATCTTCCAGCGCAGTGTTGTGTCCTATGGCCACAGACGTGTAGATGAATTAGTAGACAATAAGAACAGAACATACTACAACTACCAATACGAATAAAAGCCGGAAACACATTAATTTCAGCCCTTGAAGCTTTTAAAATATAGGCCACCAATTATACCATTGTACTGAGGGGAAAACGTCCCTGTTAAAAGACTTTAGTTATCTCATTTTAATTGTGTGCTTCTCTACGTTCAATTTCTCTTAGACTTGGATACAAGCTCCTTAATAATTAATGTGACCTGAGTGACAAAAGCAGCATGTTTACATATTTTTGTCTGGTTTGGCAGAAAGCTGCCATCAATAACATTTGGCTGATTGCAGTCCAACTAGTACTGGAGCCGGTTTTTATTTTTCAGCTGAAACCAAAGGCCATGACCATGAAACCCCAAGGTGCTTCCTTCTTTAGAGTCAGGGTACTTGGAAATGAATTAAGCCACCATGCTACTTTAGTTTTATATGTGCCCCATTTCTCAATTGTTGACTTTGCCGCGGTAAGGTGAAGGAAGGTATTGGAGTTATGCCATGGTGGTGTTTAGTTTAAGGGAAGTGTCTGCATGAAGATTACCCCACATTCTTATGGCTGCCGACAACCTTCTGAATCTAAAGGAGCTGACATGACTTGTCAACTTCTCCGGCACACTAAACACATAGGTAGATTTTGAAATATTTCTTCTGTGGTCAAACTTCTTGTGTCATACACTATAATGCAATTCTGCATTTGTGGCAAAACTCTGTATCCTGTTGTTATTTTCTGGGAGCAGTGCAGCGTTGTGAGCCTAGGTAACATTATCTGCCTGCAGTTACTGGTGTGTCAATATTGGCTTGTGGCAACATGGGCTGCTCAGAGGACACAAATGGGACATCTGCTCAGTGAGGAGAAGGAGGAGGAGCACTGATCTTTTGATAGTACATATGTATAAACACATCGCAGACTTATAAGGTAGACTAAGTCAAAAACCATCATCTTTCATAACAGTTACTTTTTGTTTACTTTTTTTTTGCAGTTTTGCAAAGTAAGATATTGAAAAAATATTTTGGTATTGAATTCAAACCTTGGTATCATTGTACCTACAATATTTATTATCAGTATCACCAAAACTCTGTGTGAACTTTGTTTGTTTTATGTGCCATCAAGTATGAAACAGCCCCTAAATGCTTCTAGTATCTAAATGACAACACCTATTTAGTTATTAGGTCATTGTGGTTTGAAGAATACCTGCTGTTTTCCAACTTCACACATAGGCTTTTGGCATGAATTTGCTCAATCAGCACGGGGTGATGATAGTTCCGCTCATCGCTTGTCCTTGGTCTCCTGTCCCTACCGCTGACACTTACACACAAACTCCCTCCTCATCACGCTATCCTGCCGGGCTCTCCTTGCTCAGATGCTCTTTTGTTTGACTTAACCAAGGTTCTCTGAACTGTGAGCAGAGCGGAAATGGACACCACTCTGCATGTGGAGAGAAGACACATACACACTCACACAGACATTGCCAGGTTTTCATTCCCTGCTATTCTAGCAGGTTTGACGTCTTCCTCTCCCTTCTCCTCCAGGAAGAAAGGAGAGAAAATGGAAAGGAATGATGCAGCCATTTTACACTACAGTTTGTGTTCATATTTTTACATCCAATCAGCATTTAAACCAGCTTGTATTGATTTGGTCAGAGGTCAATTCAAGGCCAAAGTGAAACCATAACAGTCAGTATCAGTTGAAAAACACAACGCCCATTAGTCTGGCTCATTTCATCCGGAACATCAGCTTTAGTCTCATTCTTTACTCTTTTAACCTGTCCTGCCTTGACCTGATCAGATGTTCGTGTATGCAGGTGTGTGTATGAGAGAAAGAGAGAGGCAACCTTACAGAAAGACTGTATTTTTATACTTTCTTATCTGTAGGTGTTGGTTTCTCCCCAGACAGCTTCTGTAATATGCTGTCTGTTGACATAACCTTTGTGTGTGTGTGTGTGTGTGTGTTTGTGTGTGTGTAGTTGGTGAAGTGGTGCTAGACATTAACCTTGGTTAGTAAAAGAAAGGGAGGCTATGGTTCTTTCAGTCCAGTCTCCACCAGCAGTCATTAAAGGCTGCTTTGTTCAACGTTATTAGTGTGTGCGCAACTACACTTATGTGCTTTTGAGATGGTGTTAATGTGGCATTAATACATGACTCCATGCCTCAGTGAAAAGCTTGTGGATTAAGGAAAGTTTTGTGAGAATTGCATTGTTTTATTTAAATATGTTTTTCAAAACTGGAAGTAGAAAAGAAAATCAAATAAATACTCTTAGCTTAAGTCAGAGTCATTGTCTCCACTATCGTTCCCACAATCACAGGTTTTCAGGTATTTTACACATGTACATGAAGCCAGAAAAGCAATATGCCAGCAGATTCCTACTGTACAATCTCAGTGATACCATAGTTAGGAACTACCCTTTTCTATGATTTCCAGTGTGGAGGGATTGTTTTCCTTTGAACTATCATTAACAGCAGTTTCATGATGCAATAGATGTTTACACATTCAGCCAAACACCATGTTATTAGCTTTAGGTATGAGTGCGTCCTGGCTGACTCCGACCGTGTTCCCTCAGGTTCAATATAATCACATACAGCATGTTTGTTCAGCTCTAATTTGTCTGGCCACCGACTGAACCTGCACCATCCATTCAGACTGTTTGGGGTCTATTTTGGACCTGTAGGTCTTTCACTCAATCTTGTCCTTGCTCTCTTTCTGTTATAGTATGTTCTCAGCACAGTTTCTTGAAGGAGAAGGAACACAAAGTGAGAGGACAGGGGTATCCAAAGTTTTTTATTCATTTTCTTTCTTTACGTTATTCCTTAATTTTGCAGTATCTGGGAAAAAGGAGAGCAAGCTGACATATTCCTAGAGGAAACTTTGAGATTGCTCAGACATGTAGTTGATGATGTTTTGTAAGACTGAATATTTCAGAATAGTTTGATGTGTTACCTGTGTCCCATTCCTTACCTTCCAGCTTTATTTAGCATCCTGTCTGGCCAGTTTCGATTACTCAGCGTCTTCTTTTGTCACTGAGGCAGACAAAATTTCCAGCTACTAGAAACCCCATTTCATTCTTTTCCAGTAGACAAATATTGTACCAGTTAAAATACCTATACTGAAAACATCTGTCTAGCAGCCAGGCCCAAGATCTCAAAGTACAGAGTCAAAGGATACTGGATGTGATGCTGCTCTGTCTTTCAACAGTAGACAGAGATTTTTATTGTCAGGAAAGCACTGCTGTTATTAATAACATTCATTTCTTTTGTCTGACAGTGAGCCACCATTCCCAGTGGTAGGACCCTGAAGTCGAAGCACTTAAATGTATTTCGTCCATTGATATTTATTTTATGTACACCTGCAACATGTTCAGATGTCTTCCAGCTGATTTGAAACCTGATCGTTTAAATCTGGGTATTCAAATTGTAAAAGTTTAAATAGATCTTTTTCCACCGAAGGCAGTCTGACATGTCACAATACAAAAATCACAGTGGCTGCATTCTGTTTAGCTGAGACTGCTTCAGGGCTTCATGGTGCTTCTTGTCTCTGAGCCATCATTAAATGCTATTATTTACACCTATGCATTTCCTGCTATGACGAGTCAAAATGATTACTGTAAAAAAAGGCTGTCCTGACTATCTTGAGGTTTAAGTGCCATTTGTTTTTTATAGTAATGTTTAGGTTATACCAAATATTACATATGCAGTGCAGTCAGAGGTCATTTAGAGGTTATTTTCTGTTGTGTTGTCCTTGTACTCCAGCAAACAATAAACAGTGGCTGTGGGGCTAAACTGCACACTTGGCTGTAATTTGAGGGTGTTTATGTTCACATCACATGAACATTGTGTAGGAGCTGAAGTCATTTTAATGCATGAACTCAATTTAAAAAATATATATATATAACTGAACAAAACTGATTGAAATCACAATGTTTAATATCTTTGCAGTCAGTGATTTTCCAGTCTACATCCCATAGACATCAGTTGACATATGATGTTCTAACAAGCCTGTATTGCAGCTGTATTTACATTTGCTTGTTTGGGCAACTTTTTGTCTCCAGTCTGAAAATGAAGCACATTTTTAATCCTCTTAAGGTCAGATATCTGACTTCACCATCCGGACAAGAACACGACTCTGTTTGGTCATAAAAAAGCAATTTGGTTGTCTTGACTGCATGTGCTGTATTGTCCTAACATTAAGAGACTATATATAGTATAAGTACTTACAATACATAGTACTATAGCACATACTATACTTATACTGCTTTATACTGTACAACAAATATGGATATGAACAGCCGCAATGCATGTATCTTTTGACATAACAAACCTTGCTGTGTAAGAAAGGCTGACCTAGTAAATTGATTATATGTTAACCATCAATTCTGTTTATGTCAAACATTCACAGTGTCGAATTAATCTGTCTTTGAACAAGACCCTGAATCCTTCCCAGCTGCTCTGTAGGAAGCTCTATGTCAGACAAATGAGAAGAATTTCCCCACAGGGACTAATAAAATATCTGGCCCACTGATTTATGGATTTCCAAGCCAGTATCACTCGTAGGGAAAATATAAGTTGCTGTCAATAATAGCACAAAAGACATAACATATCACTATGTTTCTTGTGTATTATGTGAAGGAAACTCTGCTGTTATCATATGCATGTGTACCTGTTTTGTTCAGACCTGCCGATGAAAGGTTGACACACAAAGGCTCTCTAACCTGCTAGACCTGCTTGATAACTTCTTCACTTAAGGACATTTCCACTAATTCAGGGCATACCAAACCTTTGACTTGTTTGTAGTGTATTGCTGAGCATGGCTTTTGATAATACGTTTGTACACAGTCTTGTTATTGCATTACATGCAACAAGCCTGCAGCGTAATGGAATATTTCTTCTTATGTCATTACAACTGTTAATTTCCATTTTGTTATATTAATCTACTCTACTCTTTTCTAATTTTGAAAATTTGTGAGTGAAGTGAACTAGAGCCCGACGTTCTGATATAATTGGCCATTATGAGCTATTTGCATATAAATATCAGCATTTATACTGGCTGATAATTTATAATTAAAAAGAAAAGAAGAGATGGAAGATAAATCCTTCACTGTTCAAAACTGTTCAATATCAATAAAACAAGTTTAATTTTAAACTTCATTATGTCATGTTATCTTGATGAGGACTGCACTGGATAAACTGCACAAAAGAATTCAATGGAAAATCTTTGTTTATGCTCTTTGTTTCTAGGGGGAAAAGCATATCAGCCAATATAAGCATATCAGATTTTAAAATCATCAAATGCTGGAATGAATTTCAGTCTTAAAAATCCTGTATCATTCAGACTCTATTATGCACAATTGTGCATTTTGAATGGCATATACTACTTACTGTACACATTTTTTAATTTGAATACTGCAACTTCTTCCAGCTGGTGTATAATTCATGAATTCCTTTGTGTTAACATACACTCCAAAGGCAGGCAGTCTAGCTTTATACTTAACTGCTCGTAGCCATACACACACAGTGAACACTATCCATCTCACTGGAAGTCGGGTTCGTTGTGGCTGGATCTAGTGAAGGAAAATCTGGTTCTATCTGATTTGTCCTCATGTCCATTGGCTTTTTTCTTTCTCTCTCTCTCTTGCTCTTTTGCTCTACCCACCCTGTCCCTAATTGAATGTGCTCATTTTTTCCACACTCTCTGGGGAAACAAGGCTCTCTTTTCTATGTAGCAGTGTCTGTGTATGTGTACATAAGAGTGTCTGTGTAAAGCAGAAAGAAAACTTGAAATGAGCTCTAAAAATATATTTTGTGTGGGTTTGCATGTCTCAAACTCCATTAGAATATTTTTAATATAGTTTTGTGTAGTGTCTGTGTATGCGTGGGCGGTATTGTGAGAGCTCTACTTTCTCCGACCCTCCTGACCTCACTCAGAAACAATCAGTTGTTTTTGGAGTGTTTAGATCCAAAACAGTATTGCTGAGGTCACTCAAAGCCCCCAGTAACAGCAAGAGAAATATTTCAGTCTCAGCTCAGTGGAGACATCTTACAAAATGTTCATGCAGTGGAAGCAACACCTCTCTAAAAATGACTAGAAAATAAAATGAACATAATCACCTTCATGAAGGAGGATTTATTGCAAGACTCTTGTGTTAGACTGCTTTAGTTTTATCTTGGTGTACCAAATAAACCTTCACCTAAGTTTATATCACAACACATCCTGGTTCAGTCACTAAGAAGCTGTGTGAAAAGCAACATGAGCACAAACCAAACTTTTCTCCCTAGGAATGATTGTGCATTTACGCACAAACAGACTATTATTATTATTTAGTTTTATGTACATATTTAAGCTTAGAGAGAAGGCCATGTTACTGTGCATTTGGAATTTGCCCAAAAAGGTCATTTTATAGAGCAGCTGATCATCATTGTGTAGGTGTAATACGATGCTGTTTGCCTGAATTCATAGAGGTGCCATTCTTCTGAAATGGCTATTAAATCTAGATTATGTTAATGTAATAAGAGACTAAAACTACATGAGATCAAGTTAATGAATTTAAAAACTCATTTTCATTGCTGTATGGAAATCCTTTGAAGAATTCTGTAGTATTTTGTTGCTACTTTGGCAATTATGCTGTAGTCTAATGTGCTAGTCTGTCTTGGCATCTGAGTGATTTTTTTTTTTTTTTTTGGCGTGAAACTGTGTTGGCAACATGAAAGGCTCAGTAAGTTTGTTAATTGTGTTCCTTTATACAGCACCAGACTGGACTCATGGCTTACTATATTTTCATCCTGTGTAATTTTTTATTACAAGGCTCCTTGAAGTAACATGCCGCTGGGGTATAGTTCTTATAGGAAGACAGTTTACTTTTAAAGAGTAGCAATTTCCTGAACACTTTGCTGTATCTCATAACTGAAAACATAAGACAAGTGTTTGACACCTCTAGGTTGACCCTGTGGTGACTGCACATGCTGAAAACATGTTTTCTTTCCACTGACTGAAGCTAATATGATCCTTTGGGACCAGTGTATACAGTTTCTCTCTCTCTTTCTCCACGCACACACACACACACACACACACACACATGCATACACATGCATATATGTGTGAGCAAGAATAAGAATACATAAGAATACACACATATGTATGTGTGTGTGTATGTGTGTGTGTGTGTGTAAAAATAAGAATACGAATGTGGTTCAAACCTCACAAGTGTTACTTAAAGAGGAAGTAAGTGAAATTCGCAGAAAGGAGTGCTGACCAAATCTGCCAATGGAGCAATTCATTTCAAATTAAGTAAGAGGACGATTTTTGCAAGCTGCATTTTAATAGTTAAGAGTTAATGCATTTTAGCCCAACAAATGTATGAAATGAGAGTTTCTAGAGTAAAAAAATAATTCAAAATATGTTTCTTTTTAGCATGATATAGCTTTTGTAGATGCAGATGTGACCTGCAGAAAACTGAGAGTTTAAATTGCAATAAACAAGTACGTATAATTTGCACTGGGAAAAAATGATCTTGTAATTAATTTGAAAGTTGTATAGTAGCAAAGAGGCTTAATTGCTTAACCCCAGTCCTTTGTATTTCCGGTCTTACTCTATCATCCTATTTGTATGCGCTGAGTTAAGGATTACCACTCTGTTCCTTCTTCCCTCGTTGCTAGCCGGTAGTTTCCAAAGTTGTATCTTGAGTTGGAAACTTCTACTTCCTCTGAACTTCCCATCTGAGAACACTGTTAGCCACTGACTCTCTTCCTTCTTGTTTTAAGTGCAGAACTTGAGCAATTCAAGTGCAGCAGTTATGTGAGGTGTGTGTCATAGTCTAACTATGAGTGTCTTTGTTTTAGGAGGCTTAGGTCACCATGGCACCCTTCCTCCGTATCGCCTTCAATGATTATGACATGGGAGCTCTATCTCCTGGCTCTGACCCTCCCATCTGTGCTGTCAAGATGAAGGAGTCTGTCAATACAGGTATGTACAAATGCACACACACAAACACAGTCAGAATTTCTCTAACAAAGTGTCACAGTGAGCAGGGAGGTGAGATTTTCAAGTTTCATTGCCTTAACTGCCTTTCTACCAGCTCTCTATCCATTCCTGTACGGTGAATATTCTTGATGCAGGAAAAGCATTTACACTATGTGATTCTCCCTTCTTTCTTGTTCTTTCACAGAGAGAGGAAAGACTTTGGTCCAGAGGAAGCCCACCATGTATCCATCCTGGAAGTCTACTTTTGATGCTCACATCTATGAAGGGCGTGTTCTAGAAATCATCCTCATGCAGAACCCTGAGGAGCCATTGGCCAAGGCCACAGTAGGTGTGTCTGTACTGGCAGAACGCTGTAAGAAGTCCAAAACCAATGGACGTGCTGAATTCTGGGTGGACTTGCATCCTTCAGGAAGGGTCCAGATGGCTGTACAGTTCTTCCTGGAGGACAGTGACACAGGTAACATAGCTAGTTTTTAAACATCCTGAAAATTTGGTTTAAATCTATTATATTCATCTATAGTTATTTATTTAGTTTAATACTGAAAAAAATATCAGCTTGATCATAACTGTGTGGGTGTTCTTTGAGTTCACAGACAGTAGCTTTGAGGAAGCAATATCACAACTTTTGTCATGTTCCGTTTTAAATATGCATGAAAATATGTGATCCAGTTCAGTCTATCCAGTTCAACCACGGGTTGAACTAGATAGACAGAGCCATGAAAAGAGCACACAGAAATCCCTGACATGAAAAAATCAATGTGAAGTAGAGAAATTGATCAGGTTGAGTCCATCATTTAAAGTTAGTAAGTTCTTAAGAAAATATGTGTATGCGGTGTTTAAAACAATATTCCCTGACCGGGAATCGAACCCGGGCCGCGGCGGTGAGAGCGCCGAATCCTAACCACTAGACCACCAGGGAGTGGTGTTTAGCATGAATGAAGAGCCTACTGTGACATGATCTGCTCCCCCACGCTACAGTTTTCCTCCCAATCTGCTGCAGTGCTGATATATATTGCCCTCTACTGGCAAAAACAATCCCTTATCTCATTTTCCTGAACTTTGTACACACAACCACAGCTTAAAGTTTTTGTCGCTGTTAACCTCACTCAGGAGTGTAGTGTTCATCTTTTGGCCTTGCAATATACTGTCTACCTCAAACTGTCAAGGGTTAATCTACAACTTTGAGCTTGCCAGGTGACTACAGGTGTGGCTATGTAATCAAAGCACTTTAAGAGCTTTTCAAAGCTAGGGAGAATTTGACCTTTGGACTTGGTGTACTTTGAGTAAGTAGCCAACAATAAATAAACATATTTAACAAGAAGTATGAACATATTTCTCTTAATACAACATGCCAGTGTGGTCACTAGTGGCTTGTTTGTTTTTATGTTAAACTTTGAGTGGATCTCTGTGGTCTAAAGTCTCATTTTCTACCCAGTCAAGGGAATAATGGAACATTTTTCAATGCAAAAATTCCACATAAATGTAGCAGCTCAGATTATCCAGCATTTTGCAGCTTGAGTTCAAAACCATATCTCTGTTATTGCTAGTTTCTAGAAATGTCTTTAGTTTCACTTCAGCTGATAGAAGCAGAAGTGAAGCACAGCCAGTGCTGGACCAGTTACCAGGGAAGCCAGCAGTCACTGCTAACATGGGGGGGAGCGGGTGAGATTACAGATTGCTTCTGTGTAGGGGGAGTTTCTGTGTGAAAGTAGCATAGTCTGGGCTTTTTGTTCAGGGTTGGAGAGGGTCATGAGAGGGAGGTGTGCCTACTGTAATGAAAGAGCTCCCTACTCCATCAGCTCCATCCTACACACTCCACAGTTTTCCTGAAAAGCAGTCCAGAATATTTTTAGCCATGTGTGAACAGCCCTCAGTGCTGTCTGTCTTCTCTCTATTTTGCCCTCTCCCTTACTCCCACTTTCTTGGGTTGGCTCGGTGAGGCGCTGTCCAAACACAAACATCTGTTAGTAGAGTGGTGGAGAGGAAATTAATTTATCTCCCTCACCTCATCACTCTTCCCACATTTCCCTGTCTATCAGTTGTCTGTTTAAAGCTGCCCCTTTTTAAATTGTCCCAATTTCTCACCCTCCCTCCCTTCCACCCACCTACTCTCTCTGTCTCTTCCACAGTTTCTGCCTTCTTTGTTTACCTCTCTCACGCCTCTTTTGCTTTCTCCTGTGGGTGACTTTTGACCCCTCCCTGTTGTTTTGTGTTGGCCAGAGTCACTTATCCAACAAGGCATTTTTCTGTGTGTACCCTTGATTTATCAGTAGCTAAATATTAGTGCTTTTTTAATAAATACCACTTACTTATTATGGCTGATTTATAATAATGTTTGCTGTAATGTGGTTTAAAGATCTAATTATAATCATCTAATTTTAAAAACAAAGGAGAGCTAACTATATAATTTATCTTTTAGAAACACGCCCACAAATGATTGCATTCCTGATATCTTTTTGTTTGCCTTTGAAAAGGTCCTATAAAGATGCTTAACAAACCAGATTGTCCTGTAGTCTACATTTAAATAAAAATGCAGAAGTTTGATTTGTAAATTGATCTCTTTTCCCAGCGCCATCTAAGCCAACAGTAAAGGTTTCCCCTGAGGATGGAGTCATGACCCTCAACAGGAGGAGAGGAGCATTTAAGCAACCCAAGGTTCACAACATCAAAAACCATGAGTTCACTGCCACCTTCTTTGGGCAGCCCACTTTCTGCTCTGTTTGCAGAGATTTCCTCTGGTGAGATGCCACTTTCTGCTTTTTTATGTGAAAGCAGTCACCACCATATCATTAATATGTTTGTGTACTTTTGCTAGCTAGCATATTAAATACTTCCTTCATTTTGGAAATTGAATATGGCAGTAATTTCCAATGCTACTGTCTGGGCAGCAGCTAATTAGCTGATCTGCTTGTTTTTTTTTTACGTTATTTTTGCAGCCAGTGTTGTGTTTTATTAAGATGCCACTGGCACAGCCTTAATAATGCCTGACCAGTAGTGCTGTCATCTACTGTATATTCTATAGGTGTCCAGTGGAACAAAAACATTAGTTGTCCAACAAGAAAAGTCCATGCCTGAAAGGTGTTTCTCAAAAGACCAATTAGTAGTGGTTCTAGTTTTCTAAATGTGGGAGTCTTGTGGGGTTAGTAATGGTAGAAACAACAGCCGGGCTGCTGACAGTGAGTCACTGTTGAGGGAAATCCCACAAGGATGTAATGTTGTATTCCAACAGCAGGAATAACTTGTGAGCCAAGCTCCACCCCTGTTTTTAAAAGTACAGTATTATCTATCACTCTAGAGACAGACAGGAGGAAATCTAATGTTTTATGTGGCTATTTGACATTTGAGATTTTTCCACATTCATATTTCAATCTTGTAATCCCACATCTGAGATATTATCTTCCAAATGTAAAACCTCCAAGTCATTGTTATGCAAGCTCAAAGAGCACGTCTCTCATGTTTTTTTATTCATGCACATTTTTCAGCTTATATAATACTTCGGAGAAAGTAAGCAGACAGTGAAGATGTAGTTTGGTAGCTGTTGCATCAGGGAGATGGGAAACTGTTTTTTACTTTTATTCAGCTAATAATGTACATGCCAGTTTCAGTACATCACTATCATAACTCATTACTATACTCCTACTAAAGGAAACCATCTACAATATAAATATAATAAATGTCTTAGCAATGGAACAGGAAAAAAAAGTTTTTCTATTTGCCAACAGTCAATCAATTCAAGCATGTAATTCCTTTTTTTCCATTTAGGGGGCTTAACAAGCAAGGTTACAAGTGCAGACGTGAGTGTTTGCCACATGTTTAACTGCAATTTAGTTTTATACTTTTTATACAGTTTTATACTTTAGTATTCACCACCATTCACACAATATTTGATCATTTATTTCACCTAGAATGCAATGCGGCAATCCACAAGAAATGCATCGAAAAAATCATTGGCAGATGCACCGGAACAGCAGCCAACAGTCGAGACACTATGGTGAGCAAAGTTAATATTCTCCAAAATGAATTCAAATTGTCACCTCAGATGCAGTGAGCTACATGTTGTCTTTTATTGCAGTGATGGTTCAATAATCACTTAATATTCTCTCCTGCTTTATCTGATGACTTGTGCACTGTTACAAAACATTCCATTTCAACATTTTATGAATTAAACTGTAATTCATTGATACAACTGAGTACAAGCTTAATCAAACAGGGCCAGGTCAATGTGTACAAACAGCATCAACAATAAATTCAATATTAATGGCAACAAGCTATGTGTTTAAATTGAAAATGTACTGTATATATATATTTTGCTTGCTTTTATCAGCTACTGGTGAATTTAATGGAATTTTTTTTTTTGTAGTTCCAGAAGGAGCGCTTTAAGATTGATATGCCGCATCGCTTTAAATACTATAACTACAAGAGCCCTACATTCTGTGACCACTGTGGGAGTCTGCTGTGGGGTCTCTACAGACAGGGCCTGAAATGTGAAGGTTAGTCCCATGTGTTCATTGTTTTTGTACTTTGATTGCCTCAAATATTGTATCTGCCCTTCTGCTGCCTTCTTCCATACCTCTGAAATTTTTCTCTGCTGTTGTATTCCCTTTCTCCACTTTGGCTATTCCATTTTCACACCTCTGACCAGATTGTGGCATGAACGTCCATAGTTACTGCCAGGCGAAAGTGGCAAATCTTTGTGGAATCAACCAGAAACTACTGGCCGAGGCGCTGTCTCAAGTCTCTCAGGTTTGCACAATAACAAACTGTTCGTTTTATTTTGTTTGAGCATGTTGTCGGTCAGTGTTCAAAAAAATAAAAATAAATTATTGTTTGTGAATGTACAATGTCACAGATATTTTAGCAATCTTTTTTTTTTCTCCCTAGAAATCTGTGAAGAAGTCTGATAACTCCAATACAGTAGATATTGGAATCTACCAAGACATCCCAGGTGCAACAATAGACTCTAATGGTAAGATGCATTCATTGTAGCACACACTGTAGTACAAAATTGTTTAACTCAAGTTTTATGTTTACCGGTGTTGCTGTTGCTGAATCTGTTTAACCTATATTACATTTTCAAATGTTTATTTGTTCTTGTACTTTTTGCATGAATCTTTGCATTCAGGTTTGCATGTGTGTTAACTATGTGTGTGCAAATGTGCATTTTGCAGATGGTAATGGTAAAGCACATGATGGCTTGTTGCCAACCCCAGCCACTCCCCAAGTACGTCTAACCATGAACCAGCTGACTTTCCACAAAGTGCTGGGAAAAGGCAGCTTTGGCAAGGTATGCCCCATGGTGCCTAACTTTAAATGCAGTCTTAAATTTTACAGGAAATCATGCATAGCACAAAACAGGGAAGACACTGAAAGCGTAAAACATTACACAAACTCGTAAAAAGTGCAGAAACCTGATTTTTTTAAGTTAGGGAGTGTGGACCCATAAAGGTGACATTACTAAGAAAAATAAATATGTGATGATATTTGAAATGATAAAAGTTGAATTTTAATATGCTCAATTGCTGAAGGGCACAGATCTTTAAAAGGCAGATTTTTTATTTTTATTAAAATCATTTCTTAGTGTAAATCAATCTGATACTCTCCTTCCTTGTCTTATTTTTTCCTAACCTCGACTGTAGCGCCATTTTTGTTAAACTCAGCTACAAATACCTTATAGATCAATACATCACTCCACTACCTGCTGAATTTCTTTGCCCAATCATCGCCCAGGTTGGAGTGAGACCTGGTGAGAAAAGACCTTTGTTATTCATCAGTCGCAATCAAGGCCAGGCCACTTTTAAGAAAAACATACTGCCTGTGAAGGTTGATGAGATAAACAGAGAAGCAGAGTGTAGCAGATTCATTTATTTCCATGGCTATTGTATCCTGGCAGCAGTACCATATCTATCCAGTGTTTTCCCTGGGATCATGCATGTAATACCAGCAAAAAAAAGAGGCAACATAAATAACCTCCCCTTTTTGATTTGAGTTTTGCTGGTTGCACTCAATACATGTAATTAAATTGGAGTTAAAATTTTTGTATATTTTTTTTTTATAACATTTTGATTTTTTTTGTTTTGAGTGTGACTGGTTAACGTAAGATTTTCTTTGTCCAGTTCCTTTTTGAACATGGAATATGGTTGATGGGGGATTTTGGATATTCATGCTCAAAATAAATGAAATCAATGAAAAAATGTAATGAAATGAAAATGAATAACAGCTCTGATGAGAAGTATCCATTCAAAAGTGGCTCTGACACCCCAGGTGCTGCTGGCAGAGCTGAAAGGCAAAGGTCAGTTCTTCGCTGTGAAGGTTTTGAAGAAAGATGTGGTTCTTATGGATGATGATGTGGAGTGTACCATGGTGGAGAAGAGGGTCCTGGCCCTTGCTTGGGAAAATCCCTTCCTCACACACCTCTACTCCACATTCCAGACAAAAGTAAGCATGCACACATTAAACATCTAGTAAAATCTTGAAAAGCAAAAAAAAGGGACTTTTCCTGGGCTGCAGAAGTACTAGTAGCAATTCTTGGTTGTTGATAAAGACAGAGACTCCCATCCTATCTGAATCCATTCTCACTCTCACACACAATCTTCATGTCTCCTTTGTCTGTGAAAATGAGCTGACAATGTGTTGCTTACACAGGAGCATCTCTTCTTTGTAATGGAGTACCTGAATGGAGGTGACTTAATGTTCCACATCCAAGACAAAGGCCGCTTTGACCTCAGCAGAGCTGTGTGAGTACACTAGATCACCATGAAAACACCTACAGTATGAGTGATACAGCAGTTGCCATATTTCACAACAGAACTGTTAATGACAGGAAAACTGTATTTAACGGCTATTTTGCACAATTAAAACTTCAGATTCTATGCTGCTGAGATCGTAGTGGGACTGCAGTTTCTCCACTCAAAAGGGATTATATACAGGTAAGTCCCAAGATCCACTATGTACTGCTGTTGTCAATCTAATAATAGACAGATTTTGGACTATATTACTACATACTACACTGTTGCAAAATAGTTTCTATATTATATTTCTTTTGGTGTCTGTCTGCAGAGATCTGAAGCTAGACAATGTGATGCTGGACAAGGATGGACACATAAAAATAGCAGACTTTGGCATGTGCAAAGAGAAGGTGTTTGGAGACACCAGGGCTACAACGTTTTGCGGGACACCAGACTACATTGCACCCGAGGTTAGCTTCAGGGCCTGGCTGATTGCACATACATTTCGCTTCAATTAAATCTTTAAAATGCAATCTTCCATTGTTTCACAATATATCTGCCCCCTAGTGCCTACTGGGAGTCATGGCAGTATCCAGATTTCCCTCTAAACCAGGGTCCTTCACTTGTTTCCTAACACAACTGTATGTCTTTTTTCCTTGCTTACTTCTAATGTATTTTGTTAAATCATCTCTCATCTCAGATCCTGCTAGGACAGAAGTACACCTTCTCTGTGGACTGGTGGTCTTTTGGTGTGCTGGTGTACGAGATGCTAATTGGTCAGTCCCCTTTTCAAGGCGACGATGAGGATGAGCTGTTTGAATCCATCAGATCGGACACTCCCCACTACCCTCGGTGGATCACCAAAGAGGCCAAGAACCTGCTTGAACTGGTGAATAATTAATGTTGATAGGCACACATTGGTCAACATCATACATGTGAACTAAGCATGCATTTCTCTTTATCATAATACAGTTTTACAGCAAGTTAATTTGTGTTGTTTCTGTAATGAAATCGGTTGACGCTGGTTGTTTTTTCAGCTGTTTGAGCGAGATCCCAGTCGCAGGTTGGGCGTAGTTGGAGACATCCGTACACACCCATTTTTCAAAACCATCAATTGGCCAGCGCTGGAAAGAAAAGAAGTGGATCCTCCCTTCAAGCCCAAAGTGGTATGAGCCTGTGATTGTATTGTTTGTTTGTTTTCTAACCAAACTATGCAGCACCAGTAATCTATATGAATAGATGCATATATCTAGGATCAAATTTTCTTTGCTATGCTTTGTTACATTAACCTAACTGACATCACCAACCTGTCTGACACAGAAATCCCCCAGTGACTGCAGCAACTTTGACCGGGAGTTCCTAAACGAGAAGCCACGGCTTTCACATGCCGACAAAAACCTCATCGACTCCATGGACCAGGCAGCTTTTGCTGGATTTTCCTTCATCAACCCAGCACTGGAACAAATGATAAGGAAATGAAAAGACAAAATGGCTCCCATGGTCTTAGCTCAGCACTTTAAAATAGGTTCTTATCTTTATTCTCATATGGTCTAAGTTCAACTAGATGGATAACAAAAACAAAAAGAAAATCTGAGCTTGACTGTGACTTTTTTAGTTCCTCTATCGGAGGATGAGGTACATGATACCAAGATGCTTGCTGGTGTTTAAAGCAACAAGCCTTTTATCATCTGTCACACTGTATAAGTCTGTAAAAGAATGTAAAGCCCCAGGAAGTCAAGGGAGAGTCTTAAGATACCAGTGTTACATGAATCAACATCAGTGATGCAGTGACTTTTCTTTGTCTGACATTTTTCCTTGTGATGACACTTTGAATCTGTATGAATCATTCAGTGTACTGCATCTTGAAATTTAAATTCACAGGCACAGGCATAACACTCTCATTTAGTTACACAGATATATGCACCCAGCACTGGCACCACAAGAGAGTGCAGTGGTACATACTGTATTCACTCTCTCCCTGTGTGCTTTCTTCTACTGAATGCCTCCTAGTGTATCCCATCTGTGTGTGCCTGTGAGTTACCACATGCATACAAGTGTGTGGGTGTGTGCAGGTATTTTCTTAGATGCAAATGGTGCTACTATACTCTGTAACATTGTCTGTTTTTCATTGAATCCTCGATTAACCTCAACAGAAAGAATTCAATGATAATGGTGAGGAGAATATAACTCCTGAACTGATGTAACGTTATAGTGGAACTGAGCGGTTTCTTCCCTCTTTGACCACGCTGTCTTGAGAGTCTTGAATCTTGCATATTTGAGGGATAATGTTTTAAATTTTGTGCATGGCATTTTTCTTTTGTATATCAAACCTCATGCTGTAAATTAAACTAAAGTTTATGTAAACAACTGCTCATTACATAAATATATATTTTCTGGGCTGTCATCCTATTTACAGGGAAGAATTGTGACAATGGTATGGCACTATTCACGTCCATCTATACCTGTCTGAAGAATACTGTTTTGTGTGCAGGGAAGGGCATTTCACTGTAAGCATAGGGCTTTGAAATGTGTTTATAATACTTGAATGTAGGGATTTTTAAAATGAAAAAAATTGTGCTGTATATCCAGAAATGGTTATGTTCTTAAGAATAGGCTGTCTTTGAGTTCTGGGTGTGTGTTTTTTTTTTTAACTTTCCTCGTCTTTTACATCTGATTATAAATAAATATACTATAAACTTACCATATCAGGAGTAATTACTTAATTCCTGTTGTGAGGGCATATTTCGGTCACTGTTGGTTTCTTGTGATTATTATAATTTATACTGCACTACTTCGTCTGAGTAATGTTTATGTTTATAACAGCAACGAAACATCAAAGTACAAGAGGTGTTTTGAGAGCAAGAAAGACCTGTCAGACTATACCGTCATCTAGTGGTCAGGTGATATAGCTGCGCCTCTGTGTTTAACATGTGGACGACAGGCGAGGAGGCATTCCTGCAGTGCGCACGGCTTATGACCTGTCCTCGTCCTCTGTCCCCAGCAGTAATCCACCGTCTGCTGCAGGACGTGAACCCTGAGCAAAGACCAAACATTTGGCAAAGAACAGCAACCTGTACTGTGAGATAAACTTGTTTCCTTTATGCAGACACTTAAGCCCAATGCAGCAATAAAGTTGTACAACCATTTAAAATAAATGACCATGAACAATAGTCAGATTACACAGCGTGGTCCCAATAGCGAAAGAACGCAGTTAAAAACATCTGCCTTCTAATATTATGCTTGTTTACTAAATCCAATTTCCTAGTTTTCTAGCCTTCAGTATGAAAGCTTCACAGAGACAACACCTCTACGCTTAAATAAAATGAATGAATTTGGAAGTGAATACCTGCCCCCTTTTGATTTATTCATGGCTCTCTGAGTGTTTCGACTATTGAAGCAAGATCCGATCGCTTTTCTGTATCCTACATTTACTGTGCCTTTACCACCTTAACGACCGCAAAACGCTGTTTTCTTTTTCTTTTGTTGTAATAGCATCAGAAGGGTTGGTCTATTGTGGAGGATTATCTGAGGCAGTACCCTATATATGGTCCAAGTGAGCGGCAAAACCTCTTTCAGACAACGGATTAGGCTTGAAGGCTACCATAAACGCCTTCTCAAACGAGAAATGCACTTATTCCACAAAGAAAGCGCATTTTAAATAGAGAAGAGCTGGACTTTGAGCATCGCACCCACAGTGTCAACGCATATTTCCAGCAGTTTCTCCCGCCCTCTCCCCCAAAAACCGACTTGAGCTCCTGTGCATCAGAAGTAACGTTACCGTGCCAGCAGTGACACATTGAATTCTTATGCAGACATTATGACAGGGTGGTAATGGGATTTATTTTAAAGTAATAGCTCATTCCGCTAGTTGTGGCGCATCGTGGGGTATTTAATAATTTACACTTACAAATATTAGCCACACTGAAAGGAAATTAAGCAACTCGAGGTCATCTTCAATAGCACAATATGAATTTCAATACAGAGCGAATTGTTTTTTCGTGGCAAAAAACACTTCACTTATCGAAAGTAGGTCGATTATATGTGTGATTAATTCCTGCTCAACCATTAACTAAGTGTTGATTCCACAGGGAATAAAAGCCTTAACGCCGGATCAGCTTCACCCGAACCCCCTACATAAGAATGAATGCCAACAGAAAGCATTGTGTTCTTTCTGTTCTTCTGTGGCTGTTACAGACACGAGTCTTGGTGCTGGTTGTGTGATATGTTATTGTGTGTGTGAAGATGGAAGTCGGTGTGATGTAGCCGGGCTCAGAGGCATATAGGCGGCAGAACATGCGCAGTGGCCGGTTGTGCCATATTGGAATGAGGTCGTGAACGAGAACTGCGTCAAGTTAGCGAGACGCAGCTAGCGCAACACCGGAAGTATCGCGATTTCAGCGTCAACGTGAAAAGCCCCGCCGTTGCCCGAACAACAGCTACACCGCCTGGTGAAATCGCCGTTTTATCTTGAAGCGGTCGATCGGGGCTCCCGGTTTTTACTCGCGGTAGTTAACGTTGCTGCGAGCGAGCAGGCGGAGAGGAACGGCATCTAAAAACCGACTTGGAAAAACTACTTAGCGGTAAGAGGCGAATTTTGCGACTAAATATTCACTTGCTCCGTGTTGTCTGTTACAGATTGCTAACGGTGTTTTGTATTGTGATGGCGCGTTCGTCTTTTTTCCCGTCTCTCAAAAAGACGAGTCGGGCTCGGTCGAGTGTAAGCGCCCTTATTGCTCGTCAGCCTGCTCCTATTGCTCAAGCCGTGACGTTCAGTAACTTGACTCGGACACAGGCGGTTTTACCATGTGTCCAATGAGTCCTGCGCGACCGTTATACCTTTAGGACCGCATGTTTATTGATTAGGCAGCTATTTGATCATTCTCCTAATCGCTATTTGTCCTGTTCTCCTCAGAGTGAAAGTTAGACCATCGGCGCTGTAGTCTCTCTCTGCGGAGCCATTGCGTTAATGGCCCATCTCTGTTTCTGAATGCTGCGGTTAGTCCGTACAAGCGGCGCAGTCTTAAGCCAGTTACACTTCAAGGATTGTGTGGAAATTTCCAGTGGTTCTGCCCTTGAATAACTCAGTGTATTTATCATGTCGAAGTCTTACATAATGAAGGTTGCACGACCTCAGTCGATGTGTTTCAGTGAAACACCTCTCGCCAAACAGCCTGTATAAAGTCATTGGTTCATTAAAGCTATTCCTTTTTGAATGAAACAAGCGTGTCAGCTTGTTGTCATATCCGACGCTGACTTATTGTAACCCATTCGTCTTGTGGCTCTTAACTTCCCTATTGTGCAACTTGAGTGATCCGCTGGCAGCAGTGCTCCCGTTGACGTGCCGCTATGCAAATGGACAACGAGCAGCGTTATTGCAACTAAATGGAGCAATTTGTTGGAGTAACGTTATTATTTTGTGAGAAAAATTGTGGTTTTACGTTTTAGCATCCTGCTCGGTCTGTAGTTATAGCGGCGCGGGCAGAGCTGGTGGATTACTATCCACTGAGCAGGCCAACTCTTTATTGGTTGAGCCTCAGTGCAACCCATTGTTGGCAAGCATAATGTCCATATTAATGCATGTGAGGGATTTAAAGTTGTTTAAATCGCATTGGTAAATGTGAGGTAGCCTAAAAAACTCTTGGGAACTTGTTTCTCAGTGTTTTAGTATGTAATGTTTAGAGATGAGATGGAGTTTAAACCCACTTCAAGTTCATTTACCAACATTTAAAGGATAATTTAGAGGAAAAAAAAGCTGCCATTCACCAATTCAGCCATCTGGTTGAAATATCACTCAGTGAGCTCTATGAGATTTCTGCCATCACCCGAATAGAGTAGATGGAAAAAGAAATTTAATTTGTGGCGATTACTGACTGGAAAAATTCTATATTTGAGAAATTCAAAAGCAGCATTTCTTTTCAGAAGCAATCTTCCAGTTATTTTGATAAACAACAGCCTTCAGCTGTTTTCATGGGAACAGCTTTCTGCAGAAAATATAGTTCCTATGAAGCTGATAGAACTGACTGTTTACAGGTCTGTGGACACAGTTTCGCTACATTGCTCGGCTCAGTAGCACCAAGGATGAGTGAGAAAATATGCTTTTTGTAATTTGGATGATCCAATAGAGTTTTTAGTGCTCCGATTTTATATCTCATCAGAATCATTCATGCTATCAAAACAGCTAAAATAATATCAAGAAAACCAAAGAGATGCCATTTTGGAAACCTGTTTTGTATGTTTTAGCTTGTGGACACTAACACACACATTTTCCACTACATTACAGCTTATAATATAAAGTCATCAACTAGTGATCAGCAGATGCTTTTAAATAGTGTTAGGGGAAATGTTTCAAAGGCTAATTTCATTTTATTGAAAGCTGACTTTTCTGGAGAAGACATACACTGTGTGTGAATGTGTATTTTGTCAGATTGCATTTCCAGCCCAGGGACTTCAGAGGTTCAGGAAAACTTGTTTAGAAATGCTCAACCACAAGCTAAGTGCTTATGAGAATTTGATTCAGTAAGTGCTTGTAAAGAGGCTGTAGTGTGGATCTCAGTTGTATGCAAGGACTTGTTTTATATGGTTGTGTTTTATCTGTTTGCATGAGCGTGCACATTTTGACCTTTCTCTTTCATGTTCAGTCAGAGTTTCGGGCGGTGCAGAAATTTTCAGGCAGACTATGGTCCACACAGACCACTTACTATATGAAACAGAGGAAGTTGATTTTCTTCCTGTGCTGTTGTACTAAGTGCTGCAGAAAACAGCCTTGTTGGTCGAGTAAGTTAGAGCGTATATTGAAAGCTCTCTTTTAAAAAAAAGTCGTTGTCAGCAGTGTTGCAGTCAGTATAGCACTTTTAGCTACTACTCAAGTTTTATGCAGCTGAGAAGGACTGATTTCATTTAATTAGGTTTGAATTGCATCAAAAATTTTCTCGACCATAGAGAAATCATAACATTTATTGTAGAAAAGAGTCCTAGGTAGTTACACACTAGGTAGACATATCACTAGTAGAAACGGAATCGGCTCAACAATTTACCATCACTTCATAAACAGCCTACGATGTAAAAATATCAGCTTCAGCTTTTAGAAATACAGTCTCTTAACTTTAGATCTTTATTTCTATTCCCGGCCTCTGTGCTTTTTTCCACTCTAATGTTGGGAGCGTGACCCCCCTTGGGACAATGAAGTCCTCTGGTGGGGGGGCAGAGAGAGTCTGGGGTAGGGTCGTGGGGTGAAAGCCGGCGCTGATCCTGGCGGAGCACGGGGGTCGCGGTGGCAGTCCTGTGGTCAGGAGGGGCGGTTTCTGATGGTGGCCCTGGTTTTAATAGAGACGTCAAGACATGACAAAGACAGGCCTGACAGGCCAGCTGAATGCATCTCCGTTGACAGAGCGCCTATCCCCAGCATCCCAATACTCCTCTTTCTCCACTGCTGTCACGCCCAGCTCTCCCTTCTTTCTCACTCATGTCATCTCTCTTGTTGTATTAACTTTTTTCATGTGCTTTTTACAATGCTGCAGGTCAGTTCAATGTGTCAAAGCTTGATGTGCATGTCCACATTCATGTCAAGGCGCTGATTGAAATTGGAGCAGGCAAATATATATATATATGTGATCTGAGCTTTAGAGGATGCGAAATAAGTTTCACAAGTAGAGGTGAGGCCGAAGAAGATAAGCATTTTTTAGTATTTTCTGACGATCACAAACCATCTGGTGTGTTACTTAAGCAGTAGCCTGCATTGCCTCAGTGAATGGCAAATATACAGCATGTAATTTGCGACTTTATTTGCTGTTCCTCCTGTTTTGTGTTGATTGAGCTCACAACCAGATAGAAGCACTTGAATATGTATTTATGCAGCAACCTAATCAAAAGACATTTGGTAGTTTAACAGCTCTATTATCAAACACTGAGCAGTCCTTCTCTTTAGTTTTACTGGGGAATTTGAACAAAGGTCCTCAAGCAGGATTTTTCAGTTTTGTTCTTCTTGAGTTGAGGTTG
Organism: Mastacembelus armatus; assembly: GCF_900324485.2. NCBI lineage: Eukaryota > Metazoa > Chordata > Actinopteri > Synbranchiformes > Mastacembelidae > Mastacembelus > Mastacembelus armatus. The sequence goes on along the minus strand of NC_046637.1, from coordinate 21,802,045 downwards.
CCTTTAACTTGTGTTTCCTGCTAGTGAGTGTCATGATTGCTGGCACATTCATTCTTTGAATTTTGACTTGTAATATTTGAATTATCTGTGACCTTGTTTGCTGATAGATGTCATGTACTTACTGTAAATGGAGCACAGTAGGCATGGAAGCCAGTTAGAGTAAGTCTTATTCATAGTTTTTAGCTCTTTGTGCAACTTATTCTGCTGTATCATGCTGATACAATTCTTGAAAGCAGTAGCAAGCTCAGATTACTGAGTACTGTTGAAATCTATGGATATTAATATGTGGAAATTAGTTCAGTGGTTTTATTTCCATGTTTCCTTCTGTGTTTCCTGGGTTTTGGGCCAATGCTCATTAATTTACTCTTGCTGCATAACAATGCTCTTCCTCTTCCATTCCTCAGAGTTCCTTGTCTTGGCCTTGAGGGGGCACCAGTATGAGTCAGGAGTCACTGGAGTCTGGTAAGAACTATTTGGAATAGCTGTGTGAGAGGAGTAAGATAAAATGTTAGAAAGCAGGCTAAAAAAAGAAATCTGTTTTGTGTGTGCCTATTGCAGATGGAGACTCTGCTCAGGATGTATGTGACTTCAACTGGGATGACTACCTGGAGGAGACTGAAACCGTGTCTGTGCCCCATCATGCCTTCAAACATGTGGGTGCATACAGCCGTCACAGCTAACACATATCTCCTGATAGGCTTGCACCAGCTATTCATAATCAGTTAAACAAGCCTCTGTTTAAAGTGCTTGCTATGTTCCAAGGAACTGCTAGTTCGTTTCAAACTTTCTGTTAAATTTGAAAACATAACTCAAATGTATGGAATGTGTCAGCTAGCAGTAAAGTGTGAAGTGGTTTCTCAAAACCACAGTGAGCCACTGTAACAAAACAGTTTTAACACAATACTGAGATGCAGTCTGGCAGGTAGATTTAACTGGACTCTTCCTTCCTTAGATTGTTGTATAACAAACTGCAGAATGCAAATAAAATGTGGAATAACTGCAAGTGTGCAAATGAAGTAAGCGACCGTGTGTCTGTCATGCCTGTCTCAGGTGGACCAGGGACTGCAGACAGGACTTACTCCAGGCATGAAGCTGGAGGTGTGTGTTCGCTCAGAGGCTGAGAGTCCTTACTGGGTGGCTAATATCATCACTACATGTGGTCAGCTGCTACTGCTGCGCTACGAGGGATACCAGGATGACCGGCGCGCTGACTTCTGGTGTGACATCATGACAGCAGATCTCCACCCACTAGGGTGGAGCCGGCAGCATGGCAAGCCTATGAGAGCCCCTGAAGGTGAGGCATTGCAAGGTTGTTTTTTTTTTTTTTTTAAGGCGTGAGAGGTAGTGTTTAAGATGTAATCACTTTTGACAGTTGAAAGGTTGCAAGGTGTCTTTCCTGGACAGCTGAGTGATGACATAAAAAAATGGCTGATGTGCAGAAGATCAGCAGATGTCAACCATGAAAAGTTCCCCTGGTGCAACTGTTAGTTCCTTCTTTTTTTTAAATTTGATGGCAACTTACAGGTGTAAATATTACTGCCGCTGTTTTTGCGTAAGGTTAGTATGTCCACTTAAGGGAAGGCTGAGTGGGGACAGGCTGAGCCATGGAGTGAGCATGCAGCGTTCAGTATCATGCACATGTCAAAACACTGTGTATTGGTGGACCTAAGCAATCACACTTTTGTTCAGCACAGCAAGAAGTAATGAATATTTCTGTTCTCCTGATATGCTGCTGTCACAGTTGCCCAGGAGGGAAATGCTTGAGGTTTCCTTCTGATGTTCTAGTTCCATGAAAATTTGTTTTGACTGCAGCAATTTCACTGAAATACCAGAGCAACTCAAATACTTATTCTGTGGTTTTTTTTTTTTTCTCATCATTCAGCTGATGATCAAAGTGACTGAATGGGCTCCTGAGCCTTACTGGTTGTTCAGTTAATAAATAAAGTCAATTGTGTGTGTATGATCCACCTCAGGTGTGCGTGAGAAGCACTCGGACTGGGAAGCTCTGTTGGAAAAGGCTCTGGCTGAAGAGTCTAGCGCGCCTGCCAACCTGCTGGAATTGGTAAGACAGGGGAGGGGAGCAGCTGTCCTTAGAAACTACAGCCTGGGTGGGGCATTACCTTTTGTTTTTCTTTTTAAGCTTCTCTCTCTGCCACTGTTCTATCAATACTACTTACTCAATACTACAGTACTGGTGAGTTTGTCTATTTGTCTATGGTACTTCAAAAAAATAGTTTGCTGAACTCCATTATTGCACAAATGGCAAAGCAAATTCAGTAAATACAACTGACATTTGAAAAACAAGTGACTGCAGTCTTGAAGCATTATCAACTGTCAGTTCTTTACTGTTGTTTGCTACTTTTTGTTGTCTTAATTGTAGATTTAAATCTCTGATCATTTAGTTTGTAATGCTAGTTTTTAAATGGCAAAAACCTCAGGCTCCAAGTGTCCATTGGAGTAAATGTGAAGTTGAACTAAATAAGGTTTTTTTTTTTTTTTAATCTGTTATGAAGTTTTGCATGTATAGCTGGCATGAAGTCCCAAGTCTACAGAAGACAACTCTTGAGTTTTTGTTTACAGCACTGACACTGTGCTGCTGAAAGCAAATTTGCTGTAGGAACAGCTTGTGAAATTCTTTAGCACCATTAGTTAGCTTTCAGTGACTGTGCTTCAGTTCTGCCACTTAGTCATGCAGCACATTCTCTCTCAGTACAAATTCCTCGCCTTGCCTAGGCGTGTGTTCATTTGTGTTTGTGTAAGTGTGTGTGCTATCAGCTTCTCATTTACTACCCCCTGCAGCCCCAGCGTGGTAGAGATCCAGTGGAGCTCCTGTGCGCAGGCTGCTATGTGGAGCTCCAAGACGGTTTAGACCCGGGGCTAGCCTGGGCTGCTGAGGTGGAGGAGAATGTTGGAGGGAGGCTAAAACTGCGCCTAGTAGGCACAGAGGGCCTCCCAGACACACCCGCAACCCTCTGGCTCTTTTATCTCCACCCACGCCTCCATCCACCTGGCTGGGCCAAAGAGCACGGCTGCACTCTCAGGCCTCCCTCAGGTCAGTGGCATTGACACGGGTAATATTATATATTTAGAAACAAAAGGATAAAAAGAAAAATTATGTGTAGATCTCTATCTTTACAGATAAAGAAAAGTCACATGGCATATTAACTTATAGTATAAACCTATCATTACCTATTACACTGTAACATATATATACATCTGTGATCTTTCTAGATATAGGTATGGATTTAGATAAATATATTAGACCTAATATTCCATTACAAATTATAATTAAAAACAATTCTTGTTTATTCCTTCTTGCTCATTTTGTCATTTTTTCATTTGTCATATCACATGTTACATTAGCATTTTTCCAGTACTACAACAAGTATATAATGATGAAATACAAGAGATTAATGTTCAAAATGTGGTGGTATCCCACTTGACCTTGAAATTGATTTTCCACGCAGGATTAGATAGATTGTTGTTTTCAGGGTCATAATCTGCTAATACTCTTCAAGTGAATAAAGTTTAATAATGGAATATGTAAGTAGTATTGGAGACTGTATCTCTCTCGTGACACAGCTGATAAACCTCCTGCTACAGACTCACTAATATTAAAGACCAGACTTTTACTCTTAAAATTGTGGGTGTGTGGGGTGGAGGACTGGGAGTTTATACTTGAATACTGTGCAGTACTTTTGCAACTTAATAACTGGTTTGAAGGAAATTGCAGTAAGTCCTTATGTATTCCTTTTTATATTACTTGTATAGTTTCACAAATAATAAGGAATAAAGAGCTAGCTAACATGCAAATGTAAAGGTGGGTATACAGTGTACACAGTAAAATTCAGTTAGTACATTTTTCAAGTATCTCTTTGATAACTAAATTATACTCCAGTCATCAGGAAAGTCAGGTTTTGCTCTTCAGCAGCTGATTTGTGTGTATTTGCTTTATATCAGATCTGCTGGCGCTGCGGACTGAGGAGGAGTGGGAGGAGGTGAGACAGAAGATCACAGACCTGCCTCAGGATGAAGCTTTGACTGCAGAGTTCAGTAAGGTACTGCCAACTGTGCTCTAATTTGGCCTTCCTGACGCAAACATTTCTCTGTTTATCCTCTAGTGAAGATTTGATAATCATGTGTTAAGCAAGAGTTGTAACATTCTCCTCCAAATTGGGGGCTGAAACATTTCTAAGAACTGCACCTTTTAAAATGATTATGTGTGTATGTTATGTGTGTGTTGTGTGTTTCAGGATCAGCCTATTATTGCTGCTCATTGTTTCAAGAAAGGTATGAAACTGGAGGCTGTTGACCCTACTGCTCCTATTTCCATCAAGCCTGCCACTGTCACCAAGGTAACAGGCTTTTCTATCAAATCCATCTCTGCTACACAGCAATGTTTTTCTCCTGTTTGCTGTTATTGGCTTTAGCTGTTTATGCTTTTTTCTTATATTATCAAAGTGTCTTTACCTAATTTGGCTGAAACACTATCTGTTTGATTTCAGTATTTTGCCATTTTACCAGCCCAACAGATCGTGTTAACATTACAATCAGCTTGATATTTGACTCAAAGATAGAAAATAGTCTAAACGACCTCTGCCCCTCTTCAGGTGCTCAACGAGCAGTACTTTCTGGTGACAATGGACGACCTTTGTGGTATTGAGGAGTCAGAGGGTGCTGAGCGGTCCTTCCTGTGCCACAGAGACAGTCCAGGAATCTTTCCTGCTCAATGGAGCCTTAAAAATGGACTCCCTCTCAGCCCCCCGCCAGGTCTGCTCTGTCAGATGTTGTCCTATCATAACCACTCATTATATCAGTTACTGATTAGCTCATTCATGCTTTCTATTCCCCTCTCTCCCCATTACTGATTCCTAACATTTTGCACTTTCTGTCCTTTCTTTCTCCTTTCTTTTTTCATTCACCATGGACAGGATACCAGGGTCCAGATTTTGACTGGGCAGATTACCTGAAACAGTGTGAGGCTGAAGCAGCCCCCCAGCATTGCTTCCCAACTGTAAGTCAACCTCTGTTTTAGGTTTCAGTGTGAAATTTTGTATAATCCCGATGACGTATGTAGAAACCCACCACAAGATCCTATCTGGATTGTGTAGTCCAAAAGACACAAGCAAACAATGCTAAAATGACAATGAATTAACTAATGAATTAACATTGTACAGTACATCATCATTTGGGTTGCATTATCCTTGCATCAGTGCAGACTACTGAAGAGATTTTGTTAATGAAACCAAATTAAATTTAATATTAAACATTTATTTTTAGATTTAGCTTATGTGTGTGAAAGATAATTCACAAGACACAATAAGAATGGCCTGCCGGCCATAAAAAGCTTTTCACATTTCACAAAAATCAACTGACAGAGGAATCAAATGCCAGTGATGAGTCCCTGTCTCTACAGTGTGATGGGCTGTGAACAGCTAGTGTAATGTAACTTTTTCCCTTTTGCCACAGACCGAATATATGCCACTTGCATAATGGACAAAAATCATACAACACACAAATTGTGCTTCTTTCTTTTATCTTCCAGGATCAGTGTGAACACAGCTTCAAAGAGGCCATGAAACTGGAGGCTGTGAATCCTCTGTCACCTGAGAACATTCACGTGGCAACTGTCACTAAGGTCAAAGGGCAATACATTTGGCTCAGTCTGGAAGGTGAGATGGGACACTGAAAGAAGAGCAAATAAAATCAATTAATTAATTAACATTAATTATCATTTGAGTGTCATTGTGGTCCCACAGCACATGGCTGACCATGATATTTTGTGCTTTGACCTATGTGGATCTAATTTGAATTTCTTCACTCATAGTAGCTTCCTTTTTGTTTTTATGGAAAATGCATGGACACGAGAGGCATAGATCACAGCATACATAGTCCATACAAGATTATACAGTTCTAGAGAGATACTACATCTTATTTCTGCTATAGTTCGTGCACCTAAAAATTCTTAATTTATAGCCTTGGCAAGTCTTATAAATGAGACAAAGACTCACAGTCAAAAACATGATTAAGTGTGGCATTTTGTTGACAACAGTGTAAGAAGCTAGATGGCATTATATCAAGATGGAGTAGTGCAACTTCTGTTTGCTGTAGTTGAATTTTGCATCTATGCTGGTGTAAGAATGTGGCTTGACATACTTTACTGCTGCTCACTATGTATTGGAAGTGGTTTTCTTATGTCCCAGTTTGTGTGTTTCTCTGCTCGTGTGTGTATTGACAGGACTAAAGCAACCCATGCCAGAGGTGATAGTTCATGTGGACTCCCTTGACATCTTCCCTGTCAGCTGGTGTGAGACAAACGGTTATCCACTTGTCTACCCCATCAAACCCTCAGGTATACAACACTACTTGAACTCTCAAGGTCTTTAGATCGCTACTTTAATGGGAATGTTAGGATAAACATAACACAAGAGTGCGGATGGGTAAATATTATTATTATTATTATCATGTTATTATTTCCTTGTTTTTCAGTTGAGAAAGAGAGGAAGATTGCTGTGGTGCAGCCAGAGAAACAGTGAGTATGAGAGGAGGGGTGGAGTGTTGAATGTTTTACTGATTTAAGTGGATGGAATCTTTCTTTAAACATCCGACTCCGTCTCTTTACAGCAGAACCTCACCCAAGTCTTCGTCACCTGACACTGTTAAGCAGCAAATGACCAGCCAGTCAGAGACAGGTGAGTGGTCAGATCTCATTGTAAGATCCCAAAACTAGGCTATTTTATATCTACTAGCTGTCTGTGTAGTGTGTGGCTGTTTCATTATATGTTTCCTCTTTTGTGAACATGTGCAGGGCAGGGGAACGGGAAGTACTGCTGTCCCAAGATCTACTTCAACCACCGCTGTTTCTCAGGGCCTTACCTTAACAAGGGACGCATTGCAGAGCTTCCTCAGTTCATCGGCCCTGGAAACTGTGTCCTCGTACTCAAAGAGGTGAGAAGACTAGTTTAGCTGTTTACTGTATATATTGTAAAAAATATCACCAACCACTGGCTATTAGAAATTTGATTCAGCTTGATTTGACAAAGTTGAGCAGTGATTTAGAATCTGAAAAACTACAGTCTATGAATTAAACTACAAGCGTGGCAGGGCAGGTACTTACAGTATGTCCTTATACCATGGTATTATCTATAAAACTCATCAATGTTCTCCGGCAAAGTCATTTTCTAGTGGTTTAGCTATAATTTTGTCTGTCTAAAAGCTGTTAAAGTGCTCTGTGCTCTCTGTCCTGCTATTATTACAGACTCAACATTAGCGTGTTGACAATTGGCTTTTTTATGCATGTCTTGTATCCAGGTATTGACTCTGCTGATAAACTCAGCATACAAGCCCAGCCGTGTGCTAAGAGAGCTGCAGCTGGACCAGGAGAGTCGCTGGCAAGGCCATGGAGAGACACTCAAAGCCAAGTGAGAAACACCGTTTAATCCTCAGCTCGAAATTCTCCGCTCTTTAGGAACCTGCAGGAACAGTACAAGTGTTCACAGCTGGCCTATTTTAGCAGCACATTCTGAATTAAAAATGTACTTGAATGCAGAAGTGGAAATAGCTATCTGCACACTAGGACCAAGAACAACATGCTGATAAATCAATAAAGCAATGATTGAGTCAACAGCATATAGATTACTTTAACAAAGACCTTGACAAAGACCCTGGTTTTTGCCATCTTGTTAGTTCACACATAAATACAATAGGATCCTACATGAGTAGGAAGAGTCAGGTACCTGTAGATTTTTCTCTTTTTGAAAGCCTAGTCATCATTTTTTAACCTAGTATTTTGTGCAAATATGAAAAATATATGTTTCTCCACTGTTTGACATTGCTTTTCCTCACATATCAGGTACAAAGGAAAGAGCTACCGGGCCACTGTGGAAATTGTTCGCACTGCCGACCGTGTAGCAGATTTCTGCAGGAAAACTTGCATCAAATTAGAGTGCTGCCCAAACTTGTTTGGACCTCGAATGGTTCTGGAGCGTTGCTCAGAGAACTGTTCTGTCCTCACCAAGACCAAATACAGTAGGTGGTTTACAGAACTATAGACTTAAATATCTGGATACTTGCTTAATTCGAAACATTATTCAGACTTGCTCTCATTTGGCACAAACCTCATTCATTTCTCCAGTTTCAGAAACCTTTGGTTATTTTCATTTGGGTTGCTCATGAATAAAAGTAATCAATGAGCCTGTAAGTGCTCCCTTAATGAATGCTGGATGCCTGCAAAGAATGAGGAATAGAAATTGTAATTTAGAAATCACAATTACAAATATTCACAGGCACTGAATAAGCAGGTATGGTTTGCCGGAAGTGTGTCAGAATTGGCTTCTTTTATCTCCTGCTGAGCAATTTTGTCACCACAAAGTCACTGATTTGTTGATATGTTTACTGCAGCTGCACCACAGTGTTAGGTTAAGGAACTGATGCAATTTGGTAGCAACAGACAAATGATTCCCTTTTGTCTCTTATGTTTTCATATCAATCCAGACAACACTTATTCTCCACAGGCCTACTTTACTTTTACTTCTGTTTATTAATGAATAAAAAAATAGAAGTATTAAAATTTGTTCAATCAGTTAGTTGCAAAATTTCCATCTAGCTCAATGACATTTAAATCTTCCAGTCATGCCAGATGCAACATTACACAGTAAACTTGTTATCTTGTCACTAGCATATTACTACGGTAAGAAGAAAAGCAAACGTGTTGGCCGTCCACCCGGGGGCCACTCCAACCTGGAGGGAGGAGTGAAGAGAAGAGGGAGGAGGAGGAAGAGGAGGAAGCAGCTCTTTGTCCATAAGAAGAGACGTTCTTCAGCCTCAGTGGACAACACACCTGCTGGTTCTCCACAAGTAACACACACAGATATTCTGCCATAACCATTATCTTAAAGGATGCATAACTTGTATTTCTGTTAAATTATCATCAATAACTTTGATTCTTCCTTACATTTTATGATTCAATGCTTGGCATCTTTGTACCACAGGGCAGTGGAGAGGAAGAAGACCTGGATGAAGACGACTCTCTGAGTGAAGACTCTGGCTCTGAGCTGCAGGACGATCTCCAGGATGATTCTGAGCAATCAGTTGGGAAGTCACAGCCCACCACGCCCTCCCCCTCCCCACCAGCAACACCCAGGCCATCACGCCGACGCCGAAAACCCTGCTCACCTTCTATATCTGATGATGAGAACCACCCTCCTTCACCTAAGGTAATGAAAGTTAACTTTGGCAGTACTGTATGCTGAAGCAATAAATTCTGGGAACATTTCAAAATATGTATCTTTAACTATATTTATATTGTACTTTCCAAACTGTGAATCTCTAAGGAATATTCTAAAAGTTCCAGCTAGTAAAAATACTTGTGCTGTGCTCTGTACATCAAATACAACTAACTGCCTTCTTCTGCCTAATTTGTTTCAACATTTTAAATGATGTATGTATTAAACTGTTTTTTGTCATGTTATCCTGCGTCAATGATTTAAAATGTTTGCTCCTTCGCTGGAACCTGACCTTGCTAAGCCGCTTTCAAAGAAATTAATAATGATCAAACAGTGTTTATAAAATGGTACACTTCTTCTAAACATCAATTGCAAGGGTTAAAATGAGCTACGAGTCTTTCCACTTAGGCTGGGGGTTGGCTTTGTCTGACTCACCCTGTGTGTTTATAGACCTCAAAGACTGAGCCTCCTCAGAAGTTGTGTTTGGACACAAGCCCCCTGGAGTGGAGTGTTACTGATGTGGTTCGCTTCATCAGGACCACTGACTGTGCACCTCTTGCAAGGATTTTCTTGGATCAGGTAAGAAACACTCAAATACTTAATAGCCTCTCAGGATGACGCCTCACTCCACTTAAATGCAGTAAGAGTGTTATACGCTTCATTTGTATTAATGGTCACACATCAAAACATCTTAACAGGCAGACTTTTAAGCCAAAAATAAAGTATATATAGAAAATCATGTAAGCATATGTGTTTGTAGGAGATTGATGGACAGGCGCTGCTACTGCTGAACCTCCCAACCGTACAGGAATGCATGGACCTGAAACTGGGACCCGCCATCAAGCTATGTCACCACATCGAGAGAGTCAAGCTGGCTTTTTATCAACAGTTTGCTACGTAGCTGATGGGGAATTAACATTGGACATGGCTACATCCTGTTTTGTGTATCAATCCTGTGAAAAACACTGTATTTTCTCATTTAGACTTTTTTTAAACACTGGACATCCTTGAGAATCTTGTGTATACCATATTCTCTTGGACAAGGATGGACATAACATTTCCTTATCTTGAAAAAAGGAGCAAAGAAGAAGAGCTACATAGGGTAAAACAGTCCAGGTGCTATTTAAGAAGGGTACTGGGAAGAACTGAAAGAAGAATTCAAGGCACTTTAATGTGAGAAATAATTGATAAAACCATTATTGAATCCAGCATGTTTTGACATAAAAGAAATCTATAATACATTGGTTGATTCATTTCTAATCATATTCTAATAAGGCCTTTTTATTATTTGTGTCGTCAGATTGCCTGTAATTCTCCTATTTCCTTTTTTTATAAGGAAGTGCAGCTTCAGCACCAGTGCTATATTTCCAGTGTGACCATTCATGTGTTCCAGCCTGCCTTGCTGTTTCTGCAATGGAAAACCACAGATTCACAGCTGTTACCTGCCATTTAAGCCGTACAGCCGTAACATTTGTTTTCTGCTGGTCAACATTTAGTGTCTTCTGGCGTCAGAAATGAGGTGTACTTGATCTTAATCTGGTTATTTCACACTAACTTCAAATTACATTGAAAATAAGTACTTTTTTTGCATTTCTGGTGCAGAGGAGGGCTTTGCCAGGCCACTGCCCAGTTGGTTTTATCCCTGCCCTGTCCAGAAGCTGGAAGACATCAATTCACTTTGTCTTCTCCAACTTTACCCTGATCTGAGATGGTGGTGAGCTGATTGGCTGAACACACCTAATCCAGGTAATCCCCAGTGGGTAGAAAACAAGCAGATGAGTGGCCCTCCAGGAACACAGGTTCCCCACCCCTGGTATATGGCAGCCCACTTAAGTGAAGCACTTTCTCACAAAACCTAATTTGTAAATCTCCAGGCTGTGTCTTGAGTCTTTGTGTTATGTGTTGTAGTTTTTAAAAACTTCTCAAAGAGATCATCTCATGCATTATTTGAGCAAAAACTAATTATTTGTGCAGATAAAAAGTTGCATACAGTCAACCAGATAAACTGATGATCTGAAACAAATGGTATAGTGAGCTGTTGCAAGATGGGTTTTATTTTAGTGTGAACACCAGACATGTATACTGTATTAACACCATATCATCCAGCTGAATAACAGTACAAGGACTTTCAAGTGATCGAATCGCTTTCTTATTTAAGCTTCTGCAGTATGTAAGAGCAGTTTACAATGCAAGGATTCTGTAATGCAAGCACAAGTGACACCACATACTGTACAGTGGGATGCAAATATGAGTGCATGTTTGTATATATTGTATATAATGAAATATCTTTTAGTGCAACAGGGTGATCAGAAAGAAAATCTATACCCAAAGAAAACAGTGTATTTACAGAGAATAGGCCTAAACTCATGAAATCAGCCACACTTGATTATTTGAGTAATTTCATATTATTAAATATTCTTAACATAGAACTAGCGCTAGAAATTGGGTAATTTTAAAGAAAGACATTCCCAAAATGCATTTGTAAATCAGTTTCTTTTTAAACTTGTTCCTTCGGTGTGATGTGCTTCAGTTGAAAAACATCTGTGGGTTGTTTTTTCTTTTGCTTCTTCTTACAGCTGTACTCAAAGCAACGGAACCATTTTTATTTCATGTCTGAAGGTTATAAATGCTATTTAAAAGAGAAAACTGCAATAAAGACCATGTCATGTTTGTCCTACATTGCCCAGAATGCAGTTTGTAGCCGCGCAGGTCACATGACACTACGTCTGTCAACATGAGTGGGCACTGCTGGGCAGAGAAGCAGCTGGATGTATCCTTGTCATGAGTCGTAATTGTTCGTATATGTTTTAATACAGACGAGTTGTTTTACAGCAGTTGGAAATCACGAGCGACCACTGTGTGCGTCGTTTTTAGGACGTAAGAAATAAGCTTTACGTCTGCTAGCCCAGCGCTAGCCTCATGGAAGTAAGTAGTTAGCTCGGAGGCTAGCTAGCTAGGTAATGATAGCAACTATGATAGTTGCTGTGTCTTTATTTGTGTCGTTAGGAGCGTTTGCACGCCTCGTTTAGAATAAGCTCCAGCACTGCTTTGTTTGTGTAGCTCCATGACTGAGGGTTAAGGGGCAGAGGAGCCACAGCTGTTTGTTCCGCTGCAGGGAGCGTCTAAAGCAGCTGCCGGTGTTTAGTGTTGCAGCCGCTCAAAGTGGGTCTGAGCTACGTGGTTATTGTCGTAGCTTCTAGTGACCCATGTGACCCACGGGTTTACTTCTAATGACAACACAACTATGGCTCCGTGGATGTTTAAAGCAGGAGGATGAGAGTGAGAGGATGCCACCGTCCTTCACCGAGGACTGTCCTGCTTAACTTACCGATTAGCTGACCGACAACCGCCGCAGAGGACTGGGAAGCCCACACGGTCCCTGTGTGCGAAGCTTCTGCTCTCGGCTTTATCAAACGGGTCTCGTCCAGCTCTTCTGTCCCATGGCTGCTGTTAGCGGAGTCAACATGTTGTCCCAGGTCGGAGATGTGGCACTGGCAGGTCCAGGAGGACTGGGGATACCTGCTTTGTCCTTAACCAACACGTCGGTGTCTTCCAGCCCGACGCCAGGTACCGATAACCGGGGCTGTGAGAGCGGAGCCCTAATGGACTCGTTTGGGATTTTCCTTCAAGGACTTCTCGCCGTGATGGCCTTCAGCACGCTGATGTGTGAGTATGGATAGGGGACTGATGTGGGTCAGGCATCCACCAGCTGCTGATGCATGAGAGCAATTATCCAGAAGCATCATTCCGTCAATCAAATGCAATATTGATCTCTGCTGAGAGGATCACGTCAAACCCAGGACAGAACCAGACAAGCATAGAAAGGCTTTTTGTCACAAACTAAATGCAGGGCTTTCAGTTAATACAGCATCACACACAATACAAGCTTATATGAAGTCAAGATAACAATGACAGAGGAAAGGAGCGTTGTTTATTTATCTTGGTTATTGTTTTAAACATTCAACATTTGTCCTTAGTCTAATTTACTTTGCACCCTGAGGTTTCTGAACTGTTGTCCATCAAGTTCAGAAATGTTTAGTTTCTCCCAAGGAATTATTTTCAGAGTTCCTTTTTCATTCCTGACTGAGGTAGCCCAACTTATATTTATATTTAGATCATCAGGGAAACACTGGCATAGTTACATTCAGCCAGGGTCTGGCTCTGCACTGACAGCTGTGTGACCTAATGAGAGCAGCCTCGCAGCAGTGAGGAATGTTCAGTGTTTTCTAACTTTTTTTTTTTTTTTTTTTCCCCTCCATGCGGCCCTTTGAGTTCATGGAGTAGGCCTCCACCTCAGACTGTGCGCGCATCCCACCCAGCTGCAGCTGCACACAGGGCGTGTTTAGTCTGAAGTCTCACTCATGGTCAGAGCTGAAGCTGAGGTCATAGCTCGCAATAGAACCTGTCCACATGAAAACACAGAAAACCTTCAGTAAATGTTTGGGCGACACTACAGCATTTAGTGTGAGGTTAGAGAGGTGAGATTGTTTGATGATGTAACACTGAAGCTCCCCTGCCATCATGCAGTTCTGTATCATAAGAGTTTAAAGAGTTAAAAGAAGAGGGTAGTCGGGGTGTCATGGAAAACAAGTCGCTATTGTGAAGAACAGCAAGAGCTTTATTTACATTGGACATTTCACTGCCTTTACTGAAGAGCTGTCTTGCATAAAACCTCTCATAGTCCCTTACACACAGGGATTAAATAAAGCGAGGACTTCGAAAAAGCCCATAACTTAGACACCTCAGAAGTGCATACAGATATACGCAGTAGCTGCAGAGTTTGTTTCCTGGGGAACAATGTTTTGCGCACACTAGCATACTGTAGTCCACCTCCATGCAATGTAACGCAGCCAGCTCAGAATGATATTTTTCAGTTTGATCCTGGACAAAGAGCCTAATGTACGTCACCTTTTTTCTACGGTGCACTCTTAACATGGCAGGTTTGATTACTAATCACTGAAGAACTAAACCCTGACCCACGTCTCCCTTTTGGCCATTTTGAAAGAAACATTGTCAGCTTATCAGTAAGCTCATAGTAATGGTGTCAGACTAATCATTTAACAGTAGCGACACATAATATTAGGTCATTTTTAAGTTCTGCTCTGTGCCACTAGTTCTGCTTTCTCTGGGAGCAAAGTGTTTCCTTTTCTCCATGGTCATGGTCATGCAACAATACGCCACCTCCACATAGATTTACTCTGTGTCATTCACTGTCTCACTTTAACACAAATATCTGTTACACAGTTTCCTGTAGTCTCAGTGAGAAGCTTTTTGATGTCTCACTTGTGAGCCTGCTTGTGTGATAGTTTAACTGCTCAAAAGGCACGTGTCAACTCTTCTTTCCAAGTCATGAATATGTCAAGACATGGTTACATTTTCAGTTGAATTAAACAAATAATCTACCATATGATTGCATAATATAAATATAATACTTATAGTATAATCATAATACTTTGACAGCTCACAAAAGGGTTTTAACTAAAACAAAAAAGATTTGGTTTGATTGATTGTCTCTATCTCAGTGTCAGTGATCTGTAATAAAACCCAAACTGTCTGTCTGTGCGGCACATGCTTTCCACCACAGTGAAACGTTTCAGAGAGCCCAAACATGAGAGGAGACCCTGGAGGATCTGGTAAGACAACTGAGCAAGCTTAAATTCATTTCTCTGCAAAATAATCCTGCTAGAGTTCCTCAGAAGCCAATCAACTGGCTGTGTCTCTGTAGGTTCCTGGACACCTCAAAACAGGCCATTGGGATGTTGTTCATCCACTTTGCTAACGTCTACTTGTCAGACCTCACAGAAGAGGATCCCTGTTCACTGTGAGTGAGTCCATATATTGTCATTAAACTGTGACAATTATCAGCCTTTCATACTTGAGGTGTTTAATCCTCATCATTGGATTGTCCAGCAGGAAAGATCTAATTGCAGAATCAAATGACATTGGTGCCTTTCTCTCCCAGATACCTCATTAACTTCCTGTTAGATGCTTCTCTGGGCATGTTGCTGATCTATGCTGGTGTGAGAGCCGTCAGTGCTATTGTAGAGTGGAGGCAGTGGGACTCTCTACGCTTTGGAGAATATGGTGAGGACCATGTGTGCAATTGGTCAAGTGGGAGCTCCATTGTACAACTAAACTATGTCTAATGCCGAATGGAGGGCACTACCTGCTGTCGGCCATGTTTCAGTTATACTTTTTAACATTCCCCATGCTTTCTTTAGCTCCACAAAGAGTTTGTCTATTGCCAAAGCAGTGAAATCCAATGATGACCTATGTTACATATTTGAATACGTAGGCAGTAATCTGATTTGCCCCCCCCCCCCCCCCCCTCTCCCCCCATTTCTGTATGTGTTTGTGTGTATGTGTGTAGGAGAGCCAGTGCAGTGCACAGCGTGGTTGGGCCAGTGTATCCTCTACATCCTCATCATGATGTTTGAGAAAGTCCTCATCATGTTGGTCCTGCTCATCCCCCAGTGGAAAAAGGTCAGAAAAAAAAGAGTAAAGGTTTAAAATAATAGATATATGTGACATTAGTGCCCCCCTTATTTATCTTGCGCATGCACACAAGGACAAACGTGCAATACCAATACTGTCACCCTACCAAGAACAAATTAAGACTTACATCGGTGAGCAGCCTTTTTCTTGTTGATGCAATCTCTAAATCCACCTTTGTCACCTACGCAGGCTGAGTCACAACAGTCTCGTAAAGTCCACTGGGTCTGTATATAATGTCAGTATTCATGTCACAGTTTATGGGACAATCACTCAGGATGGCCAATGTACCCAGATCTACGTTACATTTACATTAAAGTCACCTTTTCTTACATCTCTGTTTCCACTGAATAGACATACTACATATTATTCAGTCCTAACTGAACCGCTTATAAGTAACCACAGTGGAGTTGATATATTTACTGCAAAGATTGACCTTGGGATTTTTTTTTTTAATTTTTGGTTTTTTTTTGGGGGGGGGGTTATTGGTTTATTAAAATTTAAAAAGAACAATTAATCTGAAAATGGTTATATTTTATCTGGTTCTATCAACATGTTTGTTAGACTGCAAGGATACATTTGTATTATGGTAAGTAATGCTAAATGTAACTGTAACTTTTGTTTATTTATAAAAGAAAACTGCACAGAGCCCATTTAGAGTAAAAAAAAAAAAGGGAATTCCCTGACCAGGAATCATACTGGTTTATGGCGGCAAGAACACTGGATCCTACTCACTAGACCACCAGGAATAGCTGTTTTTATTTGTTTGTGAATGTAGTAGTTTTATCAGTATTTCACTCCTGCAGTAATGGTAAATACAAATTTCTGGTGTGACCAGCTTAAACAAAAATTGCATATTAGACAGTTGGTATACAAGGTTAGTTCAATGGTTGAGGACTCTTTTAAATCAGACAGTCTTTGAGAGACCAGAAATCCTGAGTGGAAACTGTCCAATAATTCTTCATGAGACAGACCCCTGATTTCTCACGATAATCTAATTTGTGTATGTAACTATGGATCCCCTATAATATGAGTTACTACTGTATTTGCTATATATTGGAAGAGACATAATGAGCTTTTCCCTGACTGGGAGTTGGGTTCAGGCTGCGGCAGTGAGAGAACTAAATGCTAACCACCAGTGACATATGTTAGTGCTTCTTAAGGCTTGTTCTGTGGAATCTGGCCCTTGACAGCGTGGACAGTTGCTAAAGCGCCTCAGCCTTCCTCTAGTAGTGGTCTTTACCTCATAATAGATGTTAATGGTTAGGTACAGCATCTACAAGTTGGGAAAGGCTTATGTATGTAGCCTGCAGTGCAGATTGAAAGACTAGGTGTGCTGTCTGTGCTGCTGCGTATGCTTATGTCTGTCCCTGTATGTTTGTTTTGTGTGTTTATGGATGTTGTAGCTGGCTCTCCACAACCCCATTAAGAATCCTGACCTGGAACTGGCCATCGTCATGCTCATCGTTCCATTCTTCGTCAACGTAAGTCCGCTATTCCTATGTTTGTTTGTTTTTTGTTTTGTTTTGTTGTGCACTCTGATTTTGTAATATCACACATGTCCTTGTTACTTAAATCATGCCTGTTTGTTCATACCATGGCCATTCCCTTGTGTGTGTAGGAGTGTATAGAAATGTTGCCAGTTTCTGTGAATCGCATTTGTGAACACCATGTGAGGAAACATCACTCACTACAAAATTCTCTTCAGGCCCTCATGTTCTGGGTGGTAGATAATTTTCTAATGAAGAAACACAGGACAAAAGCAAAGTTGGAGGAGAGAGAGGAAGACTCTCGTGGGAACAGCAAGGTGCGCTACAGACGGGCTCTGTCTCATGATGACTCTGAGTCAGAGGTAAGTCTCACTGTGATAATAGGCATGAGACAAGATCACTACCTAACCAGTAAAGCATACCTTGTTGAAGTTGCACACAACCTGTCCTTTCTCTGGCTACCCTGAAGCCCTCTTCTGAGCTTTAGAAATGCTAATTATGACAGACTCACAGCTGTTCCTGGTCTCCAATACTAATGGGATTGACAAATGTATTTGGTACTAATTCATCACACCCTCAGTCTGAAGAGCAGTATGTCCATTAGCTGTTATTATTGTTTAACTAATGGCTCCCAGTTACTTTATTAGCTTGTAAAGAAAATGAGGCCAATGTAGGCCCTCACACTCAAACTGCATGAAGTCACACCAGTCTGGTATTAGAGCATTTTCAAGACCGTTAACCACACTCAGACCAGTCTAATGTTTCACTGCAGTCTACTTTTCTGTGCACATATAGAAACTACTGTTCATGATCCATCATTATTGACCCATAACAAACTGTTGCCTGACCAGGAATAAAACCCAGGCCTGGGTAGTTAGAGGCCGGATCCTAACCTCTAGACCACAGAGACATCTGCCTGTAGTATAGGGATGTCTGGAATCTGCTGCAGTCACAGTGGTTGCAGTACCAGAGTTTGCCTGTAGTGGTGGTAGTGGTGCATATAAACACCAGTAGTGAGCCTGTGAAACTATGGATATCATATCACAGTTAATCTAATTGTTGATCATTTGAAGAAATCACTTTACTGTGCTATTCTGTTGTATGGAAATACACTCCATGTTGCTTGGATCACATTGTGGCATTAATATTCCTGTAGTTCTACACTGTGATATGTTATTTTTATTTCCTTATTTTCTTGGTGGATGTTAAACACAACAAACAAGCCTCTAATGTCCATAAAAACCTCTAAATTGTTTGCAATCCAAGCTGCATGAAGTTATTTGGCCAAGCAGCACTGAATCTTAACCACCATAACTCCAGGATGTCTGGTACTAACAGCAAGGCATGTGCTCCGGTTTTTCACTAAGGTCAGTGGTTTAATTATCACAACCTATCTGGAGTAGTGGTAGTACACTCCGTAACCATCACACTGATTTAAATTAAATGCTTCATCATACAAATGTCAGTCACAGTTTTGGCTTCATCATACTCTTGGGTTCTGGTCCATACTGATATCCTGCAAAAATGGAAAATAAATTTTTCTCACACAGTATTATGCTTTGTTGTGTTTCATATAATCAAACTGATAATAGTAAAACGAAATTCAATGAAGAATACTAAAAGAAAAGTTATTAAAACATGAGAAAACTGTGATACAAAAAGAAGCAGTTATTGAAGTTGGTAATAAATTGTCTCCTCATAATTCAAACATGCTTCACTTGCCTTTTGCCTGCTATTAAACAGGCTGTTAAACATGTGATATTAAGTTTCCTGTGGTTGGTTAATGAGCTGGAAATGAGAAGTATAGGTCAGGCAGAAGTCAAAAGGAAGTAATCCGGTATGCAGGTTTGGGTTTATGACTGCTGTTTTTGTTTTTGACTCTTGGCTGGCTTGGCAGTCTGTTTTGATGTTTGATGCGTCCACTAGTCATCCATGTAGTTGACGTGACTGGGTGATACAGTGACAGTGACAGTTATCCTTTTCTGACAGATGACTTGGGTTTAAGAATCTAATTGCTTGTATTAGTTGTTGTGTAACAGCTTTAAAAAGGTCAAACCAGTGCAGACAAAGATCAGCTTTGTGGTTTGTTTCACTTCCTGCTAGCAGCAGCCCACAGGGAGCATGCTTCCAGTAAAGGATCACACTGTGGGGGATGGGTAGTGCACAAGTAGACTAGTTTTGTGTGGGCCAGTGGCGCAATGGATAACGCGTCTGACTACGGATCAGAAGATTCTAGGTTCGACTCCTGGCTGGCTCGTACTTTTTCCTTTTTTAGTTTATTTTTCTGTTCTCACCTTTTTCAATAAGTATTAATTGTGATTTGTTTTTGTCTAAAATGCTGTAGAAGTTGGTGATCAAATGAATAGTAATGACTGGAATCTATTCACTAAAAACCACGCAGTTTTTTCTTCATTTGTGTGAATCTGTAGTTTACCATGAACTTGTCTCCTGTATATGATTTTTTTCCTAATACTTCTATGTCTCTCTTTCCTGTTTCTTAGATCCTTTTCTCAGCAGATGATGAAATGGATGAATCCGAAGAGGATGATGTTCGTCGGCTCACTGGTCTCAAGACAGTGAAGAAGAAGAAACTTCGCATGGGGATCCCTGTTTGACCTGTGTGCTTACCTCTGCACCACACAGGCTCACATACATTCCCTGTAACTCCACACATTCTGATATCAGCTTTAGGAGTTAACGTGATCTTTTCAAACAGAGGTATACGGTTACAGAATTCCTCTTACTATTGACTTCTGGAGGGCTTCTAGATAAGCTGTCTAACCTGGGATTTGATTTAACACACTGGGAGACTTTTTTGCAGGTACTTGGGATCACTGTTGCATCTTGATGTGTTGTGTTGAAGACACTGGGAAAATTAATTCTATCATGAACAAATATTATACTGCTAATATGAGTGTAATAGGAAACATGTAACACTGGTTTAAACTGGACTTCAGTGTTTACTGTGATACAGTGGCCCAGGATCAGGTTGGCTGGACAAATCTGAAAAGCTAAAGAGAACCAAACATCATGTAAACATTTGATACTCTAATATGTCCTCGAAAGTGATTGTATTCCTGATGTAGATTCCATGTGAACATTGTCCTTTAATTTTCTTGTCAATATACCACCATTGCCTGTGGTGTGTGTGCGTGCGCGTGTGTGCATGTGTGCGTGTGTGTGTGAGAGAGAGAGAGAGTGAGTTACAATGACGTGTCTGAATGAAATGAGTTAGACGTATCTCAGATTTGTTTGAATGACCAGCTCTAACACTTTGCAGCACAGTTACACAATTTACTACTGTATATCTTGTATGTGATGTTACTTGTGTCAGGAGAAGCACATAAATGCTTGCAGTAACCTTCGATTTTCATTTTCAGGTAGCACTGCAATCACCACACTGCACCATCTTTGTATTGTCAGTTCAGCTAGTGTATCTGTAGAGACAAGACCATAGTTTGACTGGGACCTGTTTACTGATGTGTTCTGGCTGTGTGTTCTTTGTCTTTGAATGTCTTTTGTCTCCGTTTAAGTTGTTGGGTTTTTTTTTAATATCATATGCTTTTTTATTTGAGTGTTTTCTAGGCCATGGGTCTTTGTTCCATGGGAACCATTTCTTGCACAATTTTTGCATTTATCACAGCTTCCATCTTTCATTTTGTTTGTGTGTTTGTGTCTGAGTGACTGTTGGGTGTTTTGTTTGTTTTGATTTTGTTTGCATGAAGCAGCATTCAGCAGGTCCTGATGTTAAGAATGTGACATGCATAGACCTCTAAACTGTTAAGTGACTGTGCACCAAACAGTCAAAAGAAAGGGTGTGTGTGTTTCATGTGTGTGCATGCCACTTTATATATACAGTATACCTGTATTAATGAGCTTGTGCTGGGTGCAGAATTTGAGTGGCAGTAAATGGAGGTTATATAAGATACGGTGATCAGGGCCCCGGTGAGGATTTCATTAAAAATGTTTTTGGCATGTTTGCAAGAAGAAGTGACTATACAGTTTAAAAGAGGAAAGTACAAAATAATGCAGCAGTTATGGTGACCTAATATTTTGCAAAATGAGTCAACTTCATAGGTAAGAAGGCAAGTGGTGGAGGTAAGGTGTCATAATTGCTTTTTCAATAAAGGATGTGATATACTACATATAGTCAGTGTTTAATTTTGGAGTGAAATTTTCGATTTTATATTCGGAAAATGTTCCCTGACCGGGAATCGAACCCGGGCCGCGGCGGTGAGAGCGCCGAATCCTAACCACTAGACCACCAGGGAGGGTGCAACAGAGCCTGATTGCTCCAAGTAAGAATAATTCTATAATTCCAAAAGGTCTTGAGTATCGTTACGTTATCACCAGATGCCGCGTTTCACACATAGAAAACGGATTTCGAAGCTGTGCTGTGGTAATAAGAGTCAAGTCTGTGTGGCCAGAAATAGCGTCAGCAATCGTTGTCTTTCGTCAGACGCTCCTAAAAAGACATTGCGTCCAATTTTCCATTTTCAATGTGGATGCTGTGACTTCATCTCCTGACTGACTTTTTCTGTTGCTCTGTCATCCATCCACTAACACGAAGGATGATGTTAAACGCTCAAGTCCAGGTCGTAATATCACACAGTTAAATTAGGAAACACACAAGCACTTGGAAAGGCCCAGTAAGCTTCCACGCATACATTTAGCAGATTCAGCTGGAACAGAAACAGGCATGCTTTGTTTGTTTTGTGTGTGTATGGGTGTCGTAGCTGGCTTTCCACAGTCCGTAAGATTATCTCAGTCCTGCCATATTCAGTGCCAGATGACTGTTTGTATATGAGTGACCAGCTTCCCGATTTGGGCTTTGGTCACTTTAACATGGTGAGTCAGTTTGTCGCACATCATACAATTAACACCTCAAACTCAGATTATGATGTCTAGTTTAATGACTACTTTAGCCCTATTACCTGTTTGTTTGCTTGACTAGAATATGTTATCATCCACCCTATCAAATGTAAACAACATCAACATTTAAGTGTCTTTCTTTCTATGTTTCTTGTGTTGTTGCTTCATACACTGTTTGGAAATGCTGTGTATAGGACATTCTCTTGGGCTTTTAATCATGATGTAGCAATGAACAGGCAAAGTCCCTGCCCCTGGAATTGGGGAGGTGTTGCCAGGTAGTGGACATTTTCAATACCCCTTTGCCACACCAGCTTAAAAAAAAAAAAAGCTGAATCTCTGCTGTGGTTGGCAGGGGGAGAGGAGGCAGAGACACATTTGTGTTGTGCCCTGAATTATCAGCTGTTGGCCTTTGAGCTTATCATAAAAGATGGGAGACCCATTCCAGCTGTACTATCCCTCACGTCACACCTAATAATACACACTGACAACAGGCGGTGTGGGACACGGTGTGGTGGTGGGGGGGCCAGACCAGACTTACTTGGTCTGGACCAGAGCTATATATAACGTCAGGCTCTCTTCAAGACAAAGACACAAACAAACCAGTGAATCTGTCACGCTGGAAAGAGTGTCTGTGGAGCCAACACTCGAACTTTAATCACCATGTCACAGGTGAGTTATGTTATGCCAAATAGGTGGGTTTGATTATGGACCTTCTGACAACCGTCTGACAACGGTGTCAATTTCCCTCTTCACTCTTTAACATTCATGTTTTTCCCTTGCCGTCCTTCATTACTTCTCTCCAGCCAGGCGAGGTGAAAAAGAAGAAGCGTCCCCCAATGAAGGAGGAGGACCTGAAAGGAGCCCGCAGTAAACTGGGACTAAAGGGCGAGGTCAAGAGCAAGACCTATGAGGTCATGGTAGAGTGTGGTGAGTAAAGCCTTTTATTAATGTTGTTAATGCTGTAAAAACATTTCCCCTTTCTATTCGAAATATAATCTTGCTCAGTAGACTTTGCTTCTTAATGAACTACAGTCTTTAAACAGAAGAACTGAACAAAACATTGAATAATATAAAATGGTGTAAAATACTACATTGTTTGGTCTCTTATATAAAATAAATAAATACATAAATGAATGCTGAAACTAACATAAAAATTAATAATTTTTTTTATTATGCAATAAATTGACATTAAATAAATAAGCATTGATGTGATTTATTTTTTTATTATATATGTTTATATTATATTTGGATTGGTAAATTTGGATCATCAGCGCCTATATTGGTACTGAGCTGGGCTCATCTATTAATCATTTTCTTTCCACAGTGCATGATTCTCTTATCCATTTTCTAGTCATCTTAAATAACTTGCAAGGGCCTGAGTAGTGCAACATAAAATAGAAATTCAGCTGTTCAATGAAAGAAAAGAAGAAACAGTGGAACCAAATCAATCAGCATCCCACTTCAAGTCCTGCTATGTTTTCCTTCTATATACATTTATTTATTGTTACTTTCATCATTTGTATCTATATAGATGTCAGAGTACCGTTAGACAGTTCCTGCAGCTTTGAATTGCGTGCGCAATGTATACAGAAAATAATTTGTACAAAAGAATATAAGTGTTCCCTGACCGGGAATCGAACCCGGGCCGCGGCGGTGAGAGCGCCGAATCCTAACCACTAGACCACCAGGGAAGTTGTGTGACTTGTGCGATATCTCGGAACTGTTACATAAGAGCACGTACATCCCAGCTCTCTTTGGGTGAAGGGCAGGGGTACATCCTGTACAGGTCACCAGTCCATCATAGTGACCTATTTATCTATTTATTTTTCACAGTCTTGTTTAGTCTTGTTTGGACTGACCTAGTGCCACAGTATTGCCTTTTAAGTCAACGTTGGTCTAAGTCTAACATTTATCCACTGGCTGAAAACTGAAATGATTAACTGAGACAGGAGGCGTGATGTTCCTGGTAGTGATGCTTCAAAGGT
Organism: Mastacembelus armatus; assembly: GCF_900324485.2. Classification (NCBI taxonomy): domain Eukaryota; kingdom Metazoa; phylum Chordata; class Actinopteri; order Synbranchiformes; family Mastacembelidae; genus Mastacembelus; species Mastacembelus armatus. Next base: position 21,777,982 of record NC_046637.1, on the reverse strand, counting down.
GACATTAAATACGTGATAGCTAACCCTAACCCTGACCCTAACCCTATATGGTCATTGCTAGAATAGCATGTACTCTAGTAAAAAAGATGTGGCCCATTGTTTAATTAAAGAAGTGATATTAATTCCACTTTGACCAGATGATGGTGATAATAAATATAAATATGTAACATATTAAACATGGTCTATAAGTATGTTTTTTAGGCTTATAACACCAACAGAGGACAGTCTGGCTGACTTAAACACTATGCTTCCTGCACAGAAATGAAAATACACTAAATGAAAGAGAAGACCTTGATACAGACATGTTTTGTTCTCACACACTTCTTTCAAAGACACCAGGTGGAAATGTTGTTGTTAGTGCTCTGCTGATTGGAGCATCTGTTTTTCCTAATGATACATCTCTTTTTGTGCATAGAGCGTATGGGCAAAGTGGCTCCATCCGTGTTCAGCGGTGTGAGGACAGGGACAGAGACAGCCATCGAGAAGTCTGCTGCTGCTACAGCTCCCGGAGCTGGTAGTGTGTTCAGCAAGTGACACACTGAAAGACAAAATAAAAACCAAAGGATCACACTGGAGTCTTTAAGCTTCTGACTCAGCAGTCCTACTGCACAGGATTGATTACCAAGTATTGTTTTATCTTCTTTTTTTTTTTAACTCAGACGTTACTGGGATTTAAGAGAGATAAATGGGATGGTTTTGTGGTACTACTGTGTGTTGACATTAGTGCTACATTAACAGCCACTGCACTTTGCAATTTGCACAGTGCATCACATTTGGAGAATGGCTTAAGTATTGATTATGGTATCTGGTGGGCTGTAATTCAGTGTTGACAAAAAATTTCAGCTGTATTTGTTCTTTTTTTTTACCTGAACATTTTTCCTAAATAAAATTTTTTTCCCATACTCAAATGTAATACCTTTTTATTTGTTGGTACAAAAAAAAATTAGAAGAAAATGTTTGATTGTCTGATTTAATAGTAGCTGAACATCAATTTCTGACTTTATAGCATGGTTAGCATTATAATTTTAAATCTATATTCATTGCTCAGTGCTCAGTAAATAAATTAAAAAAACTCCAGGTTCGCTAATAATGTTTCATTGTAATTTAAGGCTACTATAACCTTTATTTTTATATTAACAATGGAAAAAATTACTACACATATGTTAAAGGAGTCACTGGAAGTGACAAACCTAAACAATTTATCACCCAAAAGTTTAGTGTCTCACCTTTCATTGCTTTGGTTATCATGTCATTTCCGTCATATTGTGGTGGAGATCAAAAACATATAATAATATAACAATAATAGGCAAATTTACTTTGGAAGACATTTTATAGTCTAGTTTATTTGTGCAGCCCAGTATGTAGCCAGTGCTCTGATTCATGCCTGCTGGCCTGATCTAGTGCTCACTAGCTTTATTTGCTGAAAACATACAAGAGAGCCTTTCTGATTTCTTACAGTGATTCACTGTTTGCTCCAAATGTGCACTGATGTAAATAAACATCAAGTAAAGCGGCATGAACTGCTGGGTGAAAGAATGCAGCAAAATAGGAAGAACAGTGAAACAGTGAAATGAGGCAAACTGATCTATCAACCAACAGATGAATGATTCATAAACTAATAAACTAATAGTTTGACGTCTTTTATCTGGTCTTTATTCAAAAGCCTTATACAGCAGCAAAATACATTCTGACGCATAGATCCATAAACATCTTGTAGTAACAGATGACAGAATAATTGCTACATACAGTGTGGCAGTTTGTAAATACATGAATTAATTTATGGATATTATATACTTACTTTTTATCACAGATTGTGTGGAACAACACAGATGTTGTAATAATAGGGATTATCTCTGACACTTACAATTTAGATGTTACTAATTGGTGCTTCTGTGATATTTTTCGTCAGAGCACTTGGTGCCAAGCTTCTTTTGTTGCCAACATCTAATTACAGTAGATATAAGTTTGGGTGATATTTTGTCTCAGCTTTGCAGGCACCAATGTTTCTGCCTTGTGACCTCCTTTATATTGAAAGAGGGACCTGTTGCTCAATACTCCAGGACAACATGTGTATACTTTGGATCCCTCCCTCTGGTCAGAGAGCTTTTTTCTCAGCACTGAAATCAGCCAGTGTTCAGTGGAAACTTGGTCATGTCTGGACTGCTGGGTGTTCGCCTGCTGCTCCTGCTGTGGGGCTCTGCCTGCTTCTGGCTGTCCGGTCCTGCCCAGGCAGCTCTGGTCATCTCTGGGGACCATGAAGCTTCACAGGTAACCACACACACACATCTTATATTCAGATTTTAATTCAAAATCATATTGTAGATGGACTTGCATTTTACCAGTATTCATTTTGACAGGCAGTTCTTGATTCAACTTTTTGTCTGCTTTTAATGAGTGACACAAGCTCTAATTTATTTTACAGCCTCTACCTGTGTTTATGTGACAATGACTATAAACTGTTTCTTCCAAGCTATTTAATGTTAAGGTAGTGTTTTTTATTTTTGAATAGCCTACTGAGATCTGTGTTCGTTATGTCCTCTGTAGTAGACATTTGTTTTTGGTCTATATCTAATTTGAGCTACCCTACTTAGTCTTAATGTGCTCAATAGAGTACCTCCTGGCCTTTTTCAATGATGTTTGGGTGGGATGAGGGGAACTTTGTTTTCATGCTGAGACACAATAGAGACTGCAGAGGACATAAATGAATAGGCTGGGTCTCAGGAGAATATCTGCCACCATGTTGCTTCATCCTGCTGTATTTGGATTTCAGGAGTCAACAGGAGCTGCCAGATCACTGCAGGTATTTGCAGAAACTATTCACAGTCTCTTCATGTTGCAGTGAAAATGTCAGATTTCCAAATCAATAACTTATCATCTCCATTTTCTTTTTCTTTGATGCGACAGAAAAGAAGCCCAAATGTGGCCCAGGTAAGAAGGTAGCTCTATTTGTAACTCTGTTTACGATAGTAGTAATTACAGGTAGAGTGACAACAGTATCTTAAAATAAACAATCAGAATTTACATACAATGTGTTTGGTGTGCTCATTTATTTCCTCATGATTTGTTCACTACAAAAAAAAAAAAAAACTCAAATCCCTCTGTCTGACTTGACACCTAAAAACAATATAACGGTTGTGACCTTCACTTGCTGATTGTGTAAAAATGATTGTGAAAGTCAGCAAACAAAGGTAAAGTCCAATAAAAACTGTATAAAAAAAAGAGAACAGCCTTGTCTTACTGACTTGTTTTAAATATCCACACTATCCCTACTTCAGGGCACCAAGCACACAGACTGACTCATCATGACACTCCCAAAGTTGAATCAGTGACATAATGTCTTCATACACATTTTTTTGGCATCCAACAGGATGGCCCTCTGGACTCAGCGGAAAAAACAAAATTCAATTAAAAAAATGTTGATTTTCTGCAAGTCCTTGTTTAAAAATAAGCTGTGTCTTATATAAATGATGGCTATACCATCTTCATTAGCTCTTCTATACTTCACTCTCAGGTGGAGGTGTACAGTGTGATGGTGGACTGCAAGGTGACAGCTCGTTTCGCCCACACCGTCATGACTTCCCAGGCACTGAACCACGCAAACTATTCGCAAGAAATCTTCTTTGAAGTGGAGCTGCCAAAGACTGGCTTCATCACCAACTTCAGCATGTCCGTTTGTCTCCACTATTTCATATTACACTTTGCACGTTCTTATAGTCATGTTTGCCATTTGTGTGTGACAGTATTTAGCCCTGCTTTCTTTCACAGCTGAACCTGATGCATCATGTCATTCTCTTCACAGGGAAATTGACGGTCAGGTGTATGCTGGGGAGGTGAAGGAGAAAGAGAAAGCTAAGAAACAGTATGAAAAGGCAGTTTCTTCTGGACAGACTGCTGGACTGGTCAAGTGAGTCCGTCAAAACACCTAAACCCAGTATTGCACAAAAATACACATTCAAAGCAACACACACCATCTACATTTTATGGACTTATTCCAAAGATTTTGAATTGAAGCAGTTTCTATGTTTTCCTTCAGGGTCTCTGGGAGAAAGATGGAGAAGTTTTCAGTGTCTGTCAACATTGCAGCCAAAAGTAACGTGACTTTTGTTCTGACGTATGAGGAGCTCCTTCAGAGGAAACTGGGCCAATATGAGATTTTGATTCGAGTTAAACCAAAATCAACTGTCCAGAAGTTTCAGGTCAGCCCAGTTTCATGATTAAATCCTGTCTTATGGCAAAAAACCCCCATACTGACAGAGACACAACACATTGTTTTTGTAATTTGTTTATTGAGTATCTCTCTTTGCAGTTATTTTGTGTCTGTCTTAGTAATTTTACTCAGTTACTGCAGTTATGTAATGTTTCTTTGCGGTTATTTTGTTTGTGGTTTTGTCTTTTTGTGTGTTTTCTTTGTGATGGTTAGATCGACTTTGCAGTAAGAAATGTTAACATTTACCTGAAAGTGATGCTGAGGCCCGTTGGGCAGCCCCTGGGCTTGTAGGCTCCTTAAGTTACAGTGATTTGAGTAATTCTAAAAGGATTGTGTGTGTGTGTCTGTCTGTGTGTGTCTCTCTCTCTCTCTTTCTCTGTGTGTGCCTGTGTGTGTGTGAACACAGATTGTAGCAAACATTTATGAGCCTCAGGGCATTTCTTTTGTGGATACTCATGCAACATTCCTCTCCAATGAGCTGCTCCCCCTGGTGGAGAAAACTGTCACAGACAAAAAGGTACGTGGTACAATAGGCCTTAAAAATATTTAATGGTTTTGGTTTCATTTCACCACAGTCAATACAACAACTGGACCAAGAATTAAGAGTAAGCCAAACTAACTATATTTATCCATTTGTCAGGCACACATCTCTTTCTCACCAACTACGGAGCAACAGAGGAAGTGTCCAGATTGTGATGAAACACTCATTGATGGAGATTTTATTATCACGTATGATGTGAAACGAGTGCAGACCCTAGGCGACATTCAGGTCAGCTGTCCTCCATATCTGCTGAATGTACACTGAAATTAGGCTTCATCTATAAAGCCATAATGAGTCACTTTGACATTTTTTATCTGAATATTCTGTAAGAAAAAAAGCTAAATCTGGGATACAATGTCCCAACATGAAAAGAGTTGAACAGTGTTTGCTTCTTATGACTTGTATTCTTAACTTTCTTGGCTTTAGATTGTGAATGGATACTTTGTGCACTTCTTTGCTCCTCCTGACCTGCCCAGAGTCCCAGTGAATGTGGTGTTTGTGATTGATAGGAGCGGATCAATGAGTGGACGAAAAATGATCCAGGTGAGAGACTGTTCAGACTGTGGATGTGGTTCTGATTTGTTGATTCCTGCTTGCATACATTTTCCCATCTGTCCTTGCAACTCTTTGCAGACACGAGAGGCATTACTGGCCATCCTCAATGACCTCCACGAGGATGACTACTTTGCCCTTATCCAGTTTGATAGTACAATCGATTCCTGGAAGGAATCACTTACAAAAGCAACCAAAGAAAACATTGCTGATGCCATGGTCTACGTCAAACAGATTCAGGATAGGGGAGGTAAAGAGAAAACCAAACATCACTATGTCAAATGTGCTCATAAAAATACATTCTTGTACTATATATTTTAGGGTGTGATTTGATTTCACCTTCTAGCAACCAACATCAACGATGCAGTCCTGAGAGGTGTCAACATGATTCTCAATGACAAGCAGGCGAAGAGGATCCCTGAGCAGAGCATCGATATGGTCATTTTACTGACGGATGGAATGCCAAATAGTGGTGAGCACCTAGAATATGAAAATACTTGGATAATTGTGTGACTGCACATATGATCAATGTATTTCATATTTAGCCTTAAAGTTGTGAATGTTGTATCTGTGTGTCTGAAGGCGAACCAAGACCCCAGAGGATCCAGGAAAATGTGCGCTCTGCTATTGAAGGAAGCATGTCTTTGTTCTGTCTTGGCTTTGGTAATGATGTGGACTATTCCTTCCTGGATGTTATGAGTAAAGAAAACAAGGGAATGGCCCGCAGAATATATGAAGCTTCAGATGCAACACTTCAGCTCCAGGTAGGCAGATTAAGACATGAATACATTCCTGAGCCAATAATTAGATTTCTGTACGTTTAAATGGGGCCACATCCATCTCCAATTTCCAATCACTATTGTTTGATAAAACTGATAATAAAAACTATTTATATAGCACTATATAACTTTGTACAAATACATGTAATGCAGTGTGCATATGAATTTATTCCAGGGTTTCTATGAGGAGGTGTCAAGCCCTTTGCTTTCAGAGGTGGACCTACGTTATCCTGACAATGCAGTGGACTTTCTGACCACCAACCACTTCGACCGTTTTTTTAATGGGTCAGAGATTGTGGTGGCTGGGAGGCTTACAGACAACCAGCTGGACAACTTCATGGTGGAAGTGTTCGGCCAAGGGGTGAGATGAAGGAAATGGCAGACGTGAAGAGAAGTAGTAGTTAGTATTCTGCTTATTTCTTCTTTTTTTTTCCCCTTGTAGTTTGAGGAGGAATTCAAAGCACAGGGCCAGGCCACAACTGTGGACTGGGGTGTGATATATCCAGATGAAGAGTACATCTTTGGGGATTTCACAGAACGTCTGTGGGCCTATCTTACCATCCAGCAGCTCCTGGAGAAGAGGTCAGTTTGAGTCATTCCATTCAACGCTGTCTTGCTTTCACTTTAAAATGTTTATATTTCTCATGATTAACTTTGTTAATGACACTCTTTGGCTGTTACCTGAGATGCCCATGACAAACTAATGGTCTGAATGCCAGTGTCACATGTGGCAACTTCTTTTCCCTCTCACAGCAAGACTGGAACTTCAGACGAGAAGGCTAATGCCACAAAGGAGGCCCTGGACATGTCTCTGCGTTACAACTTTGTCACCCCTCTCACCTCCATGGTGGTCACCAAGCCTGAAACTGAGGATGGAACAGAAAGCCCTCTCATTGCGGACAAGCTTACTGAGGGTAAGGAAGGGTTTCAAAAAGCCCTTTCTAAAAATGGCTGTGGTCAGTCTTTTTTGGTGCAAAGTAAAATTTCAATATAATAGCACTATGAGCAGCAGCTGTCTTTTGAATTCATGTTTTCAACATATTACTTCTCTTTACTCAACTATACCAGCAGATGCTGGTTCTACAGTTTGAACTGTGGAATGTGTCACATTGTTTTTGTCCATCTGTTTTTGACAGAGCAAAGACAGCAGGCAGAAAGAGGAAGTAAGACAATCATTTCTCTTAAGTCAAACAAAAAGATCTTTGTATGGGATTATGGCAATTCATTGTATTGGTTTTAACTTGGACTCTATTGTTCTGTCTAGATATGGCGCATCATTTTTTTGCAGCCCCTGTGGCTGTTCCTCTTGTTCCACATTTTCAATATGTTCAACATGCTCCACATGTTCCACTTCCCACATATTTTGGTAAGCATCTTCAGCAATGTTATGCAGAGCCCTATGAATGGCAGTGTCACTCTGTCGGCGAGTTGATCTTGTAATTTTATGCAGACATTTATGGCGCTCAGGCTTAAATGACATTGGTGATGCCTTGTTTCTTTCATTTAGCCTCACTAGCAGGTCAAAATCGTTTCCTATACGTCGAAATATCTTGATACAATTGTTTGTGCTGATCTTAAAGATATGCTGACAATGAATCCCGCTGCCTATCCTCTGACTTTTCCTCTAGCATCATCATGACGTTCGTATTTTTGGTTTGGACCAGTAATTTCGTTGACGAAAAGTATTTTCGTTATAATTTTCGTCAACGACAAGTTTTCACTGACGAAAACGAGACGATAACTAAATAAAAATTAAGTGATGACGACGAAAACTAAATAAAAATATATTGACATTTTCGTTGACTAATAAAAACGAGACGAAAATGTGAGTGAGGGACGTTTTTAGAAAAGATCCAATCAGAATCAATCTTCTTAGACTCACATTTGAAAAGTAACTGATCCACCTAGTGACGCGCGATGCGCGAGTACACGACGTCATCATAGCCTGCACTGGGTTTGTGTCTGACTTAAACTATAATGAAATGGAAACAGCTGGAGAAAACAAAGAGAATATATATGGGTCAGTTTCACGTTTGATGCAATGTCATTACTGCTAAATACAGTTTTTCTTTTAAATATTTTGGAGTTGCTCTTTTGCTTTAAAGAATGAAGAATGTCAGGTTATAAACAATGCATATCTGATTTTTGGTCTTTTATGGAAAGGCCATATTCCATATATATTTAATGAAACTTGTTTTTATTTAGTTTTAATTTAGAATATTTTGTATATTACAATAGTTTTACTAAATTACACTTAAATTAAACCCCCTCTATTTTAGTCGACTAAATCTAGATTTAGTCGACTAAAACTAGACTAAAACTAAAACAAAGCAGATGACTAAAATATGACTAAAACTAAAATTGCATTTTAGTGAAAAGACTATGACTAAAACTAAATTAAAATCTGCTGTCAAAATTAACACTGGTTTTGACTGAAATCTCTTGACATCTTACCATGCCTAAGCTATTATCAATAATCAGATATTATCAATTTAAAATTTTCATTTGTTCAATACAACTCCAGGCGTACTTTGAGTTTACAGCCTCACAGAGCTGCTGGTGTAGCTGTAAGCCATTTTTTGATTCTGTAGTCTTATTGCCATGTTGTCCTCATCATGTTGAGTCAATATCAATATCAAAATCAATATCAAAAACAAAATCATAATCATGTTTATCTCTGCCATTGTGTCACCTGTAGTGGATGGAGATCCACATTTTATTATAGAGCTCCCTGACAGAGATGACGCTCTGTGCTTCAACATAAATAGCATTCCAGGAACCATTTTCAACCTGGTCAGAGACCCAGAATCAGGTCAGCTCAGTGTTTTGGTTAATATCATGACTTTCATACCTTGTGACAAGTACACAATGAAGCCATTAGTGTCCATTTTACCTCCTTTTCTGTGTGCTTTAGGCCAAAGTCTGAAATCATGCTTCATTGTGTTCTCAGGTATTTTGGTGAATGGCCAGACAATTGGAGACAAGAAAATTTCCCCCAGTGGTGTAATTAACACCTACTTTTCACGTTTTGGCATCATCCACCGTACTCTGGGGGTGAGGATGGAGGTGAGCACTCAGGACATTTCAGTGCTTCAGGATGGCAAGTGGGTCAAGCTGCTGTGGTCTGATCAAGCTTCTCTCAAAGGACCCAAGTGAGTGGCTACAACATAAGAATTTCCTTTGCCTAAAGAGAAGTGCCGCTATACATGAGTAATATAAAATAAGAAGGTCAGCTTAAGATAATTCATCAACATCTTCCCCAATCCCCCCTTCTGCCTCCTTCAGTATGGATCTACTTGTGACCAAGGACCACAGCATAACGGTAACTCTGAAAGATTCAGTCAAGTTTGTGATCCTGCTGCACAAAGTGTGGAAGAATCACCCATACCATCGGGACTACTTGGGTTTCTACACTCTGGACAGCCACCTTTTCTCCTCCTCTGTTCATGGTCTGCTAGGTACGGTACAGGTGTATTGCATGGGTCAAGGTTTATAGCAGGTGAAGCCAAGGGAAGTGATATGGATTTCCTTTCATTATTTATAGCGGTTTCTGAGAAATAAAATAAATGAGAAATAAAATTTAAAAAATGAAGTATTACATAAGTAGGTTAAGTTAATTGACAACAACAAAATCAGTCCACAGATAAGCTGCCAGAATATTTTACCACAGTGTTTTCAAAAATGTAAGTTGGTCCAAGTTGGTATCCACACCAAGTAGAGTACTCTTGATAGGATGTCTGGCAAATAAGACTCATGAATATTTAAAAGCTGCATTTTGCAGTGCCAACTCAGGTGGAATTTCACCTCATGCTGCACTCAGGAAAAATATCATAAAATGAAATAACATCTCTCAGTCAAACATTGGATGGCTATAATAACCTTGAATGAATGTTTTATAGTTAAAATGTATCACAGTGAAAGCAGTTGCTCACAGTGATGAACCTACATAGAATTATAACCCGAATGTGCAGCTCCTCTCAGCTTTACACTGAGTTTCAGCTCATTGATTTGCTGTCCAGCTGCAGCTTTACTGTTTTAGTTCCATCTCACTGCTCTATTAACATCCTCTTAAGCCACAGCACACACCTGTTTTCAAAGAAAATGGTCTAAAAACCACTATGCACTTCCTTTACAGCACCAAAAAAAAGTCAACCACATTTAGTGACTAACTAGTACCATATAACAGTTTAAACATCAGACATTTCCCTCAGCTGTTGGTGAAATCTAAAAACAGAGATAAAGCTGATGTGCAGACTCTAATGTAACCCTCAATGTAATGTAACTCAAATGAAGAACAAATGTCACAGAATATTTACTTTAAATACTGGATCATCTCTCAGGTCAGTTCTACCATGGCATTAATTATGAGGTGACAGACCTGCGCCCAGGAGAAGTCCCAGAGAAACCAGATGCCACCATGTATGTGAAAGGACATGAACTCAATGTGACCAGGTACATATGCCTCTCAAATAAGTGTCTCCTATCTCAAGTTAGAAGAACATATGATATGTGCCCTAAATGATTATTGTTTGGACTAGAGGACATGTTTGTCTTGCTCCACAGGGGCTGGCAGAGAGACTTCAGGAGGGATGTGAAGAACGGACAAAATGTTCCCTGCTGGTTCATTCACCGAAATGGAACCGGTCTCATCGATGGAGATGTAACAGACTATATTGTGTCAGGACTGTTTAAAACTGTTTAGAAACAGGGTATACATAAATGTTTACTGCTGAAATAATCCATCCATCTATCCATTATCTGTACCTGCTTATTTCTAATCAGGGTCACAAGGATCTGCTGGAGCCTCTGGCTGAAATAATCACAAGCATAAAATAAATACTCAGATCTGCCTGTACTTGTAGCATGAATACTCTAATGTCATATACCCTCAGGCAGTAACACAATGTTTTAAAAAGCCGCCACAGCAATCATCTGTGTTGAAATAAATGGGACAAATTTTTGAAGATGGTCTCATTTGATTTCAGGCTTGTATTTTTTCTGACATTGTTTAGTGTGACCAAAAAAAGATGACTTAGTTACTGTTGATCGTGTTTTTGCTTTGGTTTCACCCCTGCTCTCCCTAGAGATAGATTTGTTTTTTCATTCTCAGCCCCTGTGTGATGCCACTGGATTCAGTGTTTGCTAATGTCAGAAACTGACAGGATGTAAAGTTTCCAGAACTGCATCTCTGATGAAAAGTAAAAAAAATTATGTAGGATTCCTGAACCACATCACTTAAAATATTTTTGGAAGTGAATTGGTCAAACAGTGCAAGAAAAGCTTGTTATATCAAAATGACTCTGACCATGATATTACTACAAGAAATATCAACATTTAACAGTATTTATGTTGGTTCAATTAGTGTTTGATATAATGAACTGTCTCAGCAGATATGCAACCTTAAAATGTGTTTCCAGCATGAAGGAAACACACACGTACACACCTAAAATCAGGCACTAGAAATGAGTAAATGGGCATAATTTTAACCTTTAATACATGTTAAAATCTTAAATATATTGGTAATCCCCTCAGCCTGTATGGGAAATCGTGCATGCTGACACACACAAATTTTGAAGGCAGATGGTTCCTCTTCCTGCAGCACACAGTGTGAATGTACTACAGCTCTTATGCGAAGACTTGACCCCCACAACGCTCAAATTCCCTCTACACTTGTTTTCAGAAGATATGTGTAAATGGACATGTTTGCCAAGGCTGTGCAGAAAACCACAAGGTTGAAAATCAAGTAAGAAAGGTGCCAGTGCAGTGATGACCTGATGAGCTCTGGAAAATCAAATCACTGACAGAATACATAATTAAATTATGTTTAAAATTAACTGCATATGTTTCTCATTTTTTCAACTGCAGATGTAATAAACAAATTTTGATAGTAGTTAGTAGTATACTTATGTATAAATTCGTTATAATTAACACTAATGTACTAATAGTGAAACCTGAAGATGATAATTCATTACACATGGGACCATGGCTGTTGGTTTGTGTCTAACAGTAGTGGTATTGTTAGTTTTTGCATAATGAAGTCCACATTTCCCAAAAATGTCATTGCTTTCAGATGCCACTTGCTCAGCTCATTTTTCTTTTTTGTTTTGTTGTGTGTTATTGTCTTTTTAATGCCATACTGGGCAGAAGGAGCTGCAAACCTTCAGATGAAGAGTATGATAGAAATTTGTGTTAATATTAACGCTTTATGTCACGTTTCCACACTGCTGCAGGGATTATCTGTATATGAGTGACTTATATGAGCATGTGTGTGTGTGTGTTGAGACATCTGAGCTTCAGGACCTTTCTCTTGTAGAGACCCCTGCAATCTGTCAACACAAAAGTGGTGTCCTTCTAATTTTTAATACTGAACCTGTGCAGACCTGGGAAGCATTGGCTGCTAGTCTGAAAGACCTCATTGTGGAGGACCACTTTTTTCTCAAGGTGCTTGAGAACAACATTATCAACTGGATAGTGAAAATGGAAACTAAGAAACATCTTATGTACAAGAAAAAAAGTGGCACCAACCATCTGCACAGATTAAACAAATGAGATATATTGTGTTAATAGTGGGCTGGAGAGCTGCAGATGTATGCTTTTTGTTTATTTCTGACAAAGCTGGTGTTTTCTGACTGCTTCCATTCTTTATGTTTAACTAATGCTAACCACCTGCTGTCTCTAACTTCATAATTAAGGGACAGAAATAAGAATGGCATTGATCTTCTTGCTTTACATTTTCCCAATTTTTTTTGTAGATTGTAATACTAATATTAGTAAGCTTTCATTTGTGATAAACTGACTTTGGGTAAAGGTCACGTTTAATCAGTAAAAAAAGTATTTCTTCTTGATTTATAAGTATAAAAAAGGATATAGCATATCCTTTTATGTCACAAAGACCAGTAGAGCTGACAGTTTTAAAACTGACAAGCCACAGCCATAATATTCCAGGATGCAGCTGGTAGCTTGTGGTAAAATCTTTCTTTCTTTGCAAATATACAGTAGGTATTGTTACTAGTAACCTGTTTGATCGAATGGTGTTTTCCAGCTATAGCCAACTAACTGTTTTTTTAAATGTTGTCCTGTCTTACAGATGATCGACAGGAAGCCAAGAGATACCACGGTGGACCGTCTCTTTAATCATGAATGTTTTACTTTGTTGTAGAAAACGTGTGACTGACTTCTCTGGGCTGCCTGGGTGTGGAGGTGAATGTGCAGGTGTGTCGTATGGCCACAGGTGGCAGCAGTGAGCTCATTACGGCCTGATGCGCCGCCAAACCGCAGGAGAAGAAGATGTTGTGCTCGAAAACAAAATAAATGCCCAGGCCAGACAAAAGTGAGATTTGTGGCACATTGGGTGTGTTTTCAAACAACGTGGGTCTTTTACACAAAGCAGAAGTTTACAAAGACACTTAGCTGATGAGTGTGTGGCATATAAACCATGTTAAACCCGCACAAGCTGGATAACCTTTAAAACAAGGTAAGGCCTGGTAAACCTGTGGACGAAGGTATGTCACTATTCTAAACATGCTCACCCTGACCGCACTAACCTGTCAATGAAAAGTACTGTGAACTCCACGTTACACACTCTGTACTTCTGTACTACTGTAATTCCAGCTTTGTTAATAATTTGTCATGCGGGCTGAATATTTATAAAACTTTTACTATGCAGTATAATTGTCTTTATTTATTCTCTTTAACGTGCTGCTTTACTCTTCCATATTTTAATTTTGTCTTTAACATTTTGAACTGTTGAAAGATTACAATAGCTCTCAGCATTCACAGTCATTTGCTGTGCCCTCATTTGAATCTCAGTGTTTTTGCATGCATGGGTAATTATGTGCTGTATTTGTCTGTCTGGCCCAGCAAAAAAAAAAAAAATGTGTGTGTGTGTGTGAAACCTCCTTGTACTGTAACAGCTTACTAGCTCATATTACATGGCTGTGGTGTGTGTACTAATAGATCGAGGGCAAGTGTGTTGACCCCAGTCATGTCGGAAGTTCAGGAGTTGAGAGAGAATTTCTTAGAGGGATCTTTGCAGAAGTGTTTGCCTGTGTGTGTCTCTTTGTATGTGTGTGTTTTTGTAAGCTTTGCTGATCAACACCAGATGTGCGAGGCCAAGGGTGTCAGCAATAATCTAGAGAGGGCCTCACTGTACTCTGTTCGGCCCTGGTTGCAGAAAATGCTCAACCAACTTATTCACACATGGCTGACATTAATATCTTTGCTGTTCTTCCCCCAGACCGTCACATTGTGCCAGTCTGAGCTAAGGAAGGTTTAATAAAGAAGTGGTGAAGCAGAAGCAGAGAGTTAATGTAGATCATCTTCTTCTCCACAAGATGGTGGGAGAGAGCCATAAACGCTTGCACTGTGTGTAAAACCAGCTCAGAGCATGAGCCTTGGCTGCTGTAGGGTAATAGTTTTTCAGTTTATTTAAGCCAGAGGAACATTGTGGTTTTGTATTGTAGTGTGCTAAAATTGTATTTTAAAAATAAAGTTTATCTAAAAGTTATTGTGTAGAAAATACAGTAGTGTTTTGTGGAAGTCACTGTTGGCCCATCAACTAAGGCTTACTGTCAATATTAATTAACCAAATGATTATGTTTTTTGAATAATCTATTGCTTGTTTAGTCTAAGAAGTTTATGAAATTAGTAGAAATCGCCCATCACATAAATGCCTGTATCTGAGTGCATTTATTTTAAATAAAATTATTTTTTAAAGACAAAGGAAGAGCAGTGCGTCCTTACTTTTAAGAAACAAATTTTTTTGTATATGATATAAACAATTGCTTATTTATTTAAATTGGTCATGATTAATTTTACTGTCTTTATTTCTTTTAGCTCTCAGCTCTTGTTACTCTTGAAATAGATTTGATAAAGCTAGTAAATTCCTCTGTGGGACAGCTGCCATGACATACAGTATACAAGTTGTTTTATGGTATTTTATCCACGTAAATTCAAGTGGAATTTTAAAACAGCGTTCCTGGGTTTATTGTATGCAAAAGTAGAAAATGCAAAATTTCCTCCTCTCAGACAACTGAGCAGTGAAACCATTGTTTGAACACTCAAGTTTAGTTATATATATATAAGTTATAATTTCATGTTTGCCTTCAATTTCACCACCACTTTTATGAAACCTTCGTCCTCACCTTCCAGGTCTCCTCCCCTCCCCCACTCATCTCTCTACCTTTTGTCCCAGTGTGAATATTTCACATTACTCCTGCCACTGGTGCGTGATGCGAGGGTCTGAGCGCTCATTGTGTGTATGCAGCGTGGGTGCTGTGGTATGCTACTTCAACATGTGGTGTGCCGTGACAGGCGTGTGGCCACTGACGCCAGCCAGGCCGCCTGCCTGTCTGTCTTTCTGTTCAGTTACACCTGACTGGCACTGACATTGCCATGCCCGCATACACACACACACACACACACACACACACACACACACACACACACGCAGAAACATGCATGCTCACAGATACATCACACCAAAAAGTACCCAAAAGTCAAATTAAGTGCCACTGACTCCCCACCACTGTAACCCTCATCCCTTCAGTATAGGAGGCAGACGTAAAATGAAATAATCTGACTATGAAAATGTGACATGCATACTTTAAAGGTAAATTTAATTACAGCTGTTGTGCATCTTCCACAATTATAAGTAAGAATATGAGAGCAAATTTATAATACTGTTTTTCTAGCACAGGCCGTCATTTTTTTTCTTGGGTATAAGTGTGTCTAACCCTATTGAAACAGACAGTTTGTTGTGGCATTTATATTATATTGAAAGTGCATTATTGAATTTTGTGGGTTTGAAATGTGCTGTGTAGGTCTGTTGTGAAATGCAGGGGAAGGCCAGGCAATATTGTAGCGCTCTGTGGTGTAATCTTTGGTATTTAGTGTGTGCTGCCGAGGTGAAAAGTTGAACCTGGTGTTGACCTTCTCTTGAGAGAGGGCTTAGCTCTGAAGTCAGGCGCAGGCCAGCGGTAGAGGGAGGATATTCTCAAGTTCCTCTTTCCCTTCCTCATGTGCACCATTCCTCTCCACGGCAACTCTCCCCTCCCACACGGAAACAATTAGCATCTGTGATAAGATGTTGTACATATTTCCATCATTTTATCGCATCAATTTTGTTTGTTTGCTTTTCCATCATGACGAAAATCTTGTGTCCTCTTGTCACGCCGCTGTTAATCACAATTACATCTCATCTAGGTACAAGGAGTTGAAGAGAGAGAGAAGGAAAAAGACTGAGAGGGGCCGAATGTTTACCACTTCAGGGAGTTGAATTCCAGATGGAGAGATAATAAGGAAAACAAGCAAACAATGCAAAAATAGACGAAGCAGGAAAAAAAAAAAGCAGGAGCAGACTGACAGACGACACAAATGATGTTTAGGGCAAACTATACAAGTTTTTCTTTGTTTCCCCAAGAGGCCATTTTGAGATGGCTCTGTAGTGAAGAGCGTGGAGGTTTTTATATAGTTGATGCATAAAACAGTGGATATCTGTGATCATCCCGAAACCTCACAACCATAACAAATGCTTTAGAAAAAGCTTTTATTTTGATAAGACTTTGTGCTGGTGTGTGTACAGTGTTTTATATTTAGGTAGGACATTTTGTTCCTTGTTACTCACATGTTAACAGTTGAACAAGGTGTATATGTGGACTTTGTTTTGCATCATTTGTTGTTTCTGTGTTGCATTCATCCTGTTAAAGGACAGACCTGTGTAAGGTTTACACATCTTATCATGGGTTGTATCATACGCCTCCCACTCGCTGATCCACATTATTTGTTAAAGCAACATGACTCAGAATTCAAAACCAAAACTAAGTCTGACATTCTTCCAGTCCAGTGGAGCAGGAGAATACATGGCCTAAAGATATGAGCCTGACACTAGATGTTGAGTCGTGCTGCACTCTGTTCTCCATCTGTTTTAGTTTTAGAGTGGTTGTGATAACCTCAGCCTGACCCCTGATTGGTCTAATCTCACTCTCATCTTCTCTCGCTGGTCAGCTGACAGAAGGCCGTGCTGCAATTGGTGGGTGCATCGCTGAGGAAGAGGAATTTGTTTAGCATTGTGTTGGGGTAACAGTTAGCCAGTGAGAAGTTTAGTCTGCTGTCTAAGCCACAGCAAAGCTTCAAAACCCACCAACAGAAGGAATGTTTACGGTGAGCATTCAAAAAGCCGAGCATCTTGGGTTTCCCAGGGAGTAGTCTAGGCAATAATCCTAAGACTGTTCCCTCTCTGTGTGTACAAATATGACTGGATATCAGTAAATATAAACTCAAGCATTTACCCCAGTGCTTTCAGTAATAGCCATAACGTCTGTAAAAGAGTCATATGTTACATACCTCTTCATCTAGTCGGTGATTAACTCCAGGGCAAAGAACTAATATTGCAACAAACCCCTTATATGTCCAGCATATCAATGCAAATGAGTTGTCATTACGTTTTGGCCTGTGACTCCTAATGGAAAAATGCTTTGAAAGGAAACTATCAGAATCAGCATTTCTAAATTTCTCTAAAGAAGCTGCTGTCCAGTGTAGTAGCTGCTTTGGGCACTCTGTTTGGAGGGCTTTAGTCTGGTTAGATTAGATCAGAGGACCACTCTTGTTTGTTTGTTTTGATTCGGGAGGGGCCAGGCTCCTGAGGGATATCCCCCTCCTCTCTCTCTTTTTCTCTCCTTCTCTCTCAACTACCACTTTGCTATCCCTCCTCAGGATTCCCCCTCAGGGCACAGTCAACTGGAACCCCCTGACCCCGCAATCACCCCTTCCTAACCCATGTTAGCCAAGACATCCTGGGAACAGAAAATGAAGGAAGATTCTGCTTGTGTCTTAGTGTCCACTGAACCAAATCATTACCAGGCATGTTTGTCCGGGGCTGTAGACAGTGCCACACAGGCAGGCAGCCCTTCCAAGCCTTGGCCAGCCTTAGAAGAGGTTCACCCCAGCAGGTTGACCTCGCTTTCATCTGCCTGTGGGCTTAAGGTGTTGTCTCACACCCAGTGCTGCTGGGATTGTAGTAGCTAGGTGCAGGATGAGGGTGACTGAAAGCTGTTACAACTTCAGTATTAGTTTTTTCTGTTACATATATAATGATCATCATAACTAGTTTTTAAGTTGATGTAAATATGGAATAGCTTTAATCTTTTTGGAGTTACCACTATAGTTGGAATCTAAATTTCATTGACATTATCTTTACTACTGTGAATTGTCCTTGACTTGAGTTATAGATCCATATAGATCCAAATATATCCTGTAAACATAATCAATTTGGATTGTTTTTGCATGATTTGAATGATTTGGCTACTGTTGTGTAGCCATTTGGGTCCTGTGACTGCAATACAGTCATCACTTTCCACCTAATTCCATGTCTTTTCACTTGACACACTTTCCCCCTTTATTTGTCTTTCACTCTGTCTGTGTGTTTAGGTTCAATGAACAGAATCAAACAAGGGCATATACCTTCACATGTAAAAATACACACACACACACACACATACACACACACACACAAACACACCTCTGCTGACCTCTTCTTCATCTTCCCCAAAGCCTTGGGGTGAAGCAGCCTGGCACCAGACAGTTATTCAAACCCTCAGGCAGCTTCACAACAGGTCAGAGACACAAACGGATAAAGCTGAAGAGAGAAGTAGCGAGAAAGTGAGACAGAGAGCAGCTGATTATTTATTGGTGTCTTAACTTCAGATGAGTGAATGCGGACTACTGCCTTTGAATCAAAAGAACTAAGACTTTTGGATAATATTCATCTCCATTTGCATAAGGCCCATTCCCCACAGATTGCTGGACATTGTTTCCTGAATTTGCATCAAAAATTCTTTTAAATATTCAAAAAAAAAAATGTTAAAGTCTAAGAAACTCATTTGCTTCTTTGTCTTTAATTATTTCCTTTGTAGATTCCCTCACAGTCTTTAGACCCATCCCTTTAAAACAGAACAATATGTTATTCAGCCATAAATTAATTTTGTTTTTATTATGTTTCATTTCATTTTAATCCCATGAAACAGGAAATAAAAGTAGGGGGATGCTGTGATTGGATTAAAAGTCGTCTTTGTAAACATTGTGACCCATGTCTTTGACACGCCTCCTTTCTCTTCTTGAAGAAAGTCTTCATAACAGGAACACCAAGAGATGAAGGTCTCTTTTAAAAAGAGGACATGGGATGGGGAAACAGACTTTGGAGTCTTTGTTAGGCACGTGGGCCTGTTTTTTGTGTTGGTTTTGTTCTTCTAAATCCTTCTTGGTTTGTGTTTGTCTCCAAGCTCTGCTTTGAGTGATTAGGGACCAGGGTTTGAACAGCTTGGTTAAATGAAGACATAATTTCAGCCCTTTATTGTAGCGTTGAATAGTCTTCCCCTATATCAATTAATGACACTGGTTTGAATATTAGCTATATTGAAGGTTTGTTTGAGAAACAGCCTAAAGTGTTGGCACAATTTTTTATGTTATGTTGGACTTGAGGCTGTTTATGGGACATAAGCATTTTCTACTGGACAAGCGGTGTCAGTAAACCTTGCCACCAGAGATGAGCCATATCACAAGAGGCATCACTAGAAATCTGAGTTAGGCCATTAGACATAGAGAAAGGCAGTATCTTGAGAGAGAGGGAGAGAGAAAAAAGGGAGAGACACAGAACGGATTGTTCCACAACAGACTAACGGACCTTTTAGCCTTATCTTCCTGAGCTACTCTTACAGAAAACCAAAGAGAGAAGGGAAAAGAATGCCCTGCTCTTTCTCTCTCTCCTATTTCCCATTCTCTCATTTCTCCTGTCTGCATGTCCTTTCCTACTTCATTTCTTTTTCTTCTTTTGTCCATCAGTCCTTACCAGGCATTTGTTAAAAATCCTCTTAACCCTTGCGCTCCTTCCATTCTCCCCTGTCCTCAATATCGTACCTTGATGTTTTAATATCTTGTTTCTCTCCTCAGTTGTTACTATCTTATCAGTCTTGTGCTCTTAGAGCTCATTGCTCCTCCACATTGTTAGAAGTTAGATTTGTAAAAGCCTCTGACTCTCAGCTGTAGTTGGCTGTTAGCATTACACTCCGTAAAATAGATCCCTCTTTCCATCTCAGCCTTACACTGTATGCTTGACAGCTTTTCAGGAGGGGTGCCATACAAACACGGGCCTAGCTGCCTTTGCAGGAACATCTTATTTGCATTTGTTTACATGCACATTTGGATTTGCTGCATGTCATGTTGTTTTGGTGCAGCCCCTTGCCCAGATCCTGATACGCACAGACACACACGCAACAGTATTTGGTTATGATGACACCGTGAGTCGTCCCTCTCTTCCTTCTGTGACAGAATGAAATGGATGGATAATTAGATATCAAAGGGAGGCAGGCAGGGTGTGGTGAGGCGCGCAGTCCCCTGTGATGGTAAAGCACTTATTAATGAGATAGGCCTTATCTGCTCTCCTCCCAGGAATTCTGCCTTTGATCGGTCCCGACTCTGGACTTAATACATTTTTGATTGATAGGCCAAGATGACAGAGAGAGGCGGTGTGGATGGGGTACATTGGTGCAGGTGTGTGTATGTGTGTGTATAGAAGGAGAGGGGCAATGTTTACAAGATGCAACTGCAATGATGCCCTTCACAAGATTAAGTAACTTTTGACACTTGTGTTTTACCTATGGGATAGGATACATTAACATCAGCATGCACAACTTGGAATTGTTTGCATGGTAAATAAATCTCGGTTACACAGACATACACATACAGTATAAATGCACACACGTGCACCCTCACATTCCTGTGCCCACACAGATATAAATTTACAAAGACAACCCAAACAGACAGCCCTATTCAGTCACCTTAACCCCAACTATAACTCACACACCAGGGCACCAGAAAATCTTTTCCATAGGACAGAACAGGCGAGGGGCAGGCCTGTGGAGGGGGACCAAGATAAGGTCCTATCCCTGTCCTGAGATGAGTTATAGCCCACCCAGGAGGATGTGGCTAGCACCGACCCACCCGGACACGCTGCTCATCTCACTGGGATTGGTAGGGTTGGTGTACCCGCGTTAGTCAGGCAGCAGGCGACCTCATGGACAGAGATAACAGCCCTGCTCTCAATAACACCTTGACCAGTGGGAGGAGAGGCAACATCGAATCAGTGAGCCTGTACACACACACACACACACACACACACACACACACACACACACAAAAACAAAAAATCCACACACATTATGCACTTCCACTCCTGCACCCTCTTTCTGCCCGACAAGAGGTGAGTGAGTGTAACCATTACAGCACCGTGTCACCTTGTTATGAGTCTTTGTCAGTGTGAGGTGTCAGGGAAATTAAAGAAGCCATAACTGCTGCTCCATCAGCCCCGTCAGCCCACATTTATTACCATGCCAACAAGCCGAGGGATAACCCGCCCCCCCAATCAACAAGACAGATCGATCAATGTGACAGGCACATTTCACGTCTCCAAATCAATCACAGTAACAAAGGCAGGTGAAAGAAGAGGTGTGTGTTTGTTTTTTCCATGAAGGCTACTGTTTTTGGATGAGTCAGGAAAAATGGCCTGAGCATACTGTCTGTTGTCCTAAAAACTCCAACTTTCTCTAACTTCTAGTACTGTGGTTAAAATGCATCAATCTCTCACTTTTATGTCACTTGCCAAGTCCAGTAGAAACATTTAAATGAAATGAGCAATAAATAATATCATTTAATAATAATATAAAATAAAAACAACTTTATCATAACATCTTAGAAAATATTGAAATTATAATAAAATTACAATAAAAAATATGAAAATACACTAAATTTGGATGGAAAACAGCACAGATTTGAGGCAGTCAAAGCCTAGCAAACATCTTTTGACATTCATGTACAAGTCCTGCTCAAAGCTTTAAATCTACACATAGAAATCAGTTACTGTAAATATCACTCATTTTGCAGAAGGCTCCAAATATTAAAGTTCTTGTGCCAAGCTCGGGTTAAACCTTGGGTACAGTCAACAAAAATCTTGGTAATAGCCCAAGAATGGCTTTATTAAAAAAGTGCCAATCTTGGAAAGATCAAAGAGGGCAGAGCAAGCCAAGCATACGGTGTGCAGTGACGATGAGTGAAGACTTCATGTCATAATGTGGAAGGTGCTGTGTTAGTGGTTGGAGAACAACAAGACGGAGATTTTAGACTCACATCAAAGTTCTTATTTAACATACGGATCGGGCACGAATGGTGGACACAGTGTGAGAGTAAGAAACATTGAACTGAACAGAGATGGGTTGAGAAGCAAGACAGCACAAGGGGGGTTAGATGATAAGAGTGGGAGGAACTGATAGAGAGTAAAGAACCGTGTAGAGAAAGAAAATGATTAAAAACAGCAATCACCCGTCGGAGACTGATAAACCAACCAGTCATTAATTGGAAGTGTGCAACTCGTGGGGATATGGTTGGATTTGGTTCAGTTCTTTACTTTGCTCTCTGCCTCTTTTTGCTCTCTGTGCTCCTCTGTGGACCAGAATGTCTGGAAGACACATTCCATTATCAACGCTTAAAATGAACACAATTAATGTAATATTCATTTTGTGAGTGAGAAATCGAAAGGACACTTTTAGAGCTTTGCCTTTGCTACTGTACATCTGAACCTAGACTTGGGACAACAAAGTACCATTTGTTAGAGCGGAAAATGAAAAAGGAAGAGAGTCAGAGATGGAGAGACAAAAAGCAGCGAGGTAGATGCTATTTTTGAGTGATGTAGGCTTTTGGGGCATATAAGAGATGTGAGATGGGTGGTGGTCCATAAACAAAGGGCTGACAGCCCACCCATCACCCTGGCAGGTCTGGCTTGTGGTGCCTAGATAAAGCAGGGCTGCTGCCTCCTGTATCAACACCATCCATCATCCATCTTTGCCTGCCTGCCCACCCGCCCGCACATCAGCCCTCTCACTCCCTACACCTGCCCCTCTGCCACTCGTGTGTGCACTTTTGCCATCAGCCCTTTAACAGAACTTTGAGTCTAACTACCACAACTAACTGTATTTTTTTTAATTTTCCATTGTGTTTTGGCCTAGTTTGTTAATTTCCCAGTAAATCAATCTGTTGGTGAAGATATGTGCTTTTGATGCATGTTCATCCAAGCTATTGTTTCTTTGACTGGAGGCTGTTTTCTTACTCTCTTCTGATGTGACATTGGTGGTTGTGCTCTTTACTGAATTATGCATCTCACAGTCAATTTAGGGAGAATGAGCATTAATCATTGATATGTCCACCATCCTTATCTATTGCTACTCTTGGCTTACTGCAAAGTCAACAGAAACTGACAAGTCAAATGAAAAGCATTGTGTTTTTTTTTTAGTTTTTTTTTTTAGTTTTTGATACTGTGAGAACTATTCATGTTCAATATATTTTGCTCGTCAAATCAGACAAAGCACGAGTCTGACTGAGTTTTGGCAAAATAACATTTCCAGAACTAGCCTGACAAAATATTAAACCATGATTTAGGAAATTTTAGCCCCTTCAAAATGACCCTTCAGACCACCATTGTTCCCATGTCAATTTGGGTTTTGTATGAGCATCTCTCTCCTTTCTTTGTTGCTGGTGGGGAATTGAAATTATGCAAATGGAGATGGGCATGCTGAAGAAAAATGTTGACATCTCCCATCCTTGCTGCCCCCTAAATACACACACTGTGCACACACTATTCAGTGAACTCTTTTTTGGCCCAGTTTGGTAGGCCTGTCTCTTTTGGCTGTCTCTCAAGCATACTTCAACAATTGCAGCCATATTGCCTCTGCCCCATCCTTTCTTTTATCCAGCCTGGTTTGTTTGAGTCGGACTGGACAGGTGCTGAGACAGGAAGACAGAATGCTGTCAGCCATTGTAACAAACAATACTAGGTTATCTAACTTTAGAAGAAAGAACAGAGGAAGTAAAAGTTGTCTTGTGTTTGAAGAAAAATGTACTTTGATGAGCTGCCTTCATCAATGCCTGTACATATGCTCATATTTTAAACACAGTGGGATATTACTGGATGAATGACATTTTTTTGGCTTCAAAGACACTATGTGTCTTAGACAATTTAGTTTGGTACAGAGGAAACTTTGTAGATGTAGTTTTTTTTTTGTTTTTTTTTTTTTTATTTAGCACCTCATTCAGTTCCACCAATCGGTGGGGAATTAAGAGATAGTGTAGAGACCTGGAGACTGGGTAGAGCAGGATGGCCAGGGAAATGGCTGAACTAGAGGATAAATTAAAATGAATAAAAGCCAAGAAATGGGAAAATGGACTATCACTTCTGCAACATAATGAACAAAGAGCAGATATCACTGTCTTTCTGTGACAGGGGGCTAGAAGGTCTATTTTCTCACACTAGTCGAACAAATAAGAGTGAACAGAGCCAGAAAGTATAATGATTGTCCATTAGTGTGTCCTTAAACTCTGCTTCCTGTTGTAGCTTTAGGGAAGCAGAATTTCTGAGCTGTGGGAACCCATCACGTGACCTCAGTCCACCCTTTGAATACCCCCATCCTGTCTTAATGGACCCAGACACAATTCCCTGTGTATCCGCTGAGAGTTGAGCACTGAGTCGGGGTTCACCCAGCGGTCTAAAGTCCCTGTAAGTCATGAGCCAGACTAAACTACAAAATGGATGAAATAATAAGGAATCTGGCACATTGGTCAAAGACACATTTCCTGAAATAGTCATTAGGATGGAATGCTTACAGTATAATGTAACATGCATTTTATATATTTGCAATAAGAAAACACAGGAAGGTATCAAAAGTTGCATACATATTTTGTTTTTATTGAATGACACAGCACATCTTTAAGCTGTAGTGATAAAAGGTTGGAGGTTAATATGCAACTTGATAATTAAGTTTTGTGTATTGGCTTTTTTAAATGCTCTATATTACTGCGGCTATCATATATGTAATATTAACATAGAAATTTGTTAAGAGCCCACAAAGATTTTTCTATATTGTTTCTACAGAGAAAGTGTCTATATTCTGTAGTCCATATTCTTTATGTTTATTGATTTTTCTTTTTTTTTTTAAAAAGAGTTAGTTTTTTTTAGAGTTAGTTTAAAAATTTATTTCATTTTATCCATATTGTTTAATTTAGTCATGTTTCTCTAGTAATTTTCTTGGTTGTATTTAGGTCTTTCTGTGAAGCAGTTGGTAACATCTTTCTAAAAAAGGCTGGAAGTAAAAATAGTTTTAATTATCTATTAAGATGAAGATTATTTTCTAAACTAACTAAACAAATTTAGCAATTTGCTCCTAAAATGTGACTTATTAGAAATGCCCTGCTGTATATATAAAATTAAAATACAATGGAGTTTATCCATATCATCCATAACCTAGAATGTAAGAGTAACCAAATTTTTACTCAGCATGTATCTGCAAGGGGAAAAAAGGAAACTCTGGGGTTCAGTTTAGCAACTTCACACTTTTCTTGAATGAATTAGTTATTTCTCTCCTTAGACATGACAAATGAGTATCATCATCTGTTCATGATGAGCTCATAGCTGCATACCCTAAGCCTTGATGATGATGATGATGCTTTGTCATGTGCGGCCAAAGAACAAGTGAACTGGGTTTAAGACCCTTTTCTCCGTTAACCCTCATGACTCAGCTGACACCAACTCCACCCAAGTCTAATGTTCATAGATCAAACACTCATGATCGACACCCTCAGTCTATGTGGCTCGACTGACGTGATCGGATGTGACATAAACAGACTGTGAGTAGGCGAGTGTGTGTGTGTGTGTGTGTGTGTGTGTGAGCGAAAAAAAAAAAAAAGAGGGAGAGAAAGGAAAAAGGGTTCATGATTTTAGTGCTGAGGAATGTGATGTGTTGGAGGTCATGTGAAACACCGCTGGCATTCTGAATAACCTTTAGGAAGGCTATCACGACATAACCCGGAAGTAGTCAGGTCATGTGTCGGGGCAAAAGACTCGTCTCTGTTGACAGCACCCTTTCCAATCTATACACAACTCTCACTCCTCAATCTCCTGGGAACCGTACTCCCTGGCTGCTCAGTTTAAAGTGCTCTGTCCACACAGGAAGAGACATGTTGACATGACTGACCAAACCACAGAGAGCTGTTGTTGGCGTTTAGGATATCAAGGAGCCTTTCTCTAGAGGTGTGAGCTGAGAGGAAAACCTCTCCCAAGAAGTTCTGCGGTGGACTAATCAAAACCACATCTTGCTGATCAAACCACCTCTGGGTTACACTTTTAACCCCAGACAAGGAAAAGTGTCCCTTGCTTGAACCACACGGACCACATTGATCAGTGTTTGAGAGTCTAAGAATAGAGAGGGATGGAGAGGCGATGTGTGAAGGAAGAGTTGACGTAAAAGTCATAGAGTTCAAGTTGCATGTTAAACAAACAACCTTTTGAATGGCTGAAGTCTGAGGTTTGCATAAGTTAAGTAAATTAGTGTAAATTTGCAGAAGTAACCTAATTTTCAGAGAAAACAAATGGTGGAATTTAAATTGAGAACAATAGTGGTCAGCTCACCATGCGGAATGGGGAAAATGAAGTGAGACTGATGGATAGACTAATGGTTTGTGTAGGCTGCTGCCACAGCAATTATCATTGGCCTTTACTTTGTTAGAGAGGGGAGAGGAAACTCAATAAAATGGTCTTGTTAAGTGTAGATCATAAGGAAGAGTGCAGCATCCCAGTGTCTTTTCATTTCCGATAAGTGAATCATTTGTTGTTGTTCAAATAAAAGCACTGATAATGCTGCAGGATTGCCCTGTGCCTTGGTTAGAGTACTGACTCTCCTAAATGCCATGCATTATTTAATCTGAGTGATGAACTATGTGGCAATCTGTTTAAAGGATATGGCTGTGATGTACAACACGTATCTGTTATTTTCCACAAATCCCATACAGTACTATTTGTGTACTCTTGTAGTGTTTAGTTTATCCATTTGCACCACAGACCATCATTGTTGTGCAAAAAACTATTAAAAACACACTGGTGAGCCACATTGCTGCACTGAATGACATGTTTCTCACAAAAAATGTGAGTTTTTGCCGTCACCTTTTACAGTCTAACAAAGACTCAACCTGTTTAAATGAATCTACAATTAACAGTGCTGTAATTTCATCTTGGTATTTATAGAGCCATTCTTAAATTTACATGGGTGTCTTTAATAGACAGCAGTTGCACCATGGCATGTGTGTAAACTGTGGCTGACCACTGAACAACCATGTATCTTTTTTGCAGATTTGCAGAAGTGATGTGATGGATGGAATATATTCATGATTCATGAGACTTATTCCCTTTGCTGCTGAAACACTCCATCCATTAACTGATTGGTAAATCAGCAGACTATTCATTGACAACTGTTTTATTTTCTCAGTTTGGGGAGTTTTAGAAAATTGGTCTGTTGATCAGCCAAAACAAAACTTTATTGTTTCTCTTGTCATTCTACATAACATCACACCTACATCAATAGCAGCATTTTCATTTAAGAGAAAGCTTAATATCATGTTGTGTATTAGGTTGAAATCTTAATAAATAAATAAATAAATCCCGTTATTAATGTCTATGTCAGGTTATTAATCTATTGTTGACTTAAATGTTGCATATGTGTGTTTAGCGTTGTTTTTTTTTTCTTTGATAGTATGAAAGGAGACGCCTTATTTATATAAATCCACTGCATGTCAGTTGTAAAGCTTTTTAGTAAGGTCTGCACAGCTCATCTTGGTAGTGTGTGTATATATCGCTGTACAGCATGAGTGTGTGTGGGTGCATGCACTCTAACGTGTGTTTTAATGTTTTAACATATGCAACCCCTTACAAACAGTGTTTTATGCAAACAGTGGCAGAGCTCCCATCAGATAAGGCTCCAGAGCAGGAGAAGGAGACTGGCTCGTGATGCAGAGACGGGTGGGGGAGACACAGAATGAGTGAGGGGTTAAAGCAGAGGCAAGTGAGAAATGAGCAAGAAATGCTGTCGCCAAGAAAATGTCTTTTTTTTTTTTTTTACATTTTGAAACAGCTAAATAAAAAGCAGCATTTTTTTAATTTAACTTTTTATTTTGACCTTCCAGCATTTTAAAATAATATTTCTTTCACCTTGTTTCAGTATTCTTGCTACAACTGATGCATGTTCAGCACCAACTTTACAAAACACAGATTTTCCACAATCACAAACCATGTCAGCACAATGAACTCAATGTGGCTGCTGTCCAGAATGAGAACTGGAGCTGCAGTCTTTTTAACCTTGTTTCCTCCACGAGGAGCCTAAGACATAGTATGAGCTGTCCATTGCAGTCCAGAGTGTATCTGGCTTCTAGGTGATTTTTCTTATTATTTTCTTATTTCTTTATTTATTTTGCTGTGTTCTGTGTATCTGATGGTAAGACATGACATGTCACTTTGCTAATGTAATCGTTGGCTCCCTTCTACTTCCTCTACCAACCCAACACAAAAGACTGCTGTCTGATGAAAAAATATAATGCAACATCCTGGCCTAGTTGTTTGAGCCATGTATCGTCTATCTCTCTATCTTTAGCTCATTCCCTTTTACTTCTCAGGAGAGAAGAGAAAAATGTCTCCATTCTCCTCTGAGTTTTGATGTGCATCTCATCTTCCATTTTAACTTTCTCAGCATTTCTCCCCATATTATGATTTTCTTCTTGTTTTTGAAGATTGAGGAAGCACTGTGGTGTTGACTGAACCAGTACTCTGCCCTAGATCAGCTAAATCTCTCATTTTGAACACCCCCCGCCAATTTCTGTCACTCTGGGAGACAAATGTGCATCGCTGAGTTCATTCCCCCCTCTCCCTGTGCCCACTGGCTCCCTGAAACTCTGTTCCTTTTGCCTTTGAAGTGCTGCGTGCAGAATGGAGATTCTTTGCATGGTAAATTCGCCCAGTTGCCCGCAGCGTATCCATTACACAAGTTTAAAGAATGCTTCGGAGTCGTTTTGGAAGGGCCCTTTTTTCTTACTTCATAACCAATTTCTCTGTGTTTTGAACTTTGCTAGTCATGAGCCATGTAATCTTTAAATTGGGCCTTTTCTTCCAAGCTTGCACTCCACCATCGAGCAGCGTTTGATGTGCAATTATTTTGCTCATTACAAGTTAATTTTATTGTTATAGTTTGCAAATGTTTCTCGGGGTCATGATGTTAAAAGTTTCTGAAGAAGTAAGAAAGAGAGAATTAGCGCGTCGAGCGTACATCACGGCGGTGCAGAGAGCTCATTTGAGATGCCAGAGCTGGCTATCTCTCTGCTCACTTTCAAGCCTTTTAGAAACAACCTGCTGGGTGGTTTGAATAGCTAAGGAGAAGCTGATCTGGGATTTAGTGTGGAAAAGGGATCCATGGCCCTTTATCTCCTGTAAAAGGTTAGGAAAATGAAGATTTGTCGTGTTTGTTAGCACAGAACCATAATCTCTTCCACAGAGAAATCTTTGTGGTATGGGAATCATACGTCCCATTTATTTAGCCTTTTGTCCCTATTCTCTCTCCACACACGTCTTGGCAACCATGTGTGATTATATATGTTTGCTGACACACTGTTGATATGAGAGGGGAGGCATAGTGAAGAAGAAAATCTGTCCTTTTCTCAGAATTACCGGATTTGAGTGGCTTGCTAATTTCATATAGAAAAGGATCAACACATTAATTACATCTGGCTCATGAACAAAACAATTTCTTGGAGCTGCTAAATGTCATTGTTGGAGCTTGGCACTACGAGTCTGAACATCACATAACCATGCTGCTAAGAATTAAATTCATGTCACTGAATTATGCTGTCATGCTTTTTTTTTTTTTCATTTTATTTCATTGCCACTAAACCCTTTGATAGAAATAAGATTGAATTTTACAGTGACATTTTACTTTTGTATGATTTCATTTCATGATAATTTATTAAATCATTTGGTAAAATGCTGGGGTTTTTTTTTTTTTTTTTTTTTTTTTTTGCCCTCCTCGTTTGGACGGCTGGTTTAGTTTTAATGCTATTTTCCTGTTTGATCCAGTCACCCTAACTCAAATAAATGTACAGTATAATTAGCCTTTAGCTTGTTTGTAGACTCTCCTTTTCATCTGCTCTTTCATTTCTCTCCGTCTCATGGCAAAGGGAAATGCTGGTGGATTGTGTTCTTTAATACCATCAACACTAAATATACTTTTGTTGACAACAATAGCTACTGGCAAAGCGCCTCTACAAACAAAGGAGAGCCAACAGGTTCAAAGGCAATGCATCACTCTGCTTCTGACTCTTCATTATTCATCCTTCTGTCTTTACCTCTCATCCCCTATTCTCCTCTGTGCATTTGTGTGTATGTGTGTATGTGTTTCTTTGTGGCTCTTTGTCTGTTAAACTGCTACACGGTCTGGATACTGACGCTTATTAGCTGTTGAGTTTAATTAAAAAAGGCCATTCATATGAAAATGGGAGTCAGATAGCGATTGCTGTCCCTAGCAGCTTCCTCTTGTTACTTTTAATTAGACACCCACTTGATTGACATCAAGCCTACTGGCTGGCTGAAGTCTTGTCTGTGTGTATGAGGTGTGTATAATTGTGAGAGAGAGGTATGCTCATTTACGAGTGTTAACGTATGTGTGTTGAGTCTGTGCAGGCATTTTCTCCACAAACATATATACACACACACACACACACACACACAGCACACACACACACACAGCACACATCTAAGGTCACTGAAGCATTACAGAGGGAGACTGTACATCAAAGTTCACTTTGTCGTCATGAGGTAATTATCTGCACAGTAGCGCAGAGCCTGGCTGCCCACCTTGTCACTCAGGTCTGCCGGGTCAAGCTGAACAATGAACAGTAACCTTGTGATTATGAACAGGGTCCGCAGTGTTACTGTGTTCAGTCACACCAGCATCGCCCGCCATGCTGATGGAAAAGGTGATGAGCTACTTTTCTCTTTCTATTAGTCCCCTTTCCTCACTTGCCCTCTCTCTCTCTCCCTATTTCTCCTGAAAGAAGTGGTTCTCTTCATCTGTTTGCAGTGCACGTTCCAGCTTTCGCTACCTTATTATTATACTGTCAGCGGCACGTGCCTGGCTGATAGATGTTCCTCTCAGCTGTTTACTACAAGCAGATGATTTAACTAAAGCTCTGTGTTCAACTTGACCTCTTCGCTTTTCTTCTTCTAAAACAAGATGACTTCATCTGTTGTTTACGACGACTCCATTTTATGGGAGCAGGCAGAGGAGTGGGCTAGCTGAGCTGTATGGTTGATAGGCTAGGTTGTGTGTGTTTTCTGATGAAGGTGTCTGCGTGTGTGCTAAAGAGGAAATGGAGGAGCCTTGTGTATGTGTGCATTTTTTTTTTTTTTTCCTACAGGTCTCTATTATCACGGGGCAGATTGCGTGCAGTGCAGACTCCTGTGCAGCTTATATTTCCAAACACAACAGCTCATGTGTGTTGGAGTAACAGTGCACCAATAACTTCAATGGCTCCAGCTCAGTGTTGCCCAGAGTAGCAGCCTGTTTCATGTTAAGGGCAGAGTAAGACCCACCTCCACATAGACTGGAGTCTCCAGTAGAAATGGTCCATCAGAAGTCACTGCTCTGTAAAGTTGTGTTCCTTTCTCCGTGTTTTGTTTTGATTTGCCGGACGTTTGGAAATGATTTGGGTGAAGGGCCTGATGGCGGCATGGATACCAGAGCGAGACGTGCACGGTGGACCTAAAATGTTGTTCCAATTACCGCCTTCATTATGGGTTTGTCATCCGCTGTTTAGACGCACAGCGGCCCCCGTTTCATGCTGTGGCAGTAGAGGTTGCTTGTTGTTTTTTTTTTTTTTTTTCATGTAGTCTGATATCTGCTGGAGGCTATAGCAGCTCCCTGTTGAGTTAGTCACCAAAAGAGGGCACTCAAAGTAAAAATGTGAATGAATTGAAACTAGAGGAACAAAATTAAATGGTTTTCATAGTCATGCCATGCATGTTTTGGTGTTATTTTTGGTAGGGCTACAGTATTTGAACTCTTGGGCCTCCATTGTCATCATGTTTTAAATCAAAATGAAATATAAATTATGTTAGGCTTTTATTTCACCCATACTTAAAGTTGTCTCATTTTGCCTCGCAAGCGCTCCATTTAAAGGTCCACAGGCTCCTGTGTTTTGTTACTCTGTTACAGTGTTCTCTCCTTCCTCTCAGGCAGATTAAATCACTTGTGTTACTCGGAAATGCTCCAAGCAATAAGGCAGGATGGAGCATGTACAAAAGCCCCTAACATCATTTAAAAGAGCAAGACACAGAGTGAGACAGGGGGGAGTGTGTTGATGTAACATATTATTGTGGTGACTCTTCTGAGTTAACACCATTAGCCGACCAGCGCAACAGTCCAGCTGTCTCCCTGAGCCACCGAGGTGAGTTACCTGGGCTGACTTACCTGGCCTCCCAGTGCCCCCCAGGATACAGAGTTTCAGCCAGGCCCCGTGTCCTCCCCTCTCCACAGCACTTAGCAGTGATTAACCCCGGATTCGGCCGGCCCACCTGCCATCTGACTACCATTACAGCCCGGCTTATCTGTCTCTCCATCTCCCTACAATAGGACCGGGGCCTGGGCTAGGCTGAAGGATTGGGCTGGGGAGGGCTGCCTGCTCTGTTTAATAATAAATCATTAGCTAAATACTTTTGTCCATTTGTGTCATGTTACATGTAGTTCAATTTTCTGCTCTGTCTCTGTCTATCACCCCCTCCCACTCTCTTTCTTCCCCTCTTGTCACCAGCACCGTCTGTTGCCACCGTCCATCCATAGTTGCTGCCGGTGTCTGTCCACCAGACTCTGTTTTTCACTTTTCTCTGAGTTTTTAAAAGTTTTGATTGACTGTACATCTAACTGACTCATATCAAAACAAAAGTTGCTAATCTTTACATAAGAAGCCACATAATTGTGTATATCCTATACCCTACCCTAGCGAAAAAGTTTGACGCTTTTGAAATTGCAGGAAAAAACCAAAATTGATTTTCCACCTTAGGTTGCTCATTAAGTTGACTGTTAATCCAAACAGACCACTTCATGTTTGTGCCTGTTTGTCAAAATAGCTACGTTCTAATTGGCACCATCTGAACTGGCCTGTTTTGGCTGCCTCTGTGTCAGAAACATCCACTCAGACATATCACTAATATTTATTCTGCACTGTACACTTTTTTTGTTTGGTTTACCGTAAAGACCCCAGAGTGCATTGATGACTGCAGAGGATTTGTGTCGAAAGAGTTTGCACACCAGTAGAGCCAATCTGGACAGCAAAGATTGGATAAGTCTTTTTTGTTCATCTAACTCGTATAAAGTGATCATGGACATACTGAGCCCTCCATATTTAGACTTCTTGACGCCCCCTCTTCAGTCACCCCCTGGTCTGACTGTTGTAATCTAATTTTCCGCTGACAGAGGCCGTGGAGATCCTTGGGTCATGGTGCATGTCCCTCCAGCCCACCCCACCCCCTCCCAACCTACCCTGCGCCCTCATGCTCTAACTAAGAAGTCGCCATGCAGCAGACAGTACGCATTAGATCTGTCTACCACTACACTGGCTAACCCAGCTGATTCATAACCCCGTGCTGCCTCCATAATCAGAGAGATTAGAGAAAAAGACGGCAGAAAGGAATTGCATTTATCCTGATAGCCGTCTTTTTGTTGTTTCTGTCATTGCTCAGCACCTTGGGATACCTGTCAGAGTCCCTGTCAGAGTGAAAGATGAATTGTGTAATGCATATTATTTTAAACCTGGCTGAGATTATTCAGTAGGATAAAAAAGTATGGAAGTGTGTGTGCTTCTCATGCTGAAAGAGGAGGCCACCATAGAGGGGTCACACACCTTGTTGACCTTTTGTGTGTCACTAACTTGGTTCTCCCTTAGTTTCACTATATATCCTTGTGCCTGTCAACACTTGCATATGAACTCCACTGCTATCATTATCTGCAGCATGTCACATGATAAAGGAATAGTTTAGTTAGCAGTTGGGCTCTTTAACTTGATGCCCCTGTTGAGGGATTTATCCCAGTGATTTAACCATCACAGTAAAACACTGTTGTCCATATCTGACAAACAGAACTAGCATGAAATGTTTGTTTCCTGTGAATTTTCATAACCAGATACATTCTTCAGAATTCAGTGTGAATTTTGTTTCTCCTTTTTGTCTGTAGTGAGCAATTCTGTTTTTTGTTTTTTTTCTTCTAAGTTAATGCTATTTTTCCATTCAGCATCTTGTATCTTGTATTCCTTTCTCTCCCTCTCCCTTTTTTATATCACTCTCTCCAACTCCCTCTCTACTCCAGGCCATTGCATTGCCAGTAGCTGATAGGCATCTCCTCTGGAGTCTTCTATAGTCTGCCCCAGCTTCAGACAAAGTGCCTCCATCTGACCAGGGAAGTTGCCTGGGAACATAGCAGCAGACCCCCTGGACCCAAGGGTGTGTGTGTGTGTGTTGGAGTGTATTTTGTAAACTGGGAGATATGTAGTATCTATGAAATGTAGGCCATAGCAATTTGTGGTTTATTTTGAACATTTATTTGGAAATGGCACACCATTCTTGTACTAGTTACTAGTCAATATATATGTTTGTCATTATATATGTTTTTCTTTGTGCGTTTGTGTTGTTGTACATGTGAAAGAGCCCTATCAAGATTGAGTGTTTCTACTAGCCCTAAGACAGTGAAGCATACTGGTATGCTCATGCAGAAGTGCACACACATACATACTGCACACACACTTCATAAGTCATGCTCCCACTGCAAATCAGCTTTTGCCATCAAGGGACACTTGGGAATACTTGGCTTTTTGACTTTCATCATAACTAGAAAGAGAGGGACCAAATGGACAAAAACAAAAACCAAAGGAGAAAATCAGAAGAAGTTCTTTTATCAGGGGCCCAGCGTTCAGGGTCTGAAACACACATGTACAGTCAGAGACGTGCACACACATACTCCTCCTGTACCTAACCCCCATGTGACCCCCATAACTTTCCAACATTTAAAAATGCAGTCAAAAAGGCTATTCTCTCATTGGGATTTATTCGTGTACGTGTGTGTGTGTGTGTGTGTGTGTGCGTGTGTGTGTGCGTGTGTGTGAGGGTGTGTGTGTGTGTGTGGGTGTGTGTGTGTGTGTGTGTGTGTGTGTGTGTGTGTGTGTGTGCGTGTGTGTGAGGGTGTGTGTGTGTGTGTGGGTGCGTGTGAGTAAGTGAGTGCATGAGTGCATTCCTCTTAGGCTATCGCCACCATCACTTGACAAGAATTATATAATTGCAGCCTGTGATCTCATTTTCCTCAAAGAGCATTTTGAAGTTTCTTTTCCTCTTTAGCTCTTTTTTGTTTCCTCTGTCTCCCACTTGTCTTAATGTTAAAATGACTCACATTAAATCACCCGGGTCTCCCCCAGTCCGTTATGCCATTCTGCAACGCATTAGCTCTCTACTCACTGTTTGTGGAAACTTTTATAAGTTTTTAGAATATGCATATGAGTGTTTTTAATGTGTAGATGCACTTGTGTTAGTATAAAGAAAAATAAGATGTGATGGAGAGAAACCTTTTATTCACCTTTTATTTGTCAGCTGAGTAGAAATAAAAGGCTAGAAACTGGCACCGACATTTAAATTCATTTCTTATCACAAGGAACACAATTGCTGTAGATTATAGGTCAGCTAAAGTTTTCTTACTGGATGTAATTTTTATTTCATGTGGTAATGAAAAATGTCAAAAACAACCCACTTTAAGCTTTTATTGTAATACTTGGTAGTTTTTTTAAATTACAATACAAAATTTATGATAAATTAGCAGTTTTGAGAGAACTTAAGTTATTTTTACATTATTTATTTTATTTCTATCCTGAAAGTTTAAAGTCATAAAATAAAATATTGCTAGTTAATTTTTTTTTTTAATTCCCTATTAATAGAATTAGGTGCTGTTAGATAAACCTGAAAAGTTTCACATTTTTCTCCTTCTGTTGCTGTTTTACAATACTCAGTCTACCAGTTGCCCATTACTAATTAATCTGCTAATGATTCTGTACTCTGACTCTCTGGGTACCATATTTACAGCCACACTAAATGGAAACTTGACATCTTGTTTAATTCCAGCCTGTAACTCCATATCTCTGCAGCTGCAGTCCCATGCACAGTCAATAGAGGGCAAAAGTGATCTGCAGAGGCTTGTCTATATATGAAGGGAGACAGAGATGTATGCTGTTAGTATGTATACAAATGTGTGAGTAGGTGTGCATGCACGCAGCCATGTGTGCTCATCTGCTTGCATGTTATGCTTTTCAGTGTATGCCTTTGATAAATGTCTCATTCAGTTGTTTGCACTGGAAAGTTGAACATCCTTTAACAGAAACAATATTAACCCTCGATATAAAAATGCAACGGTCGGGACATTTTAAAATAGGTGTGAAGCCTGGATATGAAAACATTTTAAATTACTGTGGTGCCAGATTTAAACAGTACGGCTCATATAAACTAATTATTGAATACTTTTAAAGACCAACTGTATGTCTTTTTTATGTCTCTTTACAGTTATTTTAATTGAAGGCCTTACTTTTATTAGCCCCGATTTCTTGCGCAGTGTGTTACTCCTCTAACATCTTGCATCAGATCCTACACAACTGTAAGTTGTTAAATGTAACAGCACACTGGCAGTCTTTGGTCTTAGTCTTTTCTTTAACTGGTTGATAGAAAAGAAAGTGTCAGTCATCTTTCTGCTCCCATAAATCAAATAACTTTGAATGTATGGGAGAGTTAAAAAGGAGCACTCCCCCTCTGGTTTGGTGGCTTTATTGTCACATAGGCTTTATCTCCGATTGACACCTCTGGAAACGTCCCAGGAGAGGGACAGATTTGCTGCAGGATTAAACTAATTTACCAGATGATTGAATGTGAGTCCAAAGCCACTCTTTTGGAAAAAATGCAAAAAGGGGCTCATGCCCACCCCTCCAGTAGCCATGATACATGAATGACTTGGCAATCATGCGTACTGTGTGTGTACATGAGTGTTGTATGTAAATCTGCAGTATTTCCTCTTCCCTCGTAAGTGGAGTGATGTGGAGGTGATTTTTATATCAGCAAAATTTCTGGTGTATTCCAGCATAGTGTAGTTCTGAAGTCGATGTCATGTGTTCTTAATAGTACTTCAAAATTCTGTTGCACTGTTTTGGAGATGTTCATTTAAAAGCAGGCGGCCTGACACCCAACCCAGCCGCCGTCTCTGGATTTGCAGCATTAGCAGCAGACGTGAATCATCACCGGGATATAGAGCAGATGGAGACAGGGAGAATTGGCTTTGGGACTGACAGTTGGTGAGAAGGGGGCTACTCTGTAAGACTTTACAGAAACCAAACATCTTTTCAACACTTGTACGGCATGTAAACTTTAAATTTTATTCACGTTCTTTAGTCTCCCAAATATGTAAAAATATGGGAACATTTTCAGTGTGTCCAAACCAATTTGTGCCTGAGGGATGTTTCTTAATTGGAACACATTCAAGAGAACACTTACGCACTCCCGAGTGGTGTACAAAATATCACATTAATTAACATGCAAAACAGTCCCGCTCGGCTCATACACACACACACACACGCACACACACACTCACAATGCAGACACGCAAAAAGATTGCAGCGACAGCACAAAACAAACGTAGCCCGATAGGAAATAAGGGCAGAGAATAGGAAGGAAATTTGCTCGAAAATTTAGCTGTAAGCCTGCTGAAGATCTTATTACATAGGCTATAGATAGAGATCTCAGCTGGAATAATACTTAGCACATGCTGCCCTTTTAATTAAGCAGTAATATCTGCAGAGAGGGGTGGAGAGTAAAATCTCTCTGTTTCTTTCTTCATCTTCGTTGCTGAAGCTCTTCCATATCACAGTTCCCCATCTTTACCCTCTGCTCCTCTCTCACTCTCTCCCAATAATCTCCTATGAAAGGGTTGGGCAGAGGTGTGGGATGGGGGAGGAACAGGGGACACACTCCTCTGTGAAAAAGAGTGTCTTCTTTAAGGCCTTACACATGTTTCTGTGTTTCTACCTCACCGGGGCTTTCAGAGCTCCCTGCCGATGGCCCTGAGGCTTTCACTTTGAGGTGCCTTCAGTGTGTGCATGTGTGGAAGCGTGAGCTAACATGCATGTATCGACTGTTTAAACACAAGAATTTTTCTTTCGTGTGTAGGTAAAGACCACCTCTGAAGCCAGTGGGTGGTACATGGGCACCTTTCTGGCCCGGCCCTGGTGTGCCCTTAGGCTGTGAGGCTGTCCTCCTGTGGCCACAGTGCCTCATGTGAGTGCGGGATAGGAACCAGTTGTCCAAACAGGGTTGT
Source organism: Mastacembelus armatus (assembly GCF_900324485.2). Lineage (NCBI taxonomy): Eukaryota > Metazoa > Chordata > Actinopteri > Synbranchiformes > Mastacembelidae > Mastacembelus > Mastacembelus armatus. The sequence goes on along the minus strand of NC_046637.1, from coordinate 21,739,606 downwards.
CCAGTCTGGTGGGGTCTGAGTATCAGGATCTCTCACCATGGGGCAGCTGTCGGGGACAGACCCTCGGCGTCAGGGCTCCGGACCTCATTAAGTTTAGTCGCTAAAATGTTTTGATGTCAAACTCAACGATATTAAAGTGTTCTTTGTTTAACCTACTGTGGTCACAATAACTGTCACCCGATATAAGTTGTATGAAATTGTGTAAAGAAAATTTAAAGTCACTGCATTATTGACTTGGCTGTGATGGAAGTGATTTAGTCATGATTGTAAATTGACTGTGATAGTAAATACAGTAGGTGAGCTGAATGCCCGCTTGTTATACTGCATTACTGTTCATAGATATAAAGCCTATAATCCTCTGAGTATGCTGTTTAATCTAGTGGCTGAGTGACGCCTCTGTGCACTTTCAATTGTACGTCATGTAGCACATAAAGCCTTTATTCAGATGTGTTAACTATTCCTCTGTGCTCTATACAAGTGCAAATCGAGTTAACACTCTCTGTTAGCCTGTGTCTACACACCCTGTGTCTGTGTCATTACACTGCTCACGCTGGCAGCAGAGCTCATTCTGTAATTCTGCACACACACTCTGCACACACAGGAGCGCCAAAAGGCCAAAATGTTAATCAGCTGTGAGTTAAACTTGCAGCAGAGAAAAGACAACAGATCAGCGCAAGTGACAAAAAAAAGAAAGTGCACTCCGCACACACACTCACAGACACGCACAGTCTTAGCCATAGCACCTGCAGCTGAGGGGCATTGTTCCAGCAGTCCCCTCCTCTCTCTCTCTCTCTCTCTCCCCCTTTGCCTCTCTCCCTCTGTGTGTGTGTCTCTCAGGAGGAAAGCTGTTATGTGGCTGCTCTTTTCTCTCCTCTCTGGGCCTTGGCCTTTCCACAGAACACCCCTCCTTTCTCCCATTTCCCTGGGTCGCTACTCTCTTTCAAAGGTGCAGGGCGCCCCTCGCCTGTTTCACTGCAAACACAGCTGACAGAGGGCCGCTCACGTGCCGCTTCACAGGGCCCCAAAATCCTTTTGAGTGTGTGTATGAGTGTGTGAGTGTTGAAGAGAAAGTAGGGGTTTGTATGTTTGAGGAGGATCCATGCTATTCATCCTGTTTCTCTTGATGCATCGAATGTCCATCCATTTTCAATTGTCTGATTGGATTGTTTGCTAAAAAAACCAAACATACCATGTGATCTAATCTTATCTTGGTTAGATCAGGTATAATAAGGTAGTTAAAGTAGATCTTCTTGTTGCCGCAGGTGTTTTTTTCTTATATTTTTCTTTAAATTTGAGAACTTTATTACATTTTGAGCTATTGAAATCTATAGTATTATCGTACAATCCTTGCAGCAAAATATCAGCACCTATGCTGCGAGTGTATTTGTGTTTCAGTGGTGCACCTAATACTGTAGATGGCTAAAAAATGTGAAGTAGAATAAATGACTAAATGACTTATATCAGGAGGTTATTACTGACCCGTAAGAAAGTAGGTTTCGTCTCCACTCCTCTTGGAAAATCACTCTGTCCTTGACTCTAATGCCGTTTTGCATTGCTCTCCTCTTTGGCTCCCTGTCCCATTTGTCACTGCAGCCCGTATTGCTCATTCTCACTGATCATCCTATCACAGTGCTATTTTTCATATTTCTCATATCCGCTCCCCTTATCTCTCTTCCAGCGCCTGGGCCAGACACGCAAAGCTAATACAGGCTCCCAATACGTGCGCAGAATTCGGTGACCAAAGATCACAGCAGTGTGAAATACATATAGATTTCATATGTTATTCTGTGTTTGCTTGTAATAGGATTGGGCTTATCCTGTTTCCAATAACTCAAAAGATAACGTGAAAGTACACATTGTTGATCAATGAGGAAGTGAATTTCTAACAGGTCCTGAGACCAGAATTTACTCAGCCCACACAAATTAGGTGAATGGTGGAAATGGCAACTGTTGTAATTATTTGCAATATCAGTAATTTACCAAGTAGCATACTTGACAATGAATTTGTGCAGTTACTGACTTAACGCATGAAAACACACACACACACACACACACACGTGCAAAGATTATTAGGTTGAGTTTTTGTGTGTGTCTGAGCACATGCATAAATGTAAGTGTGTGTGTATTTGTCAGGGCTGTGATGGATGAGCTGATGTAACTGTTTGTTGAGTGGTGTTGCAGGTTTTCTAACCATGGTGGTGGCTGTGTCTTTTATTGCCATGCTATTCTTTCATAAAGACCCTGCCTGGCTGCATCTATCTCCCCAGGTTAAAGCAAACACTAATGCCACCATTACCATTCAGCCTCCCACCCCAACCTCCTTGGTCTGCCCTTCTCCTTCTCTGGCTCCAACAGCCCCGTCCAGGGGGCAATAAACTCGTTATCTCCCCCTCTCAGATCCTAATCTGACGGCTCGCCGCCCTGCACGCTGCCAGGTGACCTGGGGTGGGGTGGGGGCAGGAGGAGGAGGGAGGAGAAGCTCCATCCCCAGCTTTTACAGCTACAACTCCAGCTCCCCTCTGCTCGCCTTTAAATCCCTTCAGCTTTCCCTGCCTGTCAGCACCATCTTAACCCCCACCTTCTGAAACCCTCCCCTGCCTGAGGCTCTGACGACCTCCTCTCTCTTCTCCTCCTCCCCCCGCCCTTTCAGCAATTAATCCAGCTATTGATCACAGTGAAACTCTAAAGGTTGGGAGGCAGCAGGCGGACTGGTTAAGGTCTATTCAGGCCAGTGCATGCACAAGGCCGTGCTGCTGATGAAGGCAGAGGACTGCAGCCTTCTTGTTGTTTGGTGTAGTGGTCCTTTGTCTTTTAAATTTTTGAGTGAAATATCTTTCTTAAAATTTCAAACAAAAACCTCTAAGGGTCTTTAAAAAGAAATCCTAAATTGAAAACCTGCCTTTTCTAATATGTAACACAGAAAAAAATGTTGTTTTTAACTTCCAGGCAATACAGGGCTGAGTTTGCTCTATTGTAGTACATTCGGTTTATGTATTAGTGAGGGTGCAGGGCTGTGGAAGATTTTGGCAGAATTCCAGTCATTCCTCTAATTTTTTTGAGGAATGTTTTAAGATGTTGTCCCACACTTGCTTATTGTTCTTTTCATGCAGGGTCAGGAGGGACCCTTGAAAATGTTACAGTAAAGCAAAACCAGACAGATACATGCAGGCGTGCTGTAGATATGCTGTCAAATTCCCTTGGTGAACTCCACTTCAAAATACATTCATAATATTGACATAACCTGACTACAGTTAGTGTAGCTCAGATAGTGTCCAGGGACTAGTTCATAAGCCAGACCACCACCTGTGATAGCTGCTCAGGAACAATGCTAATGTATGTGGAGTCTGAGACTGCCCAAGGTCTAGCTAATGGAAAATTACCCAAGATTCACACACTTACTTAATGACTGGTTGTGCAAGTCTCCAGCTGCTCAGACCATATTTATTAACTGCCTGTTTTAATGACAGCATGGATGTGGGTCTGCATTTGACTTTCATTGTTCTTAAATGTGGTTCTGCGAGTTAGATTCTTTGACTCTCAGCTGTTGTCTCCACTGTAAAACCATGAAATAAAAACTCTCACAGCGGTTTCCACAGGGATCCCAAATACACTAGTGCACTACGGTGCTTTTCCCCATCCTGTGACACAGTCCCCTCTGTGCAGCATAGGGCTAAAAGCTGAGGCTGCAGTCTGGGTCCAGGCCTTTGATGTAAGGAGTGAGGCGAGCTGTTTGGGTGTTTGGGCAGGAGCTGGGACAGACGGGGGCAGAATGTGATGGAGTGATTACTCTCCTCGTTGCTCTCCTGTCTGCCCTGGCATGAATGCCCCTCTTCATCCACCCTAAAAGGCACATTATTGGCCCAAGGAGAGTGGGATATCCTGGCCACTGACCCCAGAGTAGGGGTCAAGGGGAACAGTGGGGGCAGATGAAAGGGAACGTAATTATGGGCGAAAGACAAAAAGAAACCTTGTCTCCAAACAACTATTTTGGTGGGAAGGGGGGAAGAGGGTCGGGTTGAAGGGGGTACAATTGAGATCAAGATGTTTTCCCTGGCAAGTTATGTCCTTATCGCATCCCCTGTCCCACCATGTGAAGCTGAGGACCAGCTCTGATTGGCAGAACCGTGGTTCTTATCTGATGACGATTGGCTGAGGCCCGCGGGCACAGGAAGTGACAGTATGGTTCCCACAGTCCCACCCCTGTGAGAAAGAAACTCTGATCAACCAAGGGAGTGCTGACATCTGGACGTGTATGTGTGTGTATTACATATCAGTGTCAGCACATATTTTTTAAGAACCCATGTTGCCAAACTGGTCTGTTGTTTCACTATATGTGGGAGGGTTTTCCTGCACACCACCAAGACTCTCAGGCTTTAGCCTCTGACATTGTGGCAGCCCCAGGGTCTGTGTTTGTCTGACCTAACATGATCTAACTGGCTAAATGACCATCTAACTCTGTTTTTCAAATCTATACTCCAGGGAACCATTTTTTTACTGAAAGAATCCTGCGGGCCCTGGATTTGTTGGGTTTTAATGAACAGTGGTCAGGGCCTCAAAAATGAAGTAAAATAGAAATCTTACCATCAAAAACGTTGTCATCTAAAAGAACCGAGTAAAAAAATACAAGAAAGATCTGCCTGAGAGTTGATCCCAGAATTAAAAAGGGTTTTCTAGAGATGAGCCATGGTGGGATATGGCAGTAGAGAGCATTAACTCTGGTGGTTTAACTGAGATTACAGTACAGTTGGCATCACAGCTAATGTGAGGGCTTCTTTTAGACCTCGTGAGTCAGGGAAGTCCCCAGTTTTTGAAGAGTGACCAAGCATGTTGTAGCGGAAGATCAGGTGCCATTAGTTCAGATTTTATCTGGCTTCATGGTACTTTCTTTTACAGTCGTTTGTGTGTTTTTGTTTAATCGTTTTTTCTTGTATGAGTGTTTTATGAAGGTCTATTTAGAGACCAACAATCTTTTCAATCTTGTGGTTTGTGGCACTGGTCGATGCTGTGTATGCTCTATAAATATAAATCGTAAATGAGAAAATGAATTGAAATTTACAAGATTTGCAGATTCCAGTTAAAGCTATTGTACTGTGGTAAGGTTTGAATCAAAAATGCAGCCACTATTTATTTAGGAAATATACCAACTCTAACTGTTCCCTGAGTAATTTTGATATGGCATCATCTTTAGGAAAAGGACAGCATATTTATAGAAACACGCACAATTCTTGGGTGATTCTTGGAGCCTGCCAGGTTCTTCTGACAGTGACTCCAACTTCTGCATCAGTTTCTTTATTTAAGCTTGTTAGAAAATACTGACAGTAGAGTCTTCATTTGAACACTTTTTCCTGTAATTTAAGTGTTTTGCTGGATATTCATTTATTTGTCCACATAGTTGCTGTTAGTGACTGTTGGTCAGATTATTACTGTGTTGTTTTTTTTTTTTTCAACTTGTTTTCCCCAATCACACAGTGAGGGGAAAACTTGTTTTTACAGACTGATCTGATATGAGAAGAATTTCCCTAACAATTAAAAGGGGTTATTTCACAGTGTTCTGTAGTTTATTAAGCTGATTTTACTTTCTTTGTGCATAAAAGATGATGACTGAGATAATACATTTATAACAATGATTTTAGAAGAAGATAACATTACATGTCACACATTTAATTGTGCTCTCGCTCTCTCTCTCCAAATTTAAGTATGTGCTGCTGCTGTCTTCATATTAGTATGGTGTCATGCCACTGAGACTTGTGCCGTGTTGTAGCGGTGCTAGGTTTACTGTTCTAACCTTGTAAGAGTGGTGTTATGACTTATGTAAAGAGACCAGACATTAGACTGACATGGTAAATTGCCATCAGATTAATGTAAAGCAGTGCCTGTCTGAACAGTGCGCTGCAGACTCTCAGACTGCTTCTGGATGCAATCTGACAGTCCATCCATCCATCCATCCATCCATCCATCATCATCTATACCTGCTTATTCCTATTTAGGGTCACAGGGATCTGCTGGAGCCTGTCCCAGCTCTCTTTGGGTGAACAGCAGGGGTACACCCTGGACAGGTCACCAGTCCACCACAGGGCCACATAGAGACAAACAACCTCACACACTCACACTCACTCCTATGGGCAATGTAGAGTCACCAATCACCAATCACCAATCCACCAATCCACCATGCTGCCTCCCAGTCGATCTGTAAATTCACAGTTACACTTACACGTGAAACCGTCATGCATCAACACTGAGGTTTCAGACGTCTGTCAACAGTCTCTGTGATCACTTATAATGTGTTTTAATTCTCAACAATACAGCTCTTGTCATCCACATGTTTTTCTTTTGGCAGGTAATTTTAATAGCAATCAAATGCTGCTCATTACACAGGAGCTTGGTTACTCTTGCTCACACAATCAGACAGTTGTTAAGAGGGGACAGAAAGTTCTTAATGAAACTGACCCATGGCCCTTGAATTATGCGATTGTGTCCAAAAGCTAATACTCACTTTTTTGCACTTTTTTCAGTTTCACCAAATTAAAAATGTTACAAGGCACATAAAGTGTGTATCATTTAAGATTTTTATCAAGATACTGTAGTACTGTTTCTGGAAAGCTTTAAGATGAAGCTTCTGGAAATAAGTCAGTGAAAATCAGTGAAATCAAATCTGTCTACATTTTCCTCTGAAATGCCAGAGCAATGCAGGGACCCATTTCAGTTCTCTAAGACCCACCTGTGGGCACTCGACCAGATAATCTAACTGTTGACCAAAAGAAACTGCTTCTGGATGCCTGGGTGTTTTAGACCAAGAGTGAGCCGTTTTTGCATAATGTGTGTATTGGCATCATCTTTATATTGATATGCTAAAAATGAGGAGTGGAAAGGTGATTTTTAAGTGATAAGTTAAGATGTTAAATAGCTGACCACTTGACAGCATTATTCAACAGATGACTGATTATGGATGTGTGTTTGGGGCTGTTACTGCATGTTTTGACACCTGTGGGCCTTGGACAGGTTAGATGCTGCTCCGGGGTGCTTGTGTGTGTGGCAGATGGATTTAGCCTCTAGTGAGTGAACAGAGGCGCGCACTCCCCCCTGGCTGATGGATGGAGGTCAGGGAGATGTGGAGCTCTCCTGCCCACCCAGGGATGACTTTACTGGGGATAGGAGGAGGGCTGCCACAGACAGCTTTACCACCACAGAACTTAGACTCCTGGCTAAGATTCATGATTGCCCTTTACAGGAATGTGGTCAAGCAGAGGGAAGGGTGTGTGCGAAAAGTTGCTGGAGGTGTGCTTATGTATCAGGCCATGTGAGCACACTCTGAATTTATGTGTGTGTTTATAATGTGTGCTATATTGGTGGATGTATTTCTACTAGAGTGTGGATCTCCCAATACGCTTAACCTGGATTGAGAGCTGACACTTGAGGATGAGTTAGTGAGAGCAATGGAAGGCAGTCGGGGCTTGTCTTGTAAAAAGTACAAATTTGTGATGAGGGAGAGACGAACCAGCATTGGCCTGAGCAGCTTTATTACTGCCAAAGATTTACGCTCTACTTTATTCCCAACTGTCACTCGTAAAACTAAAGGAGAGCAGAGCAGAAGAGAAGGAGGGGATGATATACTGGAGCGGTGCTATATGATAATCAAACCCAAACAGGAAATCAGTCTGAGACTTGGCAGGGAAGAGACTGTCATCATGCAGCTGGATGCTCCGATGGGGAACAATATTTCTGTTATTTCTCATTTCACCTTCACTCAGTCTGCCCCAGAGCCCTCTCCCAACTTTTCAGGCTTACACAGAAGGAAATGCAATAAAAGTCCAAATAATAATGCCATGTATTATGCAATACCATAATTGCTGTATCATCAATTGCCTTCAGACATTAACATCCTCTTTCTTTCTCACACACACACAAACACACACTCTAGTGTCATCTTCAGGGGGTTTACCCTCAGGTGATCTTGCTAAGGACAAAAAAAATGCTTTGACAACTTGTGGAGGAATTTGAAGAACTGTCCTGAGGAGTGTTTCTGAGAAAATAGATAAGATAAACCGATGGAGGGGTTCAATGAGGCGTTCACAGAGATCAACTCCACTGATAAACTAAATGATAGAGGAAAAGAGAGAGATAGTGGAGGTATGTGTGAGGTAGTCAGATTCAGAAGATGCATTTGGCAGGTTTTGTGTACAAGATTGTTGTTAGATTATGGTATCTTATTTGACCAAGCTAGATAGATGGAGGTGGTAAGAGTCACTTCTAAGCAGTGCTTGAGTGTGTGGAGGGAGCTATGTGCTGTTGTTTAGCCACACTTGGCTATACGGGCCCCTCTCTCGGACTGCATTGTAAAATCACATTGATCTGGCCTGACAAGGCGTTGAGTCTTATCCCCACAGCGCGAGCTTAGGGGTTGACGCCACCGGCTGAGGAGGATAGCAGCAGCGGATAAGATGAGGGAGAGGCGAAGATCCTCTGCCTCATCGGCTGCATTAAGAGATGGGAGGAATCTAAAGTGTAAAATCGGCCTCTTTTGCGATCAGTTGGGATTTAGCGCTGGTTTGTGGCAGTCGGCGCCGGCGCTGAGTTCTCCTTCCTGACAGGGTAATCGCCCAGGGGCTTAGCACCACAGGAAGAACAATACCTCCCACTTCCTCTCATCTCATCTCACGGATGATCTGGACAAAGTACACGTCCACATCGACCATATCTGCCACAGCGAAGCAGCCGGGGAGAGACAGGAGGATGACAGGCCGAGGCCTGAGAGAATGCTTAGAAGTCCAACATGCTGTCAGTGAGGGGCAGGCATGAAGCAATGTTTGTTTGAGTGTGTGTGTTGTTATGTGTCAGCAATCCTGCATCTCTAAACATATCATGTGTGTTTGTGCTTCACGCTGTGAGTTTGTGTTCTTTTCTGTATGTTGTTCGTGCACAGTTATTGGATTATATGTGTGTGTGTGTACACCTTACTCATGTATGTGTTAGTATTATAGGATGTGAGTCTGTGCCTGCAAACTGAAATGTTCATAAATGTATGTGAAGAAACACCATGCAGGATCCAGGGGGGTCAGTGCTAATCTGTCTCAGGTTTTAGTATCTAGAATCCCTCCTGTTCCCATTAATAAGCGCCCTAAATAAAGCTGTATCTCTGACACATGCAAATGAACCGACGCAGCAGTAAAAAAGATCAAAAGATGAGAAAGGCTGCTATTACAGTAATCTACCTCAACGGAGATTAGAAGCTTTTATCTGGCCTAAATTAACTGGCTGATCCGCAGTCCATCATCAGCCACGAGATCAGAAGGCGTCAGGTAGCACTGTGCTGCACAAATGTGTTTCCAACATAAAACACTAAAAAACAGCCGGTGGTCTGCTTTTATCAGCTCACAGAGTTGTGCAGGAGTAAACTCATTTAAATCTTTTCATCTGCATTTACCTTTTATAACTATGTGGCACATGTTCCAAGAAGCTGCAAGGGCTTTCATTTGGTGTAACTGTGGAACTGCACATGTTGTTGAATGCAAAAGGATCACTTAGGTCGATCTGCCTTCTTGCTAAAAGTTTTACCATTCTTGACCTGTCCTGGTTTTCTCTGAGTCTCTGATTTAGTTTAGGCTGTCTGCATTGTAACCTGAGATATAACTCTCCTCCTCTCTTTCTCTCTGGCCAGGTGCTGGGCTTCACTGACCGTCTAAATCTGTTAAGTACAGTCTCACTCCTCTCTGTCTAGCCCAGTGATAAGGAGCAGAGTTTCCAGTCCCTACCTCACACATGCATTCTCATATAACTCAGCCATTACTTTGCATCACTGAGGTTTATTTTACCTGATAAGCACACTGAGGGGCCATTCTCTCTGCTGCAAGTCCTGAGGAGGAGCAGCTACCCTGAAAGAGGTTTTAGCTATCTGAGGTATGGCAACCATTTTTATGGCACTGCCTGTTGCACTTAGCAGCTTGTTGCCAGGTTCCCATGTCAGGCACGTGCACAGCAGAAAAGTACCCCATTGTTTACATAAAAACAATCAACGGTAATTATATGACCATAAAAGGTCTGTTCTCAAAGCAGGAGAGCCACTAGTGAGAGAGTGAGAGAGTGAGAGAGTGAGAGAGTGAGAGAGTGAGAGAGTGAGAGAGTGAGAGAGAGAGAGAGAGAGAGAGAGAGAGAGAGAGAGAGAGAGAGAGAGAGAGAGAGAGAGACCTTTTTACATGCATAAATAACCAACCCACACAAACAACCACACACACAGACATGCAACATAGCCTTGGGCCATGACCTCTGCCCCGAAGGAGCTGCTAATATGCACAGATGACTGTCCAACAACTTGGAAACATTGTGTGGCTGAACGCTCAACAATAATGACATCTGCCTCTGACCATCCAATTAGCACCACAATTGGCCACAAGAGGTCCTGCCTGTATATTTGTGTGTGATCCACATTCATTTTCATACCTTATTTTTATGCAAACCTTAGACCATATCCATATGTGTTTGTGAGGTACTGTATATTCTAATGTCAGTAAATATAGTCTGTGTTTCTATGTCTTACCTGCCTCGTTTGGCTGGAAACTGTCACTGTCTCTGTCTAATCGGATTGGGAGAACACCAGCGGCTAATGCAGCCTGCTGCCATCAAGTTGTCCATTTAAAGCAGCGCTGATCTGATTGCTGGAGTTTATTGGAAAATGGAGCGGGCAGAGACAGGGATGTGCTCCCCCGCGTTCCCTTCGCTGTAGCTCTTTTTACCGGCCGAGCACTGGGAAGTGCTTCAGCCTTTACCTAGTTAGCACCCTTATCAGTCACAGTGAGTTTGGGGTCACTTTGGACAAGGACCTAGAGGGAGATGTTTAATGTAATTTCATTGACAGGAAATGGGACTTTGGATGTGATTAGGCACTTGTGGGACAGGTAGGGAAGAAGAGAAGTGTTTGTGTTCGGAGTTTGTTTGAAAGCCATTTGAATGCTCAGCCTGTGGCTCTCCTATCACATGTGGAATTGGAGCATAAGCCGAGTTTTCATTGCACATTCAACTATACAGTTGTGCTCACAAATTTATATACCTCTGAGAAATGTTGGGCATTTTTGGAAAATATAACTGGACATGCAGAACGTGTGTGTGCCTTTTTTAAAAATCACATTAACAACTGCAAATACTTAAGATACTGACAGCTTTCTACATAAAGAAACATGTTTTGCATGATCATTTACATGTTTCAAGAATAGCCAATATTTCTAAAATTGTGCCAGGGTATGTAAATGTATGAGCACAACTGTGTGTCACTCAAGCTTGGTGGAATTCCCAGACTGCTCCACTATTACTGTTTGTTTCTATTTTGACCCTCCGAGGAGAAAAGGGAAGAGTCCAAGGTGCTCTGTTGTCACATGTGTTCATGACTCTTCCTCCTTCAGAAAACAAACAGTAAGCATGATTGTTTGGTTTTGATTGAGTGAAAATTGGTACAGTTTTTACATGCTGCAACAGGAAGACAAAGATTACACAGACTGAAAATCGAAATGTTCGGGTGGAAAAAATAGCACTCCCCAGTGAATTGCATTGCAAGTGTGTGAATGTGTGTGCACAGCCCTTAATAATACCCCCCCCCCCCAACCCCCCAACCACCTCCACCACTCTCCCATTCTCTGTCGCCCTCCGATCTTATCACACCTCTTCTGATTTCATTTGACCGTCGCCAGCTAATCACAGGCCAACATCTGGATGGTTCCCATGGCAACCGGCAGGACCAAATATTCTCGGCCTTTAAGGTGGGTCGAGGTCTGTGTGGGAGGAAGCAATGAGAAATGCCCTAAGATTGACAGCTTTGATGGACAGAGCAGAACAGAAGCCCAAATGGCACTGCACCTCCACGGTGTTTTCCATGCGTATGTGTTACCTCATTTCCCCTGAGTCCACTGCCCATCCCATGGACCCAGTGGGAAAGGGTGGAGTGGAGGGCTGTTTGTTTGTGAGCCTGCGTATGTGTGAGGGAGAAAGAGTGCAGGAATATAGATTGAGCTATTTTCTAACTGTACCAAGGGGCTCCAAGAGGCCACAACAGTGGCAGTGGCTACAGCTTATAAATACATTCATACAAACAATTGTTTTTTTTTACAGTTGGGACAGAGGAAGGGCACTGAGTGGTGTGTAGACCTTTGCTGCCTCCATGTTGAGTTGCTAAGAGCTTTACAGCATCACCACAGCCTTATTTAACTAATTCAATGGCGCAACTGCCAGTAGACATTAATAAATTAGTTTAGTTCTTTGTCCTTTAGCTGCAGTTGTGTCATTGACTATCTAAGGGACAGATATATTCACTTTTGATTGAACAGAGGATTGACTGATTACTTCACCTGTTAATTACTGTCATTGTCCTTCCGTCTCCTCTGATCCAGTAACCTTTCCCGGTTTGGTCTGCCTTTCTTCTTCATGTATTCATTTGAAAGGGTCCATTAAAGTTATGCTCCTCAGGGCAAGTAAAAACCTCATTTAGTACACGCTGCTCAGCCAAGACGGGAAACACCAGACCCCCTCAGCCCTAACTGGATTATGAACCAGCCAACGGATGGGCCGCGGGACAGAACTCCCTGGTCCACCCACTTAAGACCACACCACACCAAAACAGAGCCGGGTGGGATTTTAAAAATCCAGTAGGCATTATGGAGGTGGAGCGGGAACTAATTTCTATAAAAGAACGATAGACAGTGTTGTAGCATAAGTTACTGCCAACACATACACCACCCTGGAGGTCATGAAAATGCTTTTAGAACCTTTGATCAAATTCTCCTGGCACAGTCAAAAATGCCATATTATTTTTTTATTCTTTATTTCAGTTTTTTCTTTTGTTACTTCTTTATTATAAATTTCTGAATCATTATAAATCTTTTGCATCTTAAATAAATGATGACAAATGCAAGAGAGAACTCAAACCACCTAAAAACTTTGTCTCATATCTGAAGTATTTTTTTTTTATTAATAGTCATGACTAATTAAAACAATCAGCATATTGTTTATTAAGAGGTTCACACTCAGTAACTCCCTCTGCTTCCTGTGTTGGTGTGGTTTGATCTAATTTCATTGACAGTCCTGGTGAAATGAACGGCAGACACCGGGTTGCAATTCAAATGATAATCCTAAATCCTGATTGGCAGAAAGAAATGTGCCAATGTGATGTCATTCACACTAAGCCCACCCACTCCAAATCAGTGAGAAGAGCACAGAAATCAAACAGAAATAACCGAAACAGTTTCAAATCTGGCAGAACATTGTACATTCACGTAGGACCCCCACTGCTTATATTTAGAGTCCGAAACTGTGTAATTCTGCGATGTACTTACCTACACAGATAGAGAAAGTACTGCCAGCTCCACAGCAGATTTCTTGGAAGTGCAGTGCACCACAGACATGAACACCTGGCCTCAAAGATGTCACGCCAAAACCCCAAACCTTTACAAGACACTGTTATTTATGGTTCACATTTTATTTGTCAAATAAAGCAATAAGACAACTACACCAACATTTGTAGATTTAAAAATAAGGTATTTCTCTTTTAGCTGATAACATTTTTAGACAAAACACGCAAACTTGTTTTGAAATACAGTAAAAAAGCCTGTGCTTTACAATCTGTGATCATTCTTTCAGTTTATTAAACTTGAAAATTGCAAAAGTGACTTTTAGTTATTACAGGGACTTTATTATGTAGTACCAGCAAAATCATTCATTTTACTTACAATACCAGATGGTTGTTACACAAAGATAAAGCTGTTTAAGTGTCGGGTTAAGTGTTTGAATGATCACTGTCATAAACAGAGTGGTATGTAAGCACTCCTCTCATTGTCCCAACCCTCCCTCTCTGCTTCTCTTATCTGTCTTTCTCTTGTGTCACATTTTAAGACTACTCTCTGATGATTTACACTGCTTTTCTAAACAGGCAGACAAAGATCACAGATCTCCCCAGCACAACCCCTACCACTATTATCTCCCTGTTAGATATTAGTCACATGGGACATTAATGTGTTTTATTACATGGAAAGAAATTTGGTTTGTTTTTAATCACAGTGATTCATTTGCTGTTGCTGTTAGTCATCTGAACATGTGCTGGTGGTTTCATAAGAAGAACAAATTTAAACTATCAAGCCCTTTTCCCCTGATGTTTTATTTTTGCTGAGTTAGCTGTACAGTAAAAGCACCATAGTGCTCCTATGGTTGGCCTTATTAAAAAAAAAAAAGACCTGCCGAGAGAAAATTTAAGGTCAGGCCTGTGTAGAAAGAACATAGTTGTAAGTTTAAGACAGGAGGTAAATGTGGGGTTAAGAGTATTGAGACTGAGACAGGGTGGGATGTTCCTTGGAGAACACAGCATACCAAGACGGGGAGAGAAGAAGACACATTTTAGTCGTACACTAACAAAAATGTTGTTTGATCTGTCAGATGCAGTAATTCACAACAATAAAATTAAACTGTTTCATCTCCTTCCCCCTGACTTTGCTTTTAGTTTAATCCCCAAATCAGTCTCCCTGTTTCCTTGCTAAGCTCTGACATTTTTTAGAGATCAACAGTCTATAAATTTTTGCACATTTTAGGTTAAGGTCCATGTATATCTGTAAGAAGAAATTTAGATAATTAAATTTATGTTGATGATTATTTAACCAACTGATCTTGCAGTTACTTTATTGTTTAAGCTGCTTAAAAATCAAGATATATTTGTGATATGCTAGCACAATATGAACACTCAGAATCAGTCAGTTCTTTTACATGAATTATCAAATACTGTTAGTTTATCATCCTGCAAATCCAACATAGCCCTTAGCAACATAAAACTTCAGCTGACAGCTGTGGGTATTTTCTCATTGTTGTCATGCACTATTGATTATTTGAATCATTTTGAAAGAACACATCATAGCAAACCAAAATACATCAGCCATGCCAAGCACCAGACTGGCCTTACACACACTACCGTTAGAGATAATACCCCAGATCCCAGGGGAGAGAGAGGCAGAGGGTAGGAGAGAAAAAAAAGAGGGGACATGAGGAGAATAGGATGGGTTAAAAAAAGGAGAGAGAAAGTCATTGAGTATCAGGGGAGCTGTATGGATCTGTTATGGTGAAGCTGTAATTAAGAGGGACAAACAGAATTTGTAGAGAAGGACTGTAGCAGGGTGTAAATGCATTATGGTCCCTTAACCACAGCCTGCTGGGATCAATAAGTCTCCATTCACATCAGGAGCTGTCCAGCTCTGTGAGTGCTGAGTCTCACTTTCAGCAGCATTAAGTCAAACTCACACTGAGACACCAGGGAGTTGGTAAAATGATGTATGAAAATGTAAAGTATTATATATTGAGATGCATAATGTGCAGTGACCCATTGAAGGAATCCCGGGTCAGGTACCTGTTGAAGGTGCGACAGAGTAGATTAGAATGGAAAAAAGACAGAGGAACCAGCAGGGAAAGATAATGAAATAAAAGTAATCAGACAAGAGCAAAAGGAAAGGGGAACCCATGTTGAGGAGACGATGACAGGCAGAGGGAGGAGCCCTGATAACCTTGCTGGCTTAAAAGCTTCCTCTGGAGCCTAATCAGGCGTCCCAATTACAAAGACAAGCTTCCAATGTCCCCCGCCCCATCTCAGCCTGATGTCCCCCTGATAAACGGCATTATTAATTAAAAGGCTCCAATTGAATCTGTTTTTGATGGACGAGCCTCAGGGCAATTAGCTACAAGGCCTGACAGAGTTTATTTCTGCATGATGGAATCTGTCGATAAAGGGAAGGAGAGAAGCTGACACAAAAATACAATGTCATACAGACTGAGACACTCTGATGAATCATTCAAAAGTAACGCTTTCTTCATATGGTATTTGTAAATAACATCAATATTACATAAAGAAATGAGGAAGGAACTAGTGCTGGCAGTTTTAACTCAAACTAGGGAACTTGCAATTACATGATGTGTTTCTTAGTACACTAATACACAACCTTACACCTTAATTTCTATGTAGTGGGGTAACATTTCTACTTGTGCACTACTGTGTGCACAAATGTCTGAAGTCACAGTCTCTTGGATTTGTCATGCATTTCTTGTGTTTTCTGTGTTTTGTGCAGTTCTATATGTATTTTATTTGTGCATTTATGTGCATCTAGGAACAAGCATATAGATACTGCATTATGTATCATTGGCTCATGCTGTATTCTTGTCTCTATATAAATAAATATAAAAAAAATAGAGTCAGGTACAACCAACATAGACAGGAGTCAGTACAGTTCTGAAACACAAAGATTTGAATGCTGAATTTCCATGACATCTGGGATAAACTCAGTCTTCTTACAAAGTTCATGTGCTATGTTTGAAAGGTCTAGAAGAGTTACCCCAAAGACAAAGTGAGATTTTCTCAAAATCAGGTTAATTATGGATTTAAGTATCCATACCTGTTGCAGAATGTCAGATGTTTCATCTATCATCAACCCTTTTATTTTAAGTAGAAATTTGTATCATTTACAATTGGATTATAAGCAACAGGTACATTTAAATCATGTAGGCAAAGCCTACATCACAGTAGATACTCTGAGACAGTCTGAGACTCTCTCTAAATGTTACTGTAAAATGCATTAATCATTGTGGTTACTGTGGCTATAAATGGCTAATGGCTAATAATGTCCAGTTTTTGCTAAACATCTTCAGTTCATACCACACACTGAAAACACTGTCAAGGGGTAGCTGTTGTGCTATGGGGAAGTATGTAGACATGGCTTGGCTTGGCTTGGCTGGGACACCCCACCACCTCTAACCCTCTTCCCTCTGGGGAGCCCTGGAGGATCAGATAAGGCCAGGTTCCCAGATCAGGGTCAGATTGACAGTTGAAGGCCTGAAGAAGAATGATGGGCTTGGGATTGAGGTAGTAAGGGGGTTTATGTTGAAGGGCCCCTAAGGGACCTCCAGAGCCCACAAAATATTTTGACTATAATGATACTGATTAGTTGATTATGGAGAAATCACTCTGGTGATGATTCAATAGAAAGCTGAACATCATTATTATTGTTGTCATATTAGAATATGTTTAGTGTTTGGTTGAGTCTGGACTGGCTTATGGAGCTGAATTGTAGTTTCTCTTCTGCTAATTATTTGGATAACATCCACTTGGCTCAAGCGTGTGAATGACCAATAAGATATTTGATGAGATTGCTGCTTGACAAGAAAATTAATTGTAACCGCAAAGTCTCCTGGGACTCTTCCTCTTCTCCTCCTGCTCCATGATAGAACAACATAGGTAAATAATGTGAGCTGTGGTTGTGTTTGATTCCCACACATGTCCGAAGCATTGATGCACCAACATGTTATAAGAAAGGTCAAAGGGTTTGTGCAAGGTCTTTATCTGGAAAAACCAACCCCACCACCCCCTCGGGAAAGAGCAGAAAATAATGGTAGATTTAAATTAGAAAATAAATGGATTAATTTAGCACTGGGCTTACCAGAAGGTCTTAAGTAAATGTCTTTATTTTCTGGTTAAAAGTTGTCGCTGTGTAATTAACTGCTTGTGTTTGGTATTTTGCTCTTTGTTAAAAATACTTGTTATGTATGATAAATCAAAGGCAGAAGTAGCTTCAAGCAGTTGGTAAACTGATGTATATCTCATCTCAAAGTATTCTGTGTTATTTTACCAGAAAAAGGATTTTCAGGATTGCAAGAAGAAAGGCAATACACTCTCAGGGCCATCGAGGACTCCTCGAGGGCTTCTGACTTAACCAGAGAAATTATGTTGCTGCGGACACAGACTGCATTATAGTCCTTAGCCTGCAGACAGCCTTTCACATATTTTCCTTTTTGGTTGATGGAGCTTTGAGACTCAGTGTCTTTGTTTGATACACACACTCATGCTCCTTAAAACCATGAATTGACCTATTAACTCAGTACACAGCGCCATTTACACTCAGTCACACACTTTACATATGATTACACACTAATGTATTACACTATCCACATATAGGGTTAAATGGAGGCAGATGATTCGCTGTGGCGACCCCTGAAGGGAGCAGCCGAAAGGAAAAGTATTACACTATCCACACAAACGCAGTTATAGACAAGCACGCACACTCATTGACTTGTTTTGTCTGGCACACACACAAGCAGAAACACACACAGTGTTAGGCTGACAGACTAACTGGCTCTCTAGCTAATTGAGTAGAGTGTGTGGCCCTGTGTGGCCCCGTGTGGCCGTGGTCTGACCCCCTCTGTAGACAGGGACACCACTGAGCCTCCGCTTTGATACATTTGATATGGTTTAGGTGAGGAATGAAGACCTAAGCCTGTTTACATTTGAACTGGATTAGTGTCGGGGTGATAGTGCAACTAAGAGGGAGCGAGTGACTGAGAGTGAGAATCAGGTTAACCAGAAGTAATAGAGAACATGAAAAGACGAATCAGGACTTCCGAGTAAGTAAAGCACGAATAGTGCTATGTTGTGTGGCACTGATACACTATTTCTTTTAAACACAGAAATAATCACTCAATTCCATTTAAGCTTTTCCCCTAATACAAAGGCCTACTTAAGAGCACCTCAGTCTAAAGATGGCCTGAAAAAATAAAAGAGTACAAATGAAGAAGAAGGTCCAAACGAAGTCCTGGCTTTATCTATAAAACTTAGTCCTGCAAGCTTGTGAATCTGCTAATGCTAACGCAGGACAAGACAGATCTCTGTGAGCCATGAAGCCACTCCACAGAGCGCTTTTCCCTCCTGCTTTCTGAATCCACTAAATGTTAGTAATATCTAAATTCTGCAAAATTCTGCACCCATGAAACATTCACAGTGCTCATAGAAAAAGTCAATTAATCCTTGGGTTTAATATCTGGTTGAATCTTCTTTGGCAGCGATAAGTTCAAACAAATGCTTGAGGGAGACTTTTGGAGAGTTCTTCACAGAACAGCTGTCTTGAGCTCATTCCACAGACTCTCTATTGGGTTAAAGTCTGGGCTCTAACTGTGCCACACCAGAAGAAGGGTTTTTCTTTGTTCAGTGATTTTATAGTTCTGTAACAGAATTACAGAAGGAATTATGTTGTAGTTTTATTTTAGTGTTTAAGGTCATTGTCCCGCAGCATCTCCCAACTTCATCTGAACTTCAGATGCCGCCCTGACATTAACCTTGAACTTACTTTGATAAACTTTTTGTTGTTTTTCCTTTTGATGATAGCAAACTGTCCAGAGGCAGAGGCAGCAAAACATAACATAAAATAACATAACATAACTAACAAAACATTTACTGTTTATCCTGATGTTTTCATGTTGGTATCCAATTTGCTTTTTACACCACGTGGATTCTTCCCAAGCAACCTCAGTTTCATCAATAGTTTTTCTGTGGCATCCTGCCATGCTTATTTGCATATGATTCCTTGAAGCTTTTTTTGCTACTCTGAATTTCTTTTTCACCTCAGAGCATTCTGTGTTGTGTTCATTGACGGTGTATAGGGGATTCTACAGTCTCTGCTTGCATTTTTGGAGTCAACTTGGCACCAACTTATAGGGACAAACACAACATGATATATATATTACTATATATATATATATATATATATATATATATATATATATATATATATATATATATATATATATATATATATATATCCTATATATATATATATATATATCCTATATATATATATATATATATATATATATATATATACACATCAACAGTTTGCCTAAACTCTACCGATGACTGTAAAATGAAATTGCTTTAACTTTGAGCTCGAGTTTATTGATGCCATTGGCCCAGAGGTTGGCATACTTTTTCCAGCCTACGCTGTGAATGAATGAATCATGTATTCGACATGGACAAGAACAGGACAATGATTTGTATACAACTGGGTAGAATAGATTGGCTGTTTGTGATCTGACCATATTTTAGGACAAGTTAATATGAGTGCACTTACTTTCTTGGCACCGTTAGGTGCAAATCAGAAGGTGGAATGTCAGCCTTTAAGTTGAACGTACTCTATTTTTATATTAAAGGACTCAGGTCATGGAGAAGTTAAACAACCAAATTGTACCAATTCCAAACTTTGACAGTGCTTCAATAAAAATACGAATGACAGAGAAAAGAGGAACCATCTTACAGATGGTTATGCCAGTTTGTTTCATTTTGGTCAGCTTTCATTTCATCTACTCCTCCACTCATATTGCAGACATAAGTTAAACATGTTGTTTCTGCAGTTATGCCAGGCTTGTTCAGTTTTTCTCTTAGAAAAGTCCATTTTTTTGTGGTAGGTGAATTTATTTTTAGCTTTGTACCAACAGTACTGGGCGTGTGTGTATCCAGTGTAGTAATCCTCTTGGTCCATGATATAGTGTAGTGTACTTATTATTATTATTATGGGCATCATTCCATTATGTATCAGTCAAATGGGTCCTTGCATATTATTATAATGGAGTAACTGACAACAGGAGAAATCTGATAGCTCTGTGTGTATGTGTCTCTTGTTCTTTCTCTTGTTCTTTTTCTGTCTTTCGTCGTTACACAGACCCCCAATCCACCTCTCCATACACACACACGCTCTCTCCCGTTTCCTGAAGTAATGATTTGATGTTGCTAATGGCTTCCTAAATTTTGTAGAAAGGGCAGAACCAGGGCTGTCTAGAGTTTCAGACATTGGATGTCTGCCAGACAAGGAGGGAAAGTGAGGAGGGGGAATCTGAGGGAGCTGAGGCAAGGATGGATCTATAGGTAAGGAGGTAGAGTAATGAGTATGGGTGTTATACTGATAATGGCTTCCTTTCTAGATATTATTTCCTGTTGTTCCAACATCCATACGTCACAAAATGGAGAGTTCCCCTAAATAAATTAAAGTACTTGAAGACTAAACTGTCTACATTCTCAGAAATATTAATGGCAATGGAGTCGTCAAGAACAAACCATGTAAATAGTTTGGAAATGCTTTGATTCATAACGAACCATAGATTAACTTGTCACATAAAAAACAAGTAACAAATCCTACATTTGTCAAGGATATAACTACACAGAGTGATAATATTTTGCCTCAAGGTGTGTCTGGCAACTTCAGGGCTAACACACATGGACACACTGCCGCAGTGCTGCCAGTAGAATGGATTCTATTGTTGGAGAGCTCTACTGCGCATTCGTATTAGCCCACATGAAAGAAGTCAGTGGCAGGGAGAATGACGAATGAATGTGTTGGTGCTTTTAGTTTACATGCTCATACGCCTGCTGGTGTGTGTGTGTTTGTACATGCCTGCGTGCACACGCACACGGCAGTATGTTTGTGTGTGTTTGTTTGTCACATGATGTCCTGTGGCAATCTCTAACTAACCATACAGGCGCCAGTTGAAGGTTGGGGGGGGGTGGTGAGGTGAGAGGGGCATGAGAAGACGCAGAGAAGGGAAGAGGAGCTATGGAGCCATGGAGGGGGGCACTCTGGCTGACTGCTGTCACATGATGGGCATATAATGAAGCCAAACTACATTCAAACTCTTGAATAACTGCACAAATGACTCATGACCGGATTTAGTTCTGTGTAAACATGGGGCTTCTAGTTAGTCTACATTTCTGTCAACATGGACACACAATAAATCAATATAAGGTTTGCATTAACGTTAAAAATCAAAGTCATGCTGGGAACCTTGGACACAGATTTGAGACTTGCTCGTGTTCTCACTGTCCTTTGATACAGTGCATGTGTGTGTGCCCTCGAAACTTGGATCTGCTGTCAGTTTTCACTATGTATAGTATAATGGACGTATTAAAAATACTTTACCAAGGCAGAGCATTTCATCACATTCAAATTAAAAATGAAACATTATGCCAAGGTGGTATTTCTGAGCAACCTGCCTGGCGGGCTTGACAAGAGATCAGACTCCTTGGACAAAGGATGGACACGAGCAGTGGGCTCAAAACTGGCTGAAAGGAAAAAGAGAGCCTGTGTGTGGCTCTTTATCATGGAGGCTTAGTAATGCTGTCATATCTAATGCTCACACTCCATTAATCACACAGCCTGTATTTGTGACTTGGGTTGTGTGTTGGATGGCACTCCAGGAGTGTGTGTGAGACTCCATGCGGCCGAAGTGGTAGTGTTTACCCAGTGCATGATCAGTGGTTGGCCACAGGCCTATGAGCCTGGCTCAGATAGGCCACTGTGAAATGTTGCTGACAGAGGCAGCCCATTGCCCTCTCAACTGTAATTTTTTATGTGTGTGTGTGTGTATGCATGTGTATAATCTGCTGTGTCTATGCATGAGCATGCGTGCTTGTATATAAAGGCTAAATTAATGGTAGGTTTCAATGACTTTTTATGCATTGTTGCCATGTACAAACTGCTTCTGTCTTCACTGTACACATCATTATGTGTGTACAGAGGGCAGACGCACACAGGCCAGAGAAATGCTTTTTTTTTTATTCTTAGGGGCACAGCGGGCATTTATCTGTATAGATACAAAGGAAAATGAGGCACAAAGAATGGTATTAGGCTCTGAAAGGGGAAATGAATCAATGGAAGGCCCTGCCATCCTGGTTTATTTGGGAGGCCTCTCGTCTGTTGTCTATATTTTCCCCCTCTTTTCGTTCTTGAGCTCTTGATCACTTGTCTTTCCCCTTTCTACTGCATTCCGCACAGTTTTGTCATCCTGCCAAGGAAACGAATCAGAGAGCCCTCTCTCAGCCACCACACTTTTCCTTTGTTTTACCCAGCCTTCCTCTGCCTCCGTTTGCTTGTAGTTCAGTCTGCACCCAGCTATCTCAGCACACTTCACTTTGACCCACACAGCCTATGATGTCACACAGGGAACAAGGGCTGTTGGGCAGTGGCACAAGGTCGAATGAACTTGTGTCCACTGAGCACTTTGTCCATCTGAAAGGGTTTCCTAAAATGCATGTTCTTCCCTTTGAGGAGAGTGCTCTTGTTTGGAGAAAGTGTCCTCTGTTTCAAGAAGTCTGCCCTGCTCTTTTAAAGGGTTTCAAAGTGGCTCCCTGATTCCTTATTTTTCTGTAGAGCTAATTTGATGTGTCTGTACCTGTCAGTTAACATCCTACAGAACTTATTTGTACCAGTAATTGAATGAAGCCATTTACATCACTGACTTTTAATTAATTTTCATTTGTTGTTTTCTTTCTTTTTTTTTTTTTTTGAAGATGATCTCCATTGGACCATAGCTGTGGTGACATGTTTTAATCAGGGGAGTAAATGTAATAATTCTATCAGTCAATTTGGGTTTGTCTTTATTTTTACATGGGTGATTAACCATGTTACCAGTTGCTCAACTGGCAGGGTGGATTAGCTGGATTAAATGCTCTGTATTTGTGTGAATGCATGCATCAATGAATGTGTGTGTATTGTGTTGTAAGAGAGTGTGTGTGTGTGTGTGTGTGTGTGTGTGTGTGTGTGTGTGTGTGTGTGTGTGTGTGTGTGTGTGTGTGTGTGTGATCCCTTTTAATGATGATTTTGCAAGCTAAAAATCAATCAGTGGCATAAACGTAGCACAGAGAAAGAGACTCGACGTAACCAGGGGGAGAAAGTGAGATTATACCTTGCCCACATGACCCTTTGCGCTGTTAACAGCCTGGTCTATCACGAGGAGGAGATGTGATGTCTGTTTGTGTCAGCAGTCATGTACAAGTATAGAGAAGGTGTCTATGACACTTACACACACAGTCACTATTGACTGTTTATATTGTGTGCAACTTTTGGTTCTATGAGCAGCTTGGTGGTAAACGTGTCGCTCATCCGTCTCTTTCCCGGCTCTTATCAGGCCAGATGGCCGTCAGATAGACACTCATACCCGTACGCTCAGAGGCTCAGCTAGTCACAGCAGCTGATGGAGCTGATGCAAGGCCACTATGATGACAAGAGGACCGGGCTTTATCTGTTGTCGTGGTGATGGCCATGATGGAATGATGACAATCTTGACTTTGAGTTTTCATACAGGACAACACGTCGGCCAAAATGTACACCTGTGCAGGCATGTAAGCACAGTGATCAAGTGTATTCTACATCTACATCTAAAAGAACTGCAAGTGCAACAGCTTAATACGATGCATCCATAAGGACGTTGAACATGTTTGTGCCGAGTACCTTCTCAACTGGGGACTTAACACAGACAAGCAAATGATCATGGTCATGCAGAAACCGCAGGGAAGTTTATGTCACTGGCCCATTTTTTTTTTTTTTTTTTGACTCATCATGCCCTCACTGCGGTGTCTTTCTTTCCGACGAATATGACAGATGCATATCAAGCTGTGCAGTCTGCTCAGGAGAGATAAGGACCAGTTAGATGCTGGGTTGCAACATCCCACTGAGCCAATGAGTGAGCACAACGCCTTTTTCATACCGATCCTCAACAGATAGGCCTACAGTGAGTGTGTGCTTGTGTGATGCCACTGATAAGTTCTGTCTCCACTGAATTTTGGCACCTACTTTGTAATGGTTGCAGGTCTGCACACATCCCAGAATGAAAGTTGAATAAGGAGCAATAGTTGAATAGCAGGCTGTGAATGCTATGGATATTAATGTAAAAACATAAATATGAGCATCGGTTACAAAGTGCTAAACTTTTACTTATAGCCCTAGGAAAGAACGAAACTTTGATACAGTGATTGGAAAACCTCATTTTATCCTGTTATTTCTTACTATTTGGATATAATGAAACTCTTCACATAAAGTAGCATTTTCATTTTTCTTTTCTCTCTGCAAAATATCCTTGTGGTCCTTTAATTCTTTAATTATACCACACACTTTTTAATGAAGCACAGTGTGTTTCCTTGAATGTTCAAATGTCATAATAATGGCCAGTATGTCTGTGTGTGTCTGCACGTATCTCCCTATCTGTATTAACCTGGCAAGTATTGGGTGAACAAAGCCAGAGACACAACAAAATCTTGGACTGAAGATAAACAAGCTTGTGGAGGAATGCCCTCACCTCATTCAGTGCATGACTGACAGCCTGGCTGGATGGCTCCTTCTGTGAGATTTAGCAATCATGTCAGTATTTCTCTGGTGTACTTATGCATACTGGAAAATTTTTGATAAGCAGGAATGTATTTTGCAAGAAAGCAATCCAGATGCATCTGAACATCTCAGTGTAGAGCAGCTATTGTTGGTGTATGGACTGATTGGTCCATGGAAAGGAAGTAGGTTGAATTCAGGGCAGACACAGAGCAGCTCTGTCACTTAATCTACCACACAGGCAAGCATCTTTAGTCTACAATAAAGAACTGAACAGCTTGACAGTCTGAGCAGGGCACAGCAGGTCTCTGTGGGCTCCTGCAGTCCTCCACTGTCCTCCCATTCTCTGTCTGGTCAGCAGTCCCTGTGGGAGTGTCCAGAGGATCCATCCAGGGGTAGGCACCTGGGTCTCATCCTCTCACTCATGGCCATGGGCCAAGGTGCCCTCAACTCCCCCATTCATGCCTTTCTCCAATTACCTGCCAGTGAATGAGAGTGGAGCGGGGCGGGGGCTGGGAATGACGAGGGGCATTATATGAACACGGAAGAGGGTGGCTGGTCCAGACGCCCACTCCCCTGAGTCCCCCTAGGCATTAGTACGGTACTTGCTCTTCAGTTTGTCAATGGGATCCTCCAGATGAATGGGCTCATTTGTCCTTAGACAGTAGGGATGAATTTGTCTCATGGAGAAAGTAAGCAGGAGGGCCTCAGAACAGCAGAACACTGCATGAAAGAGACCTGAACACTACCTGTCCCAGGTGAACGTCCTGAATGCTCCCCCGTCCCAGGCGAGAGGAGACTGACCTCATTTTCAGGGTGAGTCAAGGGAGGGGTGGTCTACATCTCCACACCCTGCTTTTGACAGCTACTTTTTAGCACTTTTTTATGCACTGAAAAAAACATGTCAACTGACCAGAACAGGAAAATGTTCAGAGGACTGATGCTAATTCATAAATCTCTTAGTTTGGAATTGCAGCAGGTGTGTGTAATTAGAGGAGCTGAATGGGGCCAGGATTTTATATCTACCATATTTCAACAGCAATTGTGTGCACACATTAACATGGCAGCCACATCCTCGACAGCAGACTGAGGCAAGTGGATCCCAAGTAGCAGTGGGGATAACCACTGGGGAGTACAACAGCAGTCACAAAGGCCTGTAACTCTGTGCACTACTCATAAATACCTTTCATTATTAGTATGCTCTACTCAGAAACATTTACAAAACCACAAGCTGTGGTAATAAGGTGATTCTCCAACCACCAATAAATGATATGAAACACTCTCCCTCTTTCTTCTGTGTTTCACTTCTCTACTTTCATCTCAACAAACTATCCCATTTATACTGGTAAGGGCACTTGCAGGATTGTATAGCTGCAAATACTGTTAACACTATATATACTCATAACACTAGAAATATATATTTATGTTTACATTTATAGCATAAACCCTGTGCCCAGTCGGTTCTGCTTTTTTGTGTCAGACCTCTATTTTCCTAATTGGTCCTATTAGTACAACATAAGTATTTACTGTTTAAACTTCTCACTTCCTGTTTTTCATTTTTCCACTGCTTTGAAAAGCCATACTTGGTATGCAGCTGTAACTAGCTAGCAGCCTTTCAATCTTGGGCCTGAAATAGAAAAAAAACATGTGGTGATGTGTGGTAGAGGTCATGAGGAAGACAAAAATGAATCAAGATCAAAACACTTTTCACTTGTTTGGATCATTTTTGACATTTGGAGAGATCATCAGCGAGATTTGATGTTCTGGCAGGTCAGGATGCGGTTGTTTCCTGTCAACAGAGGTCATCAGTGATTATCTGCTGTCAACTCTGCCTTGTTCTGAGTGACAGTTATTTCTGCCAAAACGCATCATTTCTGCATGTTATGGTTGATTAATTTTAGAAGTGCTAAAAGTTGTTCAAGTGTCAAATGGTGTATCTGCAAAGGCTTTCATGAATAGTGTTCATCAGGTGTTTTCTGCACATATCCACCCTTTTCCTGTCAGGCTCTGTCAGAGGGGTGATTCTATGAATTTCTCCTGAGCCGTGAAAAGAGGAAGTTCATGTGTGGGTCCTCTTTATAACACAATTACTATGACTTGGTTACATTTCAGACAGTTGAGAAGCTTAGTTTATGCCTCATCATACTAAAACATAACTTCTCTTTTTGCTCAAGGTCAACAAACAGACTAGTTACCTGAACAACTTTACAGCTAATAAAGGCTAGAATATATTCCCTGTGCTTGTATTATCTAAATACTGCCTCATCTTGTGCCTTAATATCCTTCTAGGGGTCTGAGGAAGGAGGGATGCTTTTTTAGTTGGGCCCAGACAAAGGTCAACCCCCACTGCAAACACACAGTAAGAGACCTGCATCTGAACTGCGCTCCCCTTCCTTTCATCTTCTGCGTCTTACTCTCCCTAACTCAACTTTGTGAGGGGATGTTCGGGATACCTTTTGATTTCGCTAACTCAATTTGATGGAAAAACAAATACACTGGGGGAGTGGGAGACAAGAGGAGAGTGGGAGTAGTAGGAGGGTTAAGAGGGGAAAAATTAAGAGATGGAGAGTTACATGGAGCTCAGAGAGAGAATGAGCAATGATGGAGGTGGGAGACGGTGGGGGAGGACAAACGGAAGAGCGGAGGGAGAGGGAGAAGGAGGTAGGGAGTCGAGATGAGTTGAAACATCCAGTTCCAGGTTGAAGTCGTAAACTTTTCTGTGCTCTGATCTAGGTGGCCACCATGTTCAACCCGCCAACGCATATGAGATCTCTCTTCTTCATCTCCTCTATGGAACCTCTCTGATAATGAAGATAAATAACATCCTATTTTATGGCTTTTTTCATGTCACATAACTCACGATGTGAAATAGGAGGGCATGTCCTGTTCATTGCTGTTGGTCTAGAGAGGGTTGGTGAGTAAAACATGGTCAAAACCCTCATATTATACCATCCCTATGAATTTAATGGAGTTGAAAGTGGAGCATTGGTGGCACATGCTGAATACCAGAACACTTAGCCAAGCATTCATTTCAAGAGCAAGTGTGCCTGTCATATGCTACCTAGTGTCTTTGTGAGCCTAGAACTTGAAATGTGGCCCTGTGTTCTACAAACACAAACACTGCCTCCGTACCAGCAGACATGAGGAGCTTTCTCACACACCATCCTTGTATGTATGTACACACGCACATTTATGTGTGTGTGGATGTGTGTGCTCAAGTGAGGGCAGCTCTGGGAGTTACAGGCCTGGCAGACTCCTGTATTATTTTTGGGAGGGCTGCTCCTTCCCTCAGGAGGGCCTCATTGAAGAGCTCTGGCTCTCACCGTCTCCCCCTCTCAGGCTCCGGGAGTCCGGCCAAGCCCGGCCGAGCAGGCTCGCTGGCTGCTGCAGCATACGACCTGCTGGAGCTGCGGCCTGTATGCGGCCCAGCACCCACACCACTACGCTACACACATATGACTAGACTGCTTATTGGCAGTCATTCGTTTCATTTTCACTGGTGTTCAGCAAGTGGATCAGGGTATTCCACCCTCTCTCTGAGAACAGACACTCAGATGCAGTCCTCATCCATGTGTGTACAGTGTCGGTTTTGTGACTGTTATGATGTAGGATAAGCTGACAGAGTCCTCCAGCCACGCTGGATAACAAAATAGTACATACATAAATCTGTGAATAAACATTATTTCTAATTTGAATTGATCAGGCCTCTGGGAAAATCCAGCAGATGAACCTCCACAGCAGTCCAGCAGATGTGAGCAGGGTGGAGGGTTCAGGGAGGGGTAGTAGTCCACTTTTAGCTTGGAGTGTTTAATCTGATGGTTTGTGCCGTGGGTGTGTGAGGGCATGCTGAACTTAGTGATGATGACCCCAAATTGGCCCTAATCGAGCAGACTCATTAAGGGCTGGCTCTGTTCAAAGTTTCTTCAGCCCCTTTATTTTACTGTAATTGTCCAAATGGGACAGAGAGACAGAACAAACAACATAGACAGCAAAGGAGAATAAAAGACAAAAAGAACAAATGGGGGAGCAGAAAGAGGGAGAGTGAAAAAGGTACACAAAACAAAGAGAGAAAAAGAAAAATAGGCCGAGATGAGGGAGAAACAGAGTCGACGCCTGCTTCCTGGCTGCCTCAGCTGCGTGCACATCTGTGTGCAAAGGGTTTGAACAGACCCCCACGTGTTTGCTCAGGTCGCCTGATTGCCTTTCCTTCCTCTTCTCGCTCCCACTAAAGACCCGCTGTCCTTCCTCTCACTCCTATCACCGTAGCCAAAAGAGAGGGCTACTCCGACGACACACTGAGCTCGCACTGAAGTGTACCCGTGATTCAGTATTCAGAATTCAGAATGAAATGGCCAAAGGAGAGGAATATGAAACTTTACATGGCTTATTTGGTTAAATAAGGGTGTGAGTTAGGGTTTGTGTTTGTTTTTTTATTCTCAATTGTGCATGTGAACATGTGGGTATGTGCATATGTGTGACTGTGTGTGACTCAGGAGCCCTCCGCTGGAGCCTGCTGTCTGGGCACAATGGTCCAGCCTGGGGCCTCAGCTCCACAAAGAGACCTTCTCTTAACAACGCGGCTTCACAGATTGAGGAGGAGCCTGACCAAAGCATTACCACGCTTAAGAGATCACAGAGCTTCCCTTGATGCATCTGATACCAATTATGGTTTTAATAATAAGGCACTCCTCATTAAACACTTTTGTTGTTTGTGTATATCTATATACATAAGAAAGACAGGGACAGACTAAACTGAAGAGACAGTGACAGATTAAACTTCAGTATTAAACTTTATTTCCTTTACTTTTGTGAGATGGAAAATGATAAAAACGTACAGCTCAGGGACTTTTTTTTTAAATCTAAGACAGGTCAGTGTTTTTCTTTACGTAATAACCATGAAATTAAAATCATAGCAGTTTCCATGTGTCTTTGACGAAAAGCTTAGAGAGTGAAAATAAATTATCGTAGCAATAATTATAACATCAAATATAACAACAATAGCAATTACTCATTTATAAACACTCTATTTACTGTGTCTTTTTTTCCATAAAAGTCCATTATTAAAAACAGGTGAGTGTTGTGGTGGTGTACAATCCAGCATGTGAGGAGAGCACTGGTTTGTGGGTACTGTAGTCTGGGCCTGACTGATGTGTAACAAAGGTGTGTTGTAGCTGTCAGCCAGTTCTTAGACTTGCAGCACCGCGGAGTGTGTCGGTCCACAGCAGTTGTGGAGGACAGCATGGGGTTGGGCAGGGTGCACACTTTTCATTATATAATGAGATGGTTGTGAGGTGAAAACAGCGTTTCTATTTAAGACCTCTCATGAATCCCCCCTACAGGGTCAAGGAGAGGTGGGTACCAAAGTGACTCAGTAAAAATAAGCAAAAATTATGACAAGTGTCTCCATTCACTCCATTCCTACAAACCTTAATCACCCACGGACTAACAAAGCCCTCATCTTACAGAGCTCTTCACAGAGTCCACTAAAGTCCTGCTCTCTGCAGCATCGCATCAGTGAGGTCAGGCATGACTCGATCTTCAGTCATTAAGTCCAACTGAAAGTCCCTACCCTCCAACCACTGTACATGACGCAACAAGTCTGCTCTGCTCTCAAAGTGATTTGGAGGCCATTTGTTGTTAATGGCGATGTGTTGGCTCCTACAGGGGAGGAGTTCTTGGTCTGAAGGGATCTCAGTGAGGCTCAGCCCAGACTGGCGAGCGATTGGAGTGGTGGGGGTGACCAAATGAAGGGTGAATGGGCGTGGGAGTAGGCAGCATGTGTCCGGAGTGGCTGAAGGGGGGCAGGTGACCCATGTGGGTCATGTGGCTAGTGAGGCTGGGTGCACCGCCAAAGGGAGAAGCCTTGTCTTGCATGCACTTGGATAACTCGTCAAAGCTGTCCCCTGCTCTCTTGTTCCTCTTGGACTTGCTGGACATCTTGCGGTTGCGTGTCTGGATGCCTTCTTTCTTCATGGTCAGGGGTCTGTTGACCTGTGGAGAGCAGCACATTAGCTCGAGCCAAGCCAGACAAAAGCCGCACTGACAGTGTGAATACTACATTATAGTGGTTCATGTTTATTTTGCTGTTAGTTCCAACATGTTTACCAGCTCAGGGTTTACATTATCAATGTGTCACATATTGCACTGCCTGTTAAGATTCACATGCATTAATTAACAGTAGCCCAGTGTTAGTGCAGTGTGAAATACATGCTGAAATAATGAGCAGCTGTTTTGCATATATAGATCCATTAAAAGGTGAGTCTGGGGGGGGGGGGTTGCTTTTGTCTAATTTAAAGCCAAACTGAACAGTCGTGGTCAATATGAATACATGAGGGTGAGGAGCAGGCTGGAGCTGAAAGGAGCAGCCTCAGACAAATCCTCATCAGTGTAACCGACGCCGTTACACTGAATGACAGTCCCACCCTGCAGCCTCTCCGGGGAGTAACGCCCCCCATTGAAACAACGATGGATTAATAAAAAAAAGGCAAGCAAGTGGGTTCTGCTCAACAGGCTGAGTGGGCTTTGCCTGCAAACTCTGACTGTGTCTCTGCTCCTAAATCGATACAAGCTGTCCGCCCACTTGACCAGTTAACGACCAGCTCCCTTTTCCCTCCCCCCACAAAAAAAAAAAAAAAAAAAAACCTGCAACTGAGTTGTGCGTTTTCTTTTTGGGGCTACTTACGTTGTGCAGTTTGAAGTAAAGGCCGCAGGCGTTACACACCGGGTCACCATTCCCGTTGCGCCTCCACAGGGTGGTGGTGGTGGTCTGGCAGTTTGCACAGCAGGTGCCTGCACGTCTAGCAGCGGACTGAGGGCAACAGAAAACACAACATGAAAGACCCACTCGCATTTTGTTGAGAGGTCTTTAAAAACTTTAAACTTTAATTGTCCATGATGTTTGTAAACCAGCAGAGTTTGTCATTTGTGCGTCACGGTTAAAGTGACATTTTTTTTAGAGAATGCCCTATTGTGTAAACTACATGTCTGTCTGTAATTATCATATTTAATGAATTCAAATAAGTATACTGGTATTAAGATGTTATAACGCAGGCCTTATGTAAACCCAGTATTTATCCTGATCCAGAGGAACCGTAAGAGTCGGTGTCCTGCCTGGCGATGTGCTCCTGCGCCCATTGCGGATCAATTCTTCACACATAATAAGAAACATTAGCTTTACATGCAGGAGCCCCCCGGCTCTCTGCTTCGCAAGCAGCATCCAGGCTTTTCTTGGAATTAATTTCAGATGGACTGGTTGCTGTTGACCTGGAGAGCAAAAATAACCCGGGTCATTTTTGTACGAAACAAAATAAGGAACCTGCATTTTAACGAGAAAAAAAAAGCGCTGTGCATTAAGACTGTTCACTACACGCCGAGAGTGACAAACAAGAAAAGAACATAAATCCATTTATTTTCCAGTGCCCGCCCCTCGCAGCCTGTCTCTTCACACATAAGCGGCTCCTCCACTGTTGTGATAATCTCTTTACAGTACATGTCAGTCTGGCCAGGGAGAATGCAGCGCGCTGGTTGAGGGCGGAAACAGCCGGGAGCCTGACTTCCTTATCTGCGCCGGGCAGATATCCGGATAGGAAACAACTGGATGCCCCTTTGAACACAATTCTGAAAAACACTTGAGCTTAAAATGCAAAACCTACAACCACATGGCTCGACCCAGTGGAAAATGTAATGGACTTTTAGCGACGAGGAACGACGTGATGGTGGTCAAGGAACAACACACGCAAACATAATTAAAATAAAAAAATATATATAATCTTTAATGTTTCAAACGCCCTCTGAAATAGGCTATCTCCACCGATCGACTGATAAGTCACATTACCAGCGAGAGTTAATGAAGACCGAGGCTACAGCCTCCGCAATCATTATGAGCCTGAGGCAATGAAAAAGCCCAGATGCCTTTTATTACAGTTAGAAGTTTAAAGCAGCGCTAAAGCTTTTATTATTTAATTTTGTTTTAAATAATAATAATTATTATTATTGTTGTTATTATTATTATTATGTTATTGCTGTTCATGCTTATGCGTATTTGTTTCAATCACTTCAGTAAAACAGAAAAATAAAACGAATATTTTTCAAGAGGCATTATTGGCACTTAATAATAATAATAATAATAAACTATCATAATTAAACTGAATATGTGCTATTGTTTTTTTAGGAATAGATGGATAAATAGAGATAAATAATATAATATAAATAAATTCCTATATAAATTGTATAGAAATATACTGAGCTTCAGTATAGGGTTAATGTCGGAAATGTCTGTGCAGGTCTGGTGCTGTGGTACATCAACAACAAGACTGTTATATGCTTTTCATTTACTCCAGCATGGTGTTAACTAAAGCAGCATGGGCATTGGTATCAGTAACAGTATCAGAAGTACCAGCAATAATGATAGCAGGAACAATGGCAATAGTAGCAGTATTGTAACAGGCCATGAAGGCGGATCATGGGGGGGTGAGAGGGAGAAACAATTCCAGGAAGATCATAGGGAAAATATAACTTTCCTGGAATTGTGCAGCCAGCATCTGCTTTGTGCTCATATTTGGGTGCCTTCTCTCAGTGTAAAAGGATGGAGAGGGAACTCACCAGTCTACGTTTGGGCTTGATAAGTGGTCGGTTCTGGCCGTTCATCTTGTGGTACAGCCCACAGGCGTTGCACAGGTAGTGGCCAGTACCATCCCGTCGCCACAGAGGCGTAGAGGTGGCACCGCAGTTTACACATTCACGACCCTCTGCATATAGTTCAAGAGAAGACAAGAAGAAATTTTATATAATTAAAAAATTCATGCTCTGACAGAAACAATAAGTAGCAGCTCTCCAGCCCCAGTTGAGCAATTATACAGCACAAACTGACCCTAGATGGCCCTGTAATATGAAGCAAAATCTGGCCCATGATAGTGACAATGTCCATATCAGCGTACAGGTGTACCAGGTGTGCACGGCTGTCATGGACACAGACACCTCCATGTAAACCGATCCAGAGTGGATAGGCCAGAGACAGCCAGAACATGTCCAGAGGTGTCCAACATGAAGAAAGAGGCACACCATCAAATTAGGACTACATTATTCATCAGCTCAGTGGGTACCCATGAGAGGAAACATAAGTGTGTGGTAGCAGTATTAAATGTGCCAGACAGTGTTGCTGTCTTTGATGAAAAGCTTGCATGCCATTTGGCTGCAATTAATAATATAGACATGGTGGTCAATGCAACATTATTTTGATTAGATTTATATTATTCTTTCACATGCTGGATTGAAAGTAGGCCTACTGTGCATGCTTGTATATAAAAACCTGCTTTTTTAGTTATTCCCGCTTGTTCTCATCTCCCTTACAGGTTTGACTGACTTCAAACGGCCTGTTGCTAAACCGACCTGTTCATTTAATTCAAGTATCCCTCTCTCCCTAGAGCATCCTTTCATTATTCCTGTTATAATGCCAGCGACACCCAAAGTCCCACCCTCACTCTACAATGGAATCTGACCTGAGCAAAAAGCTATGCGCCTTTTGAAATGCATCTCGGCGCTTTTTTGTACCTCCCTTGTCTTCCTCTTAAGTGTTTCGCAAGTCCAGCGACCACATGAAAAAAAAAAAAAGTAAGGTCATTAACTATTTAAATATTCATCAGCAATGACTGATGTATTATGTCTTTTGCAATGTATAGTGTTGAAAAAAGGAAGATGAAAGCTTCATGTGCAAAGGTAGGGTAGAGAGAAGGAGGAGTTCTGGTTTGAGGCTAACTCAACAGGAAACCATGCTACTGTAAGGTATACGTGCTGACAGCTGAAATGTCATTGTGGTATTTTGTACAACAATCAATCACCATTACTGGCACTGGACATCGACTTTGATAGATAAGAACCTTTTTAATGCCGTAGCTGATATGTTTGTGTTACTGATTCAAGCTTAAGTCTGGCCAGCTTCTTGTAAATGTCACAGTATAACATTTCTTTGGTACAACAGATTGTCAGACAGTGAGCATTCCCCAGGTATATATATATATATATATATATATATATATATATATATATATATATAAAGCATGGGAACAATGGATGACAATATCAATAATTCCACCTCTACATTTAGAGCAACTTGTTACGATGTCTGGTGATACTTTTTGCCCATTAAATCCAAAGCACAACAGCTGGAACAATGTAGGGAAATTACAGACTCATTACCAGGCTGGGTTGTTTTTCAAACGTCTGCACATTAATGTCAGGCATAACCTCTAAATATTACTCCCAACACATGCAGTATATTGAATCAGGTGCTTGTCCAGACAGTCAGAAAATAGCCCTTTGTTTTATTGTAAACAGTTTCACTGACTTAAAAAAAAAAAAAAAAAAAATCTCTGAAAAAAGAAAAGTAATTATGTGTTTTTAAAATCATAATTACTCCATGCACTGTTCCCCAAAAACCTATAGTGACATATTGCCATTAAGTACTCTCTAATCCACAGACAGAGGCAGATCTGCTGTGGACTTGGTTGCCTCCACTTCGTGTCAGTGGACTGGGCCAAGGCCATACTTAAAAACACAAACAGCAGGGCTCTGTCGCCTGTGCTTTGTTAGTACTGGGAGAGCGGTGGGCGGGGTGGAGGTCGTGATTTGTTCACTTGGAGGTATACAGGATATGGCAGGAGCCAGGGCGTCGTGACTCCTTCATTTTTTAAGTGCAATAAAGGCCACATTAAAAAGAAAACAAGGCTATGACACGAAGAAGAAGAAGCCATTTGGCTGTCTCAATGTAGATTATGATTACAAGTCAGAGTGAAGGCTCATAAAATAAAAGGTCGATATAAAAATTCTCCTTAACAATGTTTTTTTTTGGGAAGGGGTGGGGGGTGGGGATTTTTCCTTTGTGCTACAGTGTTTAATCTCTGGTCAAGTTTTTGCGTTTATTATTCGCCAAAACCAAACAGGAACAGAATCTATATATAACTATACTTATAATCCCATTTTCTTTTCTATTACGTCAGCCCCACACTCCAGAAACGGACATTTAATAAATAAACATAATTGGTGTCACCTATGGTTCATTCCTCTCTAGTGTGCACCGAGTTAAGTGGATGAAGAGGCCAGGAGTGCGATGGGACACAGATAAGACTGGTCAGGGCAGGTTTCAGAGGAGAGAAGTGTGCGATATGGAAATGAGCAGTGTGAGCAGAGCAACAAGTCGGGACATCAGCATAAAGATAAATGCAAGACAAAGCTGACGCTTCAGAAAAGAAACGGGCTGCATTTCAAACCAAGCGCTATGAAAAAAACCCTCCACACACTTATATAAACTATCTGCATGGCAATAACACAATAACAGGCTATGGTAATATTATTACACGGTGACAAATGAAACATTTGTCCATTGTTACCTTATTGAGGAAACTATAGGATGTAATGCTTCACCACTCAGCTGAATAAACCACAACTATTTAATTAGGCCTTATCAGTCTGATCTTTTACCTGACATGAGGGAGAAACTCAAACACACATGAGACTCACCTGAGCTCGACCTGGCTTTGCTTTTGCATTTGGGCGTGAAGCTGGAGGAGGAACCGCCGAGTAGGCTCCCGGGGTGGAAGAGACTGCCGCCGTAGTCGTGAGGTGTAGGCAGGGGATATGCCGGGTAGGTCGGGATGGGGTGATGCGTGGCCTGGCCGTTCATCGAGGCCAGGCCGCTGCGGAGTGGACTACAGCTCTCAATTTTCATGCCGTCCGTCAGCGGCACCTGGTACTTGATCGACTCCTTCTCGTCCATCCTGGTCGAGGTGGAGGTTGGGGAGGTAGGACCAGGGTCTGGGGACACGTCTTTCGGAGGGGTAGGGGGGAAACTGTAGAGGTGCGGGCTGGAGTGGGACGCAGGAGTGAGAGACGACACCGGAGCCGTGCCGGTGCTGCTGTTGCAGGGGTATCCGGAGCCGGTGGGGTGCAGGCCGGGCTTGCTGAAGTGGCTGACCGCCCATGCGTTGTGGTGGTGGGCAGCGGACAGAGCTGCTTTCCCGGGGTCCAGCCAGGGAATACCGGGGCTATGGATGAGGTGTGGTCGGCAAACCTGGTTCCCAGTGAGACGAGCTAAAATCCAAAATAATGCGTATAATTAAAGTTACACTTTATTTGAAAGCCTCTTTATTTCAGCAGTCTTTCCACTGGTTTGTAAAGTAGAACAGAAAGATATTACCCGATAAATGCTCAGAATTACTCAAGTCCGACATTTAGTTCCAGATTCAGATAAAATGCTGATATTTAATTTAAAATAATAGTTTTTTTCCCCACAGCCAGTTAATTAAATAAAAATATTTTCCATTAAATGACAGTACCCCCACTCTTCTCATCTATTAAGCTAAAGATTAAAAAGGCCTGCACTAAAAGTAGCTCATCGTTAGGGCAGTATCTTTTCATCGGCTGCAGCTCGGGGACTAAAGATTGTTATTAGTAAATTTGCGGTTTTTATTTAATGTCCGGGAAGTGCCTCTCCCTCTCCCCCTCCAGAAGCCCCTGCCCCAGCAGAGAGGGGTTAAATGACATACTTCCCTTTCCTCTCGCTGTCATTTGCTAGAAATTCCTTTTATGTTGGTGAATCGGCCCAGAAGTGTCAGAACGGACTTTTTAAAACTGATTGCTGGACACTGCATTAGTTAACTGTTGTAATCGATTAACAGACCTAAGCATTACAGTCACACAGTCACACACACACACACATACACGCACACAGCCTATATGCTATGGGCCTAATGCTTTATTTGGCCATTTATTTATAATGTAGAAACTTATCGCTAATAAAATATGTTGATTTTTTTAAAGCATGTTACTAATTTCTCCTCGTAGCTAAAAAGAACTTTTACGCATCTTACCGTGTGCTTGGCTATAGGTGACCCTTGCCCGGGAGTTGGTGTAATAGGGGTTCCCTTGAGAGTCCAAGTGGTTCAGAAACATGTCAACTTCATCCTGGGGCAGTAAAGGCGCCATGGGCTCCATGTAGTTATGGCTCAGACTGTGGTGGTGAGAGTCCGGGTGCTGGCCGTTCAGCACTGCGTGATGGTGCGCCATCCACCGAGACTGATCGGCCGCTGCGACCTCCATAACTGCGCTGGCTGGGTCCTCTCCCCTGAATGCGTCTCTGTGTGTTTGGCTACTTTTAGGCTATGTTTACCTCCAAGTGGAAGTTAAATCCTTCTTACAGTATAGTTCCCGAGCTGTGAGAGTCTCGGCTGTGCTTATTTATTTCAGAAATAGAATCCTTAAATAACCCGGTCTCCTCCTTTCTCCTCCGGGATACCTGTAATGAGACGAAAACAAAACGTTAATTCATAAACAACGTGGCTGCTCCAGGTCTTCTCCAATGCATCCTTTATATGTTATCTAATCGTTAAATAAACTTTGCACATTTTAGTCCTTCTGATTACAGGTCGAAAACAATGTGGTGCACAGTAAGTAGCAATCGAAGCAATGTATCCCATCTCCAGAAAAAAAAAGATAAAAGAAAAAAAGAAAACAGAAGGACATGTTTCCTCTGGATGAGCTACCTGTTGCAGTTTCGATCAGCTGACGACAAACACAGCTTGGATGCGTAAACCTCCTGGTCCATGCAGTGCTCAGCCTCATTAAAGAGATGTGGCGCAGACTGATGCGCCTGGCGCCAGTAAATTCCCATATCAAGTCACATGAGGCGGGGCCTAAGCCTGAGCCAATCACCGTCGAGCCTGCCACAATTGGCTCGCTGCATCCCTGCTCTCCTTCTTTCAATTTCCCTGCACCGAAAAACTGAAAGACTTATCAATCAACAGTGTATTTTCTCGGGGGTCTTTCTCTCACACAAAGCTCGCACTGAATGAGCAATCGGCTTCTGATAATCTGTTTTTTCAGCGGCGGTTATAAGCCTAAAGACAGACATTTAACATGGAGGTGCGCAATACTAATACTATACTATAATAATGTAATCATGTAGTGAGTCACCTTTACCTGGATGACTAAAGAAACCATGATGGAGATTTTATTTCTGGCTTTGAGGTGATATTTAAATTTCTCACCTCCTGGCAATATATTTTTTTTCTTTTAACAATTCGCTGATTGAGCTTCACCTCACTAACAATAATTGTAAGTGTTGTTTTTCGCATCGTACTGTTATGTAAATAAACAGGGGGTTTAGCACTTTTAAAACCAAAAGAGGAGGAGTCGATTTATAACCCCGAAATTGGCCCCATTGTTGGAAGCGCCTAATTGTCTTTAATTAGTAGCAGGACATTCCTCTTGTGAAAACAGTGGTTTTGTCTCTGAGACAGAGCAATCAAACACTGTTTGCATATTAATGGCGCCTGTTTCTCACTAGGTGGCAACAGGAATGGGCGTAAGGCCTCACCTATGAAACAACTTGGTGATGATCAGTGTCTCTTAACGCACTGAGTTGAAAACTCAGTACAAGTGAAAATAGAAATCCCTTAAAAGCTGCGTACTGAATCAGTTTTATCAGGCTATTTTAGAGTATTTATTTACTGCATTCTGGAAAGATACAAACATATTTTTTCTAGTGTGGATGAAGAAAATATTACGTTCAATAGCGTTTAGGGCAAATAACGATAGGAACACATCTTTGTCTATGCTATTTTATTCTATTCTAATGTAATTGCAAAGCATCTGCAGTGAGCTGCGGGCGTAAAATGATTAGTCCGTGCGCGTGCACGCCTGACTCTATGTAGATATAGACGTAGGTTCGTGTGTACGTGTGCGTGTGTGTGCGTGTGTGTGTGTGTGTGTGTGTGTGTGTGTGTGTGTGACAATGAATAATTGGAGAGCGCTCGGAGCCCAGGCTGGCCGCCACGCTGACGCCGAGACGTGACGTCACGTAATCACGAGGGGTGGGAGTTTTGCAGGGCTTCAGATACCTGGAGAAATTCTCCAGGTAAACGACCCCTCATAACTCCGATGACACGGTTTCCACGATGCAGGTCATTAGGGCGACAGTCACGCTCTGATCTGACGTTATAGCCTACTTGCAGAGTAATTGCGCGTGTTCATGCGTGTGTGTGTGTGTATGTGTGTGTTGTGTGTG
Source organism: Mastacembelus armatus (assembly GCF_900324485.2). Taxonomy (NCBI): domain Eukaryota; kingdom Metazoa; phylum Chordata; class Actinopteri; order Synbranchiformes; family Mastacembelidae; genus Mastacembelus; species Mastacembelus armatus. The sequence goes on along the minus strand of NC_046637.1, from coordinate 21,699,628 downwards.
CGTGTGTCAGCCATCGGTCATTAAATCATTGGCATGTTGCCAGAGGCAGTGAGTTGATGAGTTCAACCCTTTGAGCTTGTCAACTCCTAAAACCAACAAATTAGAGCTTGTAGGGCAGTGGAGGGCCGGCTGCCTGAATAACTGGCATTCCAGCGAAGCACCACCGTTTGCAGGTGAAGTGAGAGCGCGTTTACCTTCACATGGTCATTCACTGCCCAGTCATAAATAACACAGTCATCAATAATAGACTATTTTATGTGTGTATACTGTAGAGCGTTTGCTGTCACACATGCTTGATCCTGGAGCAAGAACAACTCCCCCTGTTTGAGCTTGAATGGATGAAAGCCCACTCTTGGTCAGTGAAAGGACGTTTTTTCTTTCTTAGCGCGTTACTATCCTGCAGTGGTCAGCCTGTGTGCCTGTGTTTTGTTCTGGCTGTGTTAAGCGCTGGGCCTCAGAGAGTGGGTCAGGCTCAGGCTAGCTGCTGCAGCATTCCCATTGTTGTTCGCACATTTGCCAAATGGATTACTCAGCGGGATTTAGCTCTCTGTAATTTATACCTTCATTAATCCCATTTGTATCTGTGCTGGAACAAAAGATTGGAGCGGGTGACGGAGGGTTAGTGAAGAGCATTGGGTGTGTGTTGGGGGATCTCTCTGTCTTTCTCAAGGACGCAGATGTATTGTTTCACCCAAGGATGCTATCCTGGACTGTAGAACAGTGTCCGCCTCACAACACCTCCTGTACTGGGTGAGCAGTGGTCACAACAACTGTATGGCTGTGCAGCCACAGTGGCTAATGAACAACAAGATTATCATTCCGATCCATGCTGTTATTAAATGGGATTGGCTTTATCTACCTGTTTGTTCCCATTGGGTACAGTCATCCATCATTATCCAGAGTGTAGAGCGTAGGTGTGTGACTACGCAAGTGTGTGTGTGTGTCTCACTCAGCGTGTGTGTTTGGGTGTGGAGGGGGGTGAAGAGCCACAGTGGGGCTTGTGAAGATAAGCAGAGCCAGGGAGAAGAGAGTGACACAAACCAGCTGAAGCATTATTGTCCCCTTTACTCACGGCTAATTAGATCGAGCCAGGGCTTTACAGACCCGAGCACCCAGACACTAGACCATATAACTGCTGAGAGAGGGGCCTGGATGCTGCTATGAGAGCAGCACTCACTCCCATTAAAGCAGTTTGAGCTCTGAATAATAACATTTCAGAAAAGGGCAGGACATAACACACGGACTGCACACTTAACAAAAGAGATTAGGGAGCACAAGATTATTTTTATTTTTAGGGTCATACCCCCCCCCCCCAGCCCAAAAAAAAAAACCCTAACTGTGGTTATGAATAGGCTACATGTCATCTATGAAACAGATAGAGGCTGCTGGAACATAGAAACTGATAAAAGTGTCCGAGATGTAGCACAACCCGCTCATTCACTCAATCCACTCGTTCATTCATTAAAAATAACGACGTCTTTCTGTGAGTTCTTTGCATGCTCCCAGCGTGGGAGTGGCACTCTCCCGTCACCCACACCCCCCCCCCCCAACACACAATTAGCCTACTCCATATTATTTGAATGATATACAAACGGACCAAACAGACAAGAAAAATAGGTATAGGTCGGTGTAAAAAAAAAAATGTAGTGACTCCAGCTCCTACGTGGCTGTGGAGACCCCAGCCCGCCCCTTGTCTCTGCTCCACCATTGTACTGATGTTACTGCTCTTTCTGCTGCTGATCAAAGAGGAGCACGCTACTCATTATGCTTTTGAAAGCGTGACAACTTATTACTTTGGTCGTCACTAATATCACGCTGATGACACACTAATCCATTTCGTGATCGAGAGTTCATTGCAGGAATGAAGCACCTAGCCCACGGCAGCGTAAAGTGGGTTATATAGAGAATGATTATTGATAGTAAAACCTACGTGCTTCAGAACCTTCAAAACAGGCGCAATATTATTAATATTATGTGCATTATTATTAGTTTTGCCTTTTTTTTATCGTTGGACCTATGTGAAAATATGTCTGGGCTGTATCCTAAACCCCTATAGGTAAAGACTACATGTAAGTTACTGCTATATAAAGATAAAAAGAAAAGCGGGCTGCAGCAATGTAAAATAACAATACAGTCTGTCATGTTACAGCGGATAAGGCTGATAAGGCTGCCTGCTGTAGGCCTACTTTACACGTTATTTAATGTAGTATGGAGGTTTTTGCAGTTAATATAGGAATAAATTAGAGCCATTTGGAAAAGTAGCCTAAATATTCTAAACAGATCTGCAGCAAATAAAATTCCTTGAACTGGAGCTTGAGCAACAAATCAATGTTTTTGCTCCAGTAATGTCAAATATGGGCCCAATCGATGACAGTCTATAGGTGTGTTGGAAATTGTTACCCCTGCTACCTATTGGTTACGCATCGTCTTAAATTAAAAAACAAAAATTCCTAAGGAGGATTTTAAAATGGCAGATAGTGTAAAAAAAAATCTAAATAACTGACTGACCCGCTTCAGTGGCTGCGCTTTCCGAGTCAAACCGGAGAAAGTGAGTCCATGTGATCCACTGCTCGGCTTCGGCATCTGCTTCTCTCCAAAAGAAAGGCGCAAATTGTACGATAGATGCGGAAAGTGTGTCCAAGACGAGCCGTGCGCTTTAAAGATGCTGTCGAGACTGCATGAAGCGACCTCTGGTTAAAGTCGCCGCTCTCCGTGTCATCAGCCGGCAGAGACAGAGCGCAGCGTCTCCTTCCTCCGTCGCTGCATCCAAACCTCTCTGAATATGAGCAAAAACTTCTGTGGTCGTATGAGAAACTGCAGCCACACAGCAACGTAATGGCACGTCAGCCAGCAGCCTGTCTTCCGGGTCCCCGGTTAAATAGACAGAAACTGGCTCTAATACTTGCTCCCATGAGGTGGTCAGTGGAGTTTTATGAAAAAGAAAACATGGTTCTGCAGGTCTATGCGCATCTGCCTGAGAGATCTTTTGGTCTTGGTTATTATTTAATACAGAATTGCACACATGTGAACGGGGGTGGCACTAAGAATTTAATGCAAATATTAGGCTAATTTCTCCAGGCAGTTAAAAAAAAATAAAAAATAATAATAAATAAATAAATGCTTTGTTTTTAAAGCTTCATCCCAGGAGGAAGTGAAGTCCCTGATCCCCACTTGCACCAGGTGCAAGATAAATAGTTTTGAACAGGGAGTAGGCCTAATCTGGCGGCTTGTTTAGCCATAGAAAAAGTTCGACATTTACGCACAGGTCTACTGTTTGTCCAGTGCTTGGTGTGTAGACAACATACCTCTAAAGTTGCATTTTATTTAAACTGATTTTAAAAGTTCCTGCGTCTTTTCACGTGTATATTTTTCGGTTTTTTCACACTAAAATTTGAGTAAGTATGACAAGCTCGGTCCTAATTGACTTACCGAGATTTTGCCTCATTACTCCCAGCCCCTGCTCCTCCCCCGCCTACTGTGTTAAATGTGTTAAAGAAGAAAGGCCCCCTCCGTGCTTCTTTATATGCCACACAGCAACAACAACTTTGTAAAACATGCAAAGCCCCTGAAATCTCCTGCACGCGACCTGCGCTCGTGCGCGGCGCTGGAATCAGGCAGGTGCAAGGGGCGCGAGGACCTCTGCGACTCGGGGCTCGTGCTCCCTAGAGTGCACACGCACACAAAAAGAAGAGAAAGAAAAAAAGCTAAGTGAAGTCTGGCTGCATTAATAATAACATTTGTTTCAGTGTTTAAACTCACCAGAGCAAATATCGATATTTGACTCAAAATAGATGTCAGCTGAAATATAGGCGAACTTTGTTGTACGTAACGACTACATAAATGCCTTATGTTTTGTTTGTTTGTTTGTTTGTTTTTTAAATAGAGAATTATTTTGACTCCTACAGCCGACAACTAGACGTTTTCTATATATGTAAACGCTAAGGCTCTCCTAAAATGTGTCTGGGTTGTATTGTTATTGTATGGACTGCAAAACATATCCATTCTTCGAAAAACAGCATTAGGCTTTTTACCTGACTCTTTATTATTATTATATAAGGTTCATTTGTTTGCTTGCAACACGTGACTAGTCTATGTATTTATCTAACTAGGTTTTGTAAACACAATAGGCTACATTTGAGTCAACATTTAAAATAAGTAGTTAATAGAAACCTAAGAATCTAATTAGTTGAGAAAATGTGGACTTTGTTATTCTTTCAAAACTGACAGCAGTTTACCAAAGTTATTAAGCAGGTTAAATGCAGATGGCCAAATAAATAAATAAATGTTTTATATTCAATACTGAATAATTACCACATTATCACTTGTATAGTAACTATCTAACTGTAACACAAATGAATTATGATTATTATTATTAACAACATTATTATTATTAGCCAATTATTATTATCATCATCATTATCATGACGTGGTTGCACTTATTTTATTTATCAGTTTTCTGGCTGTTTTGCAGAAGACTCGGAGTGTGTGTCTGTAAGCGTGTGTATGTAGTATTTATTTGTGTGTATGTGTGTGTGGTGCGTGTGTGTGTGCGCGCGCGCGTGTGCGTGTGTGTGCACGGTTTTTGGCAGGGACGATATTATATGCACACTGCATTAGATAGCAGGACCCTTCTCTCTCTGATTATTACCAGGGGTAATATTTCATCGGCACCACGCAATCTTTGTTCTGTGTGAAGATAATAAATGGCCTAATCGTTATCAGCAAACTGCTTGGGGTGTCAGCACCGACCGAGGCTGGAAGCGGGGTCCAAAGTGCTGCTGAATAAATTGGTGTTCCTTATCTCTCACTCCCAGATTATCGCCGCCTTTTCAAACTTGCACAACAAATACATTCAATGCATCTAATGCATCATTTGTGGGGAGGGGATCCCGCAGGTTGATAGAGACAGATAGGCGCACGGAATGAGAAATATTTACACATTTAACGCGATGCAGCGCTACAGCCAGTATAGGCTCTATTTGGCACTGGAGGGAGTTTATTGGCCAGGCCATTGGTAAACACACTTTACATATCAATACAAGATATATTAAACATATATCAAGGTGTTATGATGCTTATCTGTCTGATTAGTCCAATCCACCGCTGTGGAATAGATGTGTTTTACACATAGGCCTCCTTTTGCAAATTCAAATATTTGATGGAGATCATTTTTAGTTTTTTTTTTTTTTTTTTTTGCTCCTTGCTACGTATTTATACACTTAGCAACAATGAAGAGAAACCCGGTTAAGTTTTAGACTATCTCTAGATAACAGCCTAAACTTCAGATAACGCGATGAGCTCAATTTCCAGCTGTAATTGCACATGTGACGACGATTCCTTTCAATAAACACGTTGAAATATGATAGTATTATCTTCACTTTCACAAGGGGCTAAGCCTCTTATCACGCACCGTTACTTTTCTCTGGTTTTGTGTGGTCAGGAGGCCTGCAGGACTTCTGTCCATAGGCCTCACACTATAGGCCCGCGTTAACTTTAAAATAAACTCGTTTGGCTTTTCTTTCGTCTACACTTTAGGACGTAGAAGGACCTGCTGAATTTTGTAATTGATGTCAGGCGAGCGCAGTAACGAATAAGGAGCCCAGCGTGGCCCCACCATTCCTTTTTCTCGTGTCTGACCTTTTCCTGCATCTTCAAACATGAATTTATAATTTGAGCGTCCTGGATAAAACAATAATAAATAAATAAATAATGCTGTGGAACAAACAGGGCGGGGAAATGGTTGTAGGTCCGTAATCGAGCACGAGATATATATAATGCGGTATTTATGAGTGACACTTATGACAAAAAAAAAGGAAAACATTTTTCAACACACATACACACACACACACACACACACACAAATACACACAAATACACACACTCCCCTTTTAATACCGTGGCATCTCCACCGGCCCCGGTGCTCTGATGGTCTCCTAGACAACCCAGATAACGGTGCCGCAGTTTTCCATATCGGTCTCGGAGTCTATTATAGCTCGGGATTAGCTCTCTTTCCGAAAAGGTCATACACAAAGTCACCAAACCTGCTTTTTTCCAGCCCACATGGTCCTCCCATACAGGCGCATTCATAAACATGCGTGTGCCATTTCTTTTAATACCATTAGACTCATGCACTGCGCATTTCCCTGCGCAAAAAAAAAACACTAGTAATATAAATGAGAACCTTCTGAGGTGATAGAAGAGCCCAGTATTCCCAGGACAGGCAGTTTCAAACTGCAGGGGATGCAGTCAAGTCACGCAGGAGAAAATGTGCTGTTATGTAGCGACCCCTGGCGAGGAGAGGACGCAGTAGCACTGCAAGTATTCTAGGGCGTGTGTCCGTGGGCGCGTGTGTCTGTCTGTGTGTGTGCATGCCACATATATTTGCATCAAGGTCTCTGAAAGATTAAGCAACTGAGAAACTGTAGCTTTTAACCAGGTCAGAGAGGGAGGGAGACTAGTGCACAGCTGGAATGTTCCAGCTGGGACTCCCGGTGACTGGACGGGAAGTTAGAGGAGCTGAGAGGAAGTGTGTTCTCAGAGAGGGCCGGCATCGGGTGGAGAGGGAGAGGGAGATGTTTCCTGTTGGCTCTCTCCACATGTTTAGACGCCTCTGCTTATTCTGACCGCCCTTCTCTTTCTCGGTTCACCTCACGTCCAACGTGACTGCATACAGTGCCTCTGTGCCAGTGCTTCTAGTAGCATCCGCCTGTGCTCACAGTATTAAATTAGAGGAATGCTATTAGAGGACAGTGGTAAGCCAAGACAGTAGATCATGTATACAGGGTAGGATTGTGTCACAGGATGCAGATGTCACCACATAAAGTGAAACTTCCTGCCCATCAAAGCAGTCACTGCCATTTTAATGGACTTGCAATCTGCAGCCCACAACAGAAAGCAAGTATGGCTTCATGGAAATAAGGCAAGAAAATTCAAGAGGGAGCGATGGCAGCGAAGAGTAGGAAAGAGCAAAAGGGGAGGGACATTGTAGGTAGACATGATGGAGCGATTTGTGGATTACAAGAGGAAAATCTCTTTGTCTCTCCTGAGCTCAGTGGACAATCAAAGTTTCCTATCAGCTCTGGAGTAGGGGAAATTGGCTGCCCTGGGAAGGAGAGGGCCACTCTCACAGCCAATGGGAAGTGCCCCTGTCACTCTAATCAGGTCCGATAGAGAAAGTAGGAAGTGTGTGTGTGTGTGTGTGTGTGTGTGTGTGACAAGGCTGTGTGTGTGTGTGGATGTGTGTGTGTGTGTGTGTGGATGTGTGTGTGTGTGTGTGTGCCTGTGCATGTGCTCAGAGGAAAGTGCCTTTTAACAGAGAGTGGCTTTGTTTCCCTTGCCTTCATGTGATCCAAGATGATACAAAGTCTGAAGTAGTGTGAGACCTTCATCTGCTGCCTACCCTCTGCACACAGGGACATAGATGAGCCAAGCAGGCGTGGTTTTTGGCAAAACTTTCTCTGACAGGCATGACCATCAGTGCTTTGATGGAGCGCCATGTGGCAGAGATCAGTGGGTCTTAGTGGGAGCTGTGGACAGTTGCACACAAGGTCGTCAGGGGAAAAGGATTACTGTCTCATCAATACAAATCCATACAGAGAGGGAGGTTGACATCAATATGCACAGATACAGGCAGCACACAGAGACTTTGAGTAAAAGTGTGAGCGATGTAAACATCCGCACAGGACGAACCCGTCAGTGGACTTTAATACTCGCCTTGTTTTGTGCCATCCATCTTTCCTGCGCTCCCTCCGTCCCCACCTTCCTCTGTGCCAGACAAGAATGTATCTCTCTGCACCCAAAGCCCAATCCTCTGTTTGAAGTCCCATCTCCATAGCTGTGCTCCCTGTGCCGCCCTGCCCTTCCTCCTTCTGTCTGACTCTTATCTGTCAGCCACGCACCTCCCCACCTCCTGCAGCTGCAATGAGGGCCACAGATGCCTTCATTGTCCTCCTCTTCCTCGCCCTCACGCTTGTGCACCCGGCCACATCACACCTGCCACCTGCACAGGACGCAGGGCCCCGGGACCTGAGCCTTGGGGCTTTCATCCACTCCTCACCTCGCCCTTCAGAGCCTCTCATCCCCTCATCCCGGCACCCTGTCACTATGGAATGGCCAGGGCAGAGCAGGACACAGAGCTGCTGTTGTAAAGATGTGTGTTTTAAGCAGAGCCAGAAGAAATCAACACAGGTGAGGTGTGTGTTTGAGGGTGAGTTTTGAGTTTAGATTTGACTCATATTTCTTCTTTTTGATGACATCCTTTTATGGTTTGGTAGCAGGATTGACTGAATTGAATGAATGTATGTCACAAGGAACGTGGACCTGAGTATGTGTGTGTGTATGTGGGTGCATAATAACATGCTGACAGTAAGGGTGGTGGCTCTGTCTCAGTGATTTATGAGAGTGTGCTGTGAAGGGTCTTCTGAGCAGGATATTGTTCCCTGACTGGTGACTCCTGCCTCTCTCTTTGTGTGTATGTGCGTGAGTGTGTCTGTGTGTATTTTAGAGTGAAAAAGATTAAGAGGGAGAGTAGTGCAGGTGAGCCCTCAATGTAATCAATCACAACCATGTCACATGGCCCAGGGCTTGTGGACTAACCCTTTGACTGATACCTAGTTTGACTCCACTTTTTCTTCTTTTTTTTTTGTATTTTCATAATTTTTCTGGCAGCTAGAGGAAAAATACCATCTGCATCATTACTATACTTCAGGAAAGGAAGATAATAATCAACTTCAAGCCTGAGAGGGGACCATGACAGCTCAACCACATGGCCCAACCAGTCCAACACCCTGCACATACCCCACCAATCGCCTCAAACACACACACGGTTTGCCACATCAGGATACAGTGCTGCACATGAATTCCGGTTTAAACAGTATTCTGCTCGGCTTACGCCAACAGATAAACCGCAGTCCTACTGCGACCAGTAATCACATCCTGGACCAGAGGACAGGGCTGGAACTGAAAAGACTGAAAGGCCTCAACCAAGAACCAATATCATGCAAGACAGAGCCTGCTCAATGATACAACAGCTAAAATGATGTATGATGACATAAGACTTCAGATCCAGCTATTCAGTGATGTCTTCCTATGAGGTACGTAAAAGTTTAGCAGTATGATACTTGCTAACAGTGTCATTCATGAAGTGCAAACACTTTCAACAACTTCATGAACTCTGGTGGCTCACTTGGGGCAAATTATGATGATCACACAATATATTGCACTGTGAAGAAAAGGTCAGTCTGAGAGGCAGCTTGTAGCCTACAATTCTGCCGTACAAAACTGAAATGTATGTTAGTAATCTTACTAATTGAGTTGGACTACAAAATCGTAATGTGAAAAAGAGTAGTCCTGCTAAAAGCTAAGTAGCCAGTCTTAGCAGAGTAAGAGCTGACCCTGCAGCCTCTGACTCCAGTGTTGCTTCCTTTAAATCACATATTAAATTATTAGATTCATTTATTTATCTAACTGACAAACAAACTGACAGCTGAAGGAACATAACAGATTTTGTTCAACGTGCCTCCCTGCAGCCTTCAGACTGTGCTAACACACCACTGAATGTTTTTATTTTAGGTGTTTTTGCAAGATATGTGATAATTATAATTAAAATGGCTTAAAATGAACAATTTAGTGTGAATCTGTCACCCATTTTGGCAAAGAATCTTTAATCTTCAATTATTATTTACAAATATTTTCCACAGATCCTCGCAAAGACAGATCTGATTCAGTTCAATCAGCGCCACAAATTTTCTATTCTGTGGGCGTCTTTCAATCTCAACAGTGTAACAGTCAAAATCTTTGAGCCGATAGCATCGTTGCAGAATGGAGAGCAGACGTGAGCTCAGTGGTTTGTTCGACACTGGTGTTGGGGTGGACGTGTGCAAGCAGCAACATTGTGCCCACTGAGCTTTGCTGTGAGAATGAGACTCTGCAACTTTCTGAGCTCTCACTGCTCCACATCTCCACTCAAGTAGACACAAACAAAAATGCCATTGTGTGACCTTTTTGCAGCACCAAGCATCAGTGCTAACAGACATTGTCTTTGCTTTCCCCCTGCTGTGTATTTTCAGAATGATTATTGTATGGCACATACAATATGTTAACATTATCATTGTGAGGGCAACAGGGCCTGTTATTATGGAACAGGAAATGACCTGCCAGGACCCCTGGTGACCTCAGAGGGAAAGCAATGACCTCAGTCTGACCCTTATGTTTGTCCTGGGCTCAGAATGCAGTCAACACAGGTCGGCTACTCTGCTGCCCCTGGGAGGAGAGGGTGTTAGGTGGGGTTACTTTGAAATGAGGATTGCAACAAAGTGCTGGAAATTCCCTGTGAGGTGCCAGTTTTGAAAGTAGTACTAGTCACAGGACTATGGCTTGTTTTTGTTGAAACGGTTAAGATGACATGCTTTTATGTATCTGTCAGTATTCAAGCACACTGGCTGGGTCATGTAGAGTAGTTCTTTCTAAGACCAAAAAGAAAAAAAAAAAACCTTCCAATAGAGTGAAGTGGTGGTTGTTGAAGCAAGAGCGCCTTCTTCTGATTAACTAAAGGTACTGCTTCACCAAATGACAGTCAAACCCCCCCCCCCACCCCAGTACAAAATGTACTAGACATCTGCTGTGTAATCAAATAACCATGTTAAATGATGAACTTCTCAAAATTTTATTTCAAATTTCACAGCTGTCCATATCATTGCCCATTTCACAATCACCTGTGTGCCATTTCCCATGTCTTTTCTCAAATACACCTGAATCTCATGTGTTCACTAATCTCATGGTCAAAAACATACCACTTACAAAACAAGAAAATTGTAAGCAATGTAGAAAATATAACTGATGAAAATCAAAAAAGAACTGGGATGACACACAAACAGAGCTTCAAACTTGTTCAAACATGAATTTCAATCACGGATGAACAGGAAAAAGTAAGTGCAAAAAAGAAGACTGAAAAACACCAACCACCCTCATATGTAAGAGCCATAAGTGATTCAGTCGCAGAATACAGCATGTGAGTAAAGACATGAGATTGAAAACATCTGGGCCCTTCAGCTATTCACTTGAAAAAAAAGTCCCCTAACCATACATACAGTGAAAAAAAGTCCAATTTGAACATGAAAATCAAGTGTCACAAAATTTAAATGTAGCTCAACAAACTCCAAAAAAAAAAAAAAAAAAAAAGTCAAAAACCTGTGATGGAGGTGCTGTAGAGCTCAGCACACCGTGACCTGAAGTTTATCACAAGGCACAAATGCGTGTTTGGATAAACGCATCACTATTGTAAGATGAGATGCTAATAGTCCATGTCTGTGTTTAAGGATGGTTTATAAAAAAATAAAAATAAAAAAAAAGTCATGTATGCATGTGTGTCACATTGCCTTTAGTTATAAAAACAGTTGACTGTATGTTGTAGGAAGGGTGCTGTGTGTCCTAGTGCAGCAGGAGGAGTTTAGAGGGCATCTAGCAGACTGTCGATGCGGCTGACAAGCTCCTGCCTCTTGCTGGTCAGACTCTTCTCACTCTCGATGTAAGCCTCCTTCTTGACCTTACCCGCCACCAGCCGCTCCGCCTCCTGGCAGGAGCGACACACCAGCTCCTTCACCTGGCCATCCAGCTTCTGCACCTCACCTACCTGATGGCATGGAGGAAGGGAATGAACATCACTGTGCCTGGTCAGTTTATTTACCTTATAACCTAAACACACTGCACTCACCTTATCAGCTAAGTCGGAGCCCTCAGCTTTGAGGCGGGCCTGCAGCGAGCTGATCTCGTTGGTGAGAGTGCGGTGGTCGGCCTCCAGTGTCTTCCGGCCACTGTTGAGTGCCCCAGTGTCGCGAGACTGCTTGTAGCGGTTGACCACCTCATCCATGTGACGGTACAGACCCAGTCGTTTGTTAACCAGAGTCAGCACCTGCTCTGTGATGGAGGCCACTTTCATTCGCACCTCAGCAGCAGGGTCCTGGACATAGAAGAAAAAGTATGTATGTTCAAAACACACAAAAGTGATAAATGAGGCTAAAAGTAACCAAATTCTGTTTCTAGGCAGACATCAGTGCAGTCATACCTTTGTGATGGCAAAGTCTAGCCGGACATAGATGATAACAGTGAAGAACAGGATGTAGAAAGCCCCTACAACCAACAGAGGCTCCTGCAGCATCAGGATCTTGTTGAAGTTATAATGAACCTGGTAACAAGAAAAGAAGTTTGAACACCTCTACACAGCTGAGACCAAATCAAAGTGAAGCTGACGCTTTTTATGTTGCAAAAAACATTTGCATGTTACTAAATCCCAAAAAGTGTTTTCTACATAAAACAGAAAAATAACTGATGATGTCTCAAATGTAAAGAGTGGGCAAGCTTTTATAGTTATACAGGTAATTGTGATCAGTACTACACAAGTTCATGTAATGAAATAATTCATTAATATTTTGACAACTGTAATGCAGTTACTCCATATGAGGATGTTTTGAGCCTAAGAGATAATTAGAATAGAAATACTTATTTATCCCTTGCAGGAAATTATTAAAATATTAACACCTGTAAAAGCCGAGAAAATGTAATAACACTATATATTTTAGTCAAAATAGTTTTATAATTTCTCTTACCACAACATCCTGAATGTGCTGCTCCACCAGATTGTTCTTGGTGGCGACCAGCACTGGTCGGCCGAAAGTATCCAGATATGTGTAGTGTAGCTGATTAGGCATACGATCAATTTTGTAAGGCATGTCCATGTGGATGTTTCTGATAGGACAGGACACAAGAAATTGGTAGATATTAGTGACTAATAATGCCAAAATCTCTCCTCAGCCTGACACCCTGTAGAATCCTTTGCAAACACTGACCTGGCCCCCTCTGGCAGGATGATTTTCACAGTGAGGGAGTCAATGACCTGGTCATCATACACATGGTCAACTAGTCTCATCTTCAGTGCATACTGGTCACCTAGGAGATAAAAGTAATGAAATGATAAAATGATGTGATGCATTAGTGATTGGAAACTGCGTATCTAAACTGGAAAACCAGGGTTCAAATCCCTCTAACAGCAAATATCTTCCTTGCCGAGATGGCCTCACTTTTTACCCTTCTGGAAAAAGTGATTCAACTCACCCAGTGTGTAAAGATACTCATAGCTGGGCAGATTGTAGCCAATGATGTAATGAGTCTTCCAGCCTCCAAACAAGGGGAAGCGAGGCCTGACCTCCACCTCCACTGAGTCATCCAGAACCTGCAGATGGGAAGTGGAGATGTTCCCAATCTCATCCCTGTAGTAGACATCCTGGGCTGAGGCGGGAAGGATAGTCTGTTGAGGAGAAAGCATATACAGTCATTGTCATTATTATCATTAAAAACAAGTCTGATCATGGTGATTTGTGTTTAACAGAACACCTTGAAGGATTTGACAGATGAGATGCCACTGTCTGACTGACGCTGGTAGTCGTAACGTGAAAAAGGCCCCTTCAGGATGGCTCCCGTGTGCCTCAGGTCAATGGTCTCTTCCACAGCAATGTTGCCCCAGTGAGACACCTCAATGGTGCGTGTGATGCTGCTGATGGTGAGGAAGGGGGTGTTGTTTTCATAATGGATCTTCATTGTATCCTTAATAGTAGAGAATAAAGAAAACAAAATTTTAGAAACTTCCTCAGTTTCATTTGAGGCTCATCAAATCCAATCAGGGCCGTACCTCACTGAACGGAGACACATCACGGAAGGGTCCATACTCGATGATCTCATCATTCTTGCTGGGGTTGCCCAGCTTGGTGTAGCTCTCCACAGTTTTAGAGGCGAGGCGAACACGTGTAGTCTGGCTGCGGGTGGGGTACGGGGAGTACAGGTAGTGATTCCCCTGAAAGACCACCAGCTGCCGTTCAGCCTGGGTGATGTGTGTGGGGAAGGGCTTCAGGACGTGGCTGAATATCATCTCCACCTTCACTTTTAGCTGAGCACCAGCTGCCAGACTGGAGATTAGCTGCACTTTGTAAAACTCCCCGCTGCATTGGAAACAGATGACAAAGAAGAGCATTGATAAGATACTGCTACTGTTAAAATATGAGCTTTTCAAGAACTACGAATTGGCATGAATTCTTGTAGGTGTTTTTAATTAACTGGGCTGTCTGACAGGAAAAAATGTGTTGCCATATGAACTCAAACACAATGTTTCTAAATGAGGAGCTTTTATTTCAGTCAGATCATACACTTAGGCCATGTGTTTTCTTCAGTTTACTTGTTTATACAAGAGAATCAGCTTCGATCATAAAGAAAGACCTAATCTCTTTACCTTTGGCCTTGGATTGTGGTCTTTTGGAGTTCGAGTGTGCCATCCTCCTCTTCATCTCCCTTCACCTGCAGAAAAGAGGTGTGCATCCTTACAAAGTACAAGAAGTTTATAGCGTCCAAACACAGTTTCATTCATAGCTGAAGGGGGCAGGCCTGCGCACTCACACACGGAAGTGAGCTGCCCAGCGCATACGTGTCATTCCACCACTGACAGAGCGTGCATCGCTGCGGAAGTTAACGTCTTGCTACCCAAATGCTCAGCAGTTCAAACGAATCTATGTCATGTATGATGAGCTGCTGCTGCTCACAGCAGATAAGGGGGTGCCAATGCATCGCACTTTCCAGCGTACGCCTTGCAGCAGTAACGTTAGCTAACTGTGTTTGCATTCGAGCTTGCAGTGATTCATTCACATGGCTAGCTGATGCGACTTCATACATTCACTGAACACGTTTGTAACATTGTATGCTAACTTTAACGTGTTCTTTTAAAGATCTGCGCCATTGCTGCTGTTATTTCACAGCAAAACATGTGGGAGCTGCAACATTCTGCATAACGCTATGTTTAGCTTAGCCGCTAACAGGCTAACAGGCAGAGGCTTCATTCACTGGTGTTTAGCTCACCGAAACTCCGATGTATGCGAGGTGCGGGGCCAGATCAGCCTCTACTGCCAATATGAAGCTGTGGACGGCAGAGTGTCCCTGGTTGGACAGCACGATCTCTGCGCTGATCTTGGCCAGATGAGTGCTCAGGTCCACCGTCCTCTTCACCTCCTCGTTCACTAAACCGTCCGCTGAAACCTGCGCAGCAGCCAAAAGCAGCAGACAGGCGGCGAGAAGTGGCGATCTGCGAGTCATGGTTGAAGAAATGAAGAGTTCAAATACCGGCGTGAGAACGGAAAGATCAGAAAGAATATAGAGCAGCAGAGAAAGGCCGCCGTGCCGCTCTACATCGAGAAAGGATGACGCTTCATTCACTCCGACGCGATGACGTCACGGCACGTCGTGCGTTTCAGGCGGCAGCGATTGAGAAAAGAAAAAGGCAGCGATTGAGAAATGTGATAAATGTGACACAGATAACTAAACAAATAAACATTTTATGATATGATAAAATGCCGTGAGCCGTTTCATGCCTGTGTTTTGATGCCTTAGTGGACTGTCTGACGATGAAAGGTCTGTGACAGTGACCAATCCTGACCTGCTGATGGCACCCGTGTCAGCCTAGAGTCAAATCATCCTGTTATTCGTAGCATGTCATGTTGATATTAGAACCAACATCACATTTGAGCTCTTGGACTGATTTTTGATATAATTATTGTCATTTTATGTATGAAATGTCTCCTTTTTCCATGCCGAAATAGCTCAGTTGGGAGAGCGTTAGACTGAAGATCTAAAGGTCCCTGGTTCGATCCCGGGTTTCGGCAGTGAGAGTTGGTTTTAAACCAACTATGACGTGACATTTCAATTCCCTGTTGAAATGGATTTTGTTCTCAGCTGACAATCTGCTAAGACTCTTGTCCTAGAATAATGTTTACTTATCAAAGGAACAACACGGTAAAACTAGAACTGGTCCAGTTCTTCTGAGTCCATCCTGTGGACAGTCAGGAAAACAGCTTTCCTCTGTTGCACTTCTCTATATCCATGGCCTCATTCCATCACTTGGTCTGCTGTTAGAAGACAGGCTGGATGCTGTTGATGTAAATACAATTCGGAAGTTAATGGATAGATAATGTAATTATGGAGAACTGGATGAAATATCTGCCAGGTGCCTTAAATGTAACTGTTTCAGTTCCACAGAAACATAATAGAGAGGTGTGAACGACTGCAGTATCAAATTACCCACATGGCTCTCACAGATTAATTGCTACAGGCATGCAGTGACAATTAAGAGCATGAACATACAAGACAGTGACATATCCTGCCAGTGCTTGTAAAATTCTGAAGTGACAGCAATTCAGAGTAAAAACAGAACATAGAGTTGGCACCCCATGCACCCCCAACCATATTACCTTCATTTTTGTGTTCTGTAAGAGGGTCTGGGGTTCGAATCCGGGAGCTTCTGTGTAGAGTTTGCATGTTCTCCCCGGATAATCCGGTTTACTCCCACAGTCCAAACACATGCAGGTTGTGGTTAGGCTAACTGCTGACTCTAAATTGTTCACAGGTGTGAAAAGTGACTGTTTGTTTCTATGTGTCAGCCCTGTGATAGACTAGGTGAACCAGGGTTCTTGTCTCATGTCTGCTGGGATTGGCTCCAGCACCCCACCACCCTGCATGTGCCAGGATGAGCGTTCGATAATGGCTGGATGGATAGATGAATGAATGGTTGGTTGGTTGGATGGATGGATGGATGGATGGATGGATGGATGGATGGATGGATGGATGTGTTTATTGTGGTTTCTGGGGCCCTGTGCAACAAGGCGTGACCAGCGCGTGACGTCACCCACACCGTAAGAGCTTGTTTTGGAGGAAGTGAGCAGCGCTCGGCTAGCTGCTAGCGCGTTAGCTTGACAGGAAAAAGCCAGCGTCGGGAACGGGATCAGAGCGAAACGGATTCGCTGCTGTCACAAGGAGGAAGAGACCAATCTGCGGTGGCAGTGCTGATTTTGTCAAACAGAGTTAGCTGCGAGACTAGCTACCAGAGATCGAGCTGTCGACGCTTTAAACGTGTTGCTTTGTTACGGCGGACATTTATAGGAGCTGCTAGCCTGTTAGCTAGCCTGCGCGTTAGCTAACGCTCCCAACCTAGGCGCAGGAAAAGTCCACTTTGGTATTTTATACCGCAGGATCATCTCCCAGGTTGGTATGTCGTGACTTTAGATCTCGGTTTTACTAACCATATACGTCAACAACATGTCTCTCGTTAACTAAGTTTCACGGCTGCCAATAAACCCTCTTCAGCTAACCGAGTGCTAGCTCAAATCAAGAAGTGTCACTGATGTGGTAAATTTTGGTGGACAGGGCATCCAGTACTCACTGGCTTTGATTGTTCAAGGAAATGAAACATTTTGCATCGTGATACTGTTTCCCAAGTTATGTTTGATGGCTTTCTTCTGATATTTTGATCTCCACACGTAGCGTCTATTCTGCCTTGCTAAATGTGTTTGATGTCTCCAAGGTAAAATGTTGACAGGACTAGTCTGTTCCACATTAATAAGTGTTGATGTTTAAAGCCACATAGGTCGACATGGTTGATCACAGCTATGTGTTATACCGGTGCTAATCATGCTTGCCAAGTCATGGTTGCGTTAGTCCTGTGTTTTTAAACCATGTGATCAGTCCCTGACACAGTGTCATGGGGTGCAGATTATGAGAGCCGCACACAAAGCATTATGGTACTTTTGTCTCATAAAGCAGTGATTATTGTATTCATCCCGGGCCTTGTGTTCACATAGGAGATGTTAAACTTTAAGTGTTATGTGGGAAATATATAATTTTCTCTGTAATGAGCTTTCCAAGGTCTAACCTGATTGGAACGATGATTTAAAGCCCATCGGTAATAGAGTTTGGACTTTGCTCACTACAGCTGTACGTGGTGGTTTGTTGTTGCCAAAGGTAGAAATGCTTACTAATGTCTAGAGCAGGAGAGGAGATAACAATAATCTACTTGTACTAATCAAGATCATCCATTATCAAATGTGATAGTGTGTAGTTTGAAAGGTTTTCATTGAATAAAACACATCTCTGCATGATAGTATGTGAAAATATAGTGTAGATATATAGTGGATTTATCAGTATCTTGGATTTATGCCAAGGAAGCTGACGTTAGTTATTAGGGGTAGGGAGAGTTGAGAATAGCTAAGGCCACTTTTCCCAAACTGAGCAACTACTATGTTGGTGCCGTATATTGATTATCACAGTCCATGGTCCCCTTCAGTATGTTGTGGAGTAACTGGGTGTGTGTCCCATTTTTGTTTTCCGTTTATTGTAATGTTCAGCTTGTTCAGAATTGTGATTTGGAAGTGGGACAATGTGTCTCCATTGAATGTTTTTCCTGAAGCATAAAAACTATAAAATCATTACTTTACAACAAAAGCAACCAGCTGTGCTGACAGAAATAACTCATAGCAGATGTCATGTCAACAATTCCAGCACTGCATTGTCCACCATTATTTTAAAACAAAGCATAGTGAATTGTTCATATCAAGAATTGTTAGAGCCTCCAATTCCAATCCATCATATTTTTATACCCATGTTTTTTATGTTTGCGAAGTGAAGGGGGACTCAAATAGAGGGGACTTTTATTTTGGTTTTCATTCCTAGAACCAGTCCATTTCTTTGGAACGTATTTCAAGACACACATGCACCTTATCATATTACACTGGAACCTGTTGGCCCATATCATAAGCACAGGTCTATATCCTTCTTGGTTGTGCAATTCCAGCACTGGTCTGTTTCTGTTAAGAGTTTACTGTCTTCTCCAATCTACCTTTTTGTCTTTTTAGCTGTGGCACAATGACATCCAGGAAGAAAGTGCTCCTCAAAGTCATCATCCTCGGAGACTCCGGGTGAGTGAGGTCAAAAGCTAAACCTCAAAGCTAAATGGGTGAGACAACAGTAAGGAGTGATGCCTGGAGGCTTATTGTTAAGGAAACACTTCACAACAATATAGAATCTAGATTAAGTATATGTTCACTGTAATACGGCAAGCTAGAACCCCTTTTTGCCTCTTACCAATCAGTTATTTAGTTTTAACCCACCGTATGGTCTGTATGATATCCTGTTCCTTTTTTTTTTTCTAGAGTTGGGAAGACCTCATTGATGAACCAGTATGTGAATAAGAAGTTCAGTAACCAGTACAAAGCCACAATAGGCGCTGATTTCCTGACAAAAGAAGTAATGGTGGATGACAGACTTGTCACGATGCAGGTACTGAGGAAATAATGTCACTAAACACGATTATCATGTCTCAAATAATCAGAGAATACAAATGATGAGTAAAAATGATTAATGTAAAACTTCTTAGATCTTATCACTTAGAATATGAATGAACCCGCAAGAGTTTTAGTTGTTTACTACTGAGATTATTCACTAATTTTAAAATAAAATTAATTTAAAATTCAAGTCAGATAATCCACTTTTAAGAATCAAGAATGTATTTTGTTTTGTTTTTTCCAATTCTGTTAACTGAACCGACTATTTCACAATCATACTAATTGTAAAATTATAAACTGATTTTTCTGCATTTTTAATCAGCACTTGCAACATAAGCATAGTTTTTGTTTTACGGAGTTACTTTTATCATACAATGTATAACTCAAAATTTTATATCCTCTACAAAGCCACAAATGTGAATACACTTAAATGGGGAGATCTAGTTAATAAGAACCATGTCAACCATAAAGACAAAGTACTAACTTTTACACTATTTATTTAATGTGATTACATTACGCTTATAAACACGGCATGTCTTTTCTTATACCGTTACTCAATTTTGTATCCCAGATTTGGGACACAGCAGGTCAGGAAAGGTTCCAGTCCTTGGGTGTAGCGTTCTACCGTGGAGCAGACTGCTGTGTCCTGGTGTTTGACGTGACAGCACCTAATACCTTCAAGACTCTAGACAGCTGGAGGGATGAGTTCCTGATTCAGGCCAGCCCTCGAGATCCTGAGAATTTCCCCTTTGTGGTGCTGGGCAACAAGATTGACTTGGAGAACAGACAGGTGGGTTGAGATGATCAAATTTATGTTTGCAGGGCTGTCTTTATATGCGCACAGTGTTTAATATTTTTATTTTGAGGATAGATTAATGTAACATGTAGATGTCTCTAAGTACAGTGCCATCTCCTTTGTGATTCAGGTAACAACTAAGCGAGCACAGGCCTGGTGTCAGAGCAAGAACAACATCCCATATTTCGAAACGAGTGCCAAAGAGGCAATCAACGTGGAGCAGGCCTTTCAGACTATTGCACGCAACGCTCTTAAACAGGTAACACGAGTCTAGCAGAAAAGTAAAATGTAATATGCCTGAGTCAGGTGGTCACTCACCTGTACTGTCTGATTTCAGGAGACCGAAGTGGAGCTGTACAATGAGTTCCCTGAGCCAATAAAGCTGGACAGGAACGAGCGAGCCAAGCCGTCAGCAGAGACCTGCAGCTGCTGAGGACACGGAGGATCATCAGAGGGTTGTCACTGCCCTCACTACCCTGTCTTGCCTTGTCTATATATCCCCTTTCCCATGGCCCACTGTGTTAATTCCTAATGCCTAACATAAAAGCAGCATCCCACTCATAGAGTATACTGCACACCAACATGCTGCACTCACCTCCTTATGTATACAAAACACCACATTTTCTAATATGAATCTCCTAGCCCAAAGAACACCTTAAGGAAACAGTATAGCATTTACTTGTGTGATGCATATTACTTCCCAGTGTTTCCCCATGTAGTTTTTCATAACGGTGGTGGTTTGGGCCAATCTCATTTTCAGTTCAGTGTATATTGCTGCTTTCACACCTAGTTTTGGTTCGAACTGCTTTATTTGGATACTTTAGGCGGTAAATCAAAGCATTATCTCTGTACATGTTTGTGTTTCTGAGTAAAGTTATTTAGCTTTTGTTTTTTTTTTTGTTTTTTTTGTTTTTCCTTTTCTTTTGCAGTGGTGGATGCTTTCTTACTTTCACAGCCCACCACCACTGCTGTATGAATAGAGGAAACACTGCTTCCCCCTTTTTACCCATTTGTGTTGTGGCTTAAATTTGTTTCACTCCCAAAAAAAAAAACTTGTTACCATGATTTCACTTTACCTCATGCAACCTTAAAAACAAATAAACTCGTGTAAACATGGAGTCAGAACTGAAGTAGTGAAGGATTGCAGTGCAAGGAGGTGCATGTGTGGCTCATATTAATATGCTGCCTGCTGATTGTCATTAATTGGCATAGTTTGAATAGAAAATCCAGTTCAATGACAAGTACTTCATACAAGTGTGTACAGCTTTTTTTTTTTTTGTTTGTTTTTTCCTTTTTTCCTTTTCCCTCTTGCACTTTACTGTCATCCACAATAACTGAAGACTTGTTCAGACATCTCATTTTGGAGCCACAATAAAAGTAATTGTAGCTCAGGTTGAGGACGTTGTGTGAATCCAGACTCAGTCCGTAACATACTGTTTGCTGTTCCTCTATTGGAGAAATGAAGGTTTGTCTTGTAATCAGTTATTCTTGGTACAACATTCGATGTGGCAGTCAACCAAATCAAGACAGTAAGTCATTCTACCTGATTGTCCTGGAGAGGAGTGAGATTTTTCTCAAGCATAAATATCATTCATAACTGAGTACTATTAGTTAGTAGATTTGTTTTTACCGTCAACTATTGCAGGACTTTGTATATTTGCAGACCTCTTGGTAATTGTGTGGGGAAGGCAAATCATTGTGTTGTAAATCTCCATATCTGACTCTGCCAGTTGCTCGTGTTGGCAAACAATTTAAGTGCTTGACATTTCTTTTAACCAATCAGATCTTTCTCTGTTTGTATTATGTTGACATTAAAATATGTTATAGATTACAAGATAGCATAGATACTGTAACTTTAAAAGAAAAAATAGGGGAGGTATTGGCATTCATCATTATATTATGATAAATGCATAGCATCTACACAGTTTCAAAATGTCTTTTCGTTTCAAGTAATAAGGGTAATAAAAATCTTGAATAAAGCAAACTGTGTTCATTTCTGACATTTATTGATGAAACTTCGAACAATCAAGCAGTTTCTGTGTGGGCACATTTTTATCCCATTAACATTGACTTTATCAGTACCAAAAAAACCTAAACATACAACAGTGTTTTGTCCTGTAAAAACACAAATTGAATAAATGAGACCTCAGTGGTCTTTTAAACTGCAGTTTTCAATCCCTGCTCAAAGCTTTAGTTGATTCTTGGTTTCTTATTGGCTCCATGAAGCCACTGCTGAAGACTTCCTGTAGACTTCTGAGTCTGTGACTTGCTTTCGTGGTCTTTAATTTCACATGTGTTGGGGCCCTTCCTCTTTAAAGGTGAGCCGCTCATCAACCAGCTCTTCATCATCTTACTGCCAGCTGTGGGTTTGGACTCCTAGGGGGTCAAGGGTCAGTCAGCTTCCACATCTAATCACCTGAAAACTGGAACTGCATAACAAAACATTGTACAACAAGAGTAGGAATACCTTTTTGCTGTGAAGATCCACTGGCTGAAGGCACTCAGGAGAGTTGTTGCGTGAGTTGCTGACTAGTGAAGACACAGGGTGAAAAGTCAAAATGTTTTTAGACTGGAGCAGTTTCAGTGCATCTAGGCACTTCACCTCTCCATAATTTAGCCACTTCCTCACTTCTTCCTCTCCATCCAGAATGGCTGGCATCCTAAAAAACAAAACCACATAGTAAATCAGGATTTCGTACAGGCACAAATGCAACATGAGCGTTACCTATTCTTACCTATCATGGATGCTTTGCAGGTTTGGGGAAGCATTCACAGTGATTACACTGTATGAGTACAGGGGTTCTCCACCACCTGGAGGATTCCAGCAGTCAAACAGTCCTGCCATAGTGAGCAACCTCCATCCAGTCCACTCACCTGGTGCTTCTCCTTCCTGGTCAACACACAACAAAGAGCAAAAGGTCTTATTAATATTGAAATTGTGAATGTATTAGTTTATAACAGTTCACAGCCTGACATTAATATTGCACGAAACACCTGGTGGACACATGCACATTTTGCCTGGGCTCGTCTCCCACACAGCAAATTTTCAGCTTTGGTAATCTCTGCAATAGCTGCATTCTATTACTGTTCTGAATAAAAGCAGATGGTTGTGGTGGTTATATTATAGAGAACCCAATACAAACCTCTGCCAAGGCCTCTCTAGAGCAGGCTGTCTTTAAATTCCCCATATTGTGAGCTGAGCCCATGGTGTCCTCTTGATCCTCTCTTTTGACCTGACCGGGTCCCCGAGTCTGCGGGAAGTAGATGAAGAAAGGCTGCTTGTCTTTCTCCATCTTCTTCCATTCATAAAAACCATCGGCCAGGATGACGCAGCGTTGTCCTTTTAACATGGGGTCCTTTAGCGATAAGATAAAGTGATTTCAGACACATAAAACATACCGACAAAAGCCGAGTAGCTTGCCAGCCAGCAGTGTCTCAGACTGTATGCACCTTATACGATTTCTTCTCCAAGATATTCTCACTGCGGCAGTTGCTGGTGCTGTACTGCATCTTGCTCGGGTCATCCTGCTTGAACCAAGAAGGTACCAGACTCCATCGCATGGAGGCCAACACACACTCATCCACCGGAGCACTCTGGAGACATCATCAAACTATTAGCTGATCACTAGTTATCTCACCGCCTGGAGAGTCAGCGAACTACGTCGCTTTTAGGTGAGTCTCCACGTTACGCGGCAAAAGCTTGTCTATCGGTTTAGCTCCTTTAACATAAAGTTTGTAAATGTCACGCAGACGCGGAAAGCGACAGCTGATTTTACCTTGTCAAAATGCCTCTGGGACAGCAGGACGGGACTCATGGACTGGGGGCTCTTGTTGTAAGAGGGTCGGTATTTTTCCGCATCTCCATCCCTCCAGCGGGGCTGTCTCCGCTGCCCTCCCCGACTTCTGTAGGAGCAGGCACGACTTATCTCGTCAGGAGCGAGAGTGCACGCTGTTCTTCCACACATTTTACAGGTAAAACCAGATTTTTTTTTCAGCCACCTGAGAAGGGTTTGACATACAGTAACGTCAGGTTAAGCTAACCTAAAGCTAACTTGTTAACTAACATGAAGTTAGCATGTTAGCTTCAGTTAATTTCAGGAAATATTTATTTTCCTATTGACCGTAAAGACACCGTTAGGCTTACCTATGTTCACGTTTTATGGTATTAAATTTGCACTTGTATAATGTGCAGCCTATGTACGTGTGTTCAGCTAAGTCAATTATTTGAACGTCAGCCTAGACTTTACCGGGGCGGAGCACGTGACTCCATGACGCAAGGAGCCCCTCCCTCACGTTCTTAAGCGTATCCAAGATGGCGACAATGAAAAAAAATGTAACTAATTAGTATTAATTAATTAGCATTTTAAAGTACATACTCTAAACTTTTAGCCCCTACGTGTAGTTAAAATCTGCTTATTAGTTGTGTGTATTCCACAAAATAACATAAAAACCAAGTACAAACTCGAACCTACTCACACCTACAGGATAAACAACATGTCATGGTATGATGTTAATTTACGTTGTGCACACGTTAAGCTACTGTAACTCTGGCTTTCACGGATGAACTAAGTTACAATGTAACTAGTTAACTAACTAGTTTTAACATCAGACGTTTGCCAGTGGTTGCTATGGTTACAGCAAGCAAACAGGTAGAAACTCCGGATCACTAGCGTTATGTGCTTTCTTCCAGTGAAAATCGACCGGCCCCGAACTTAATAAAGTCCATGGACCTCAGCAGGTAACATAAACAAACATTTAACCAAATGCCAAACATTTTTTAAATTTTATTTTTATAGTTACTAACATTTAGTATCCCAGTAGAAGTGGTGTTGTACTTTGCCAGTTAGTTTAGCCAACCCTCCAATAGGTAATGAGGAGGGTGTGATTTGCTTTGGGGAACCAGTGATGAACCTCAGTTGAACTTAAAACTTATATTTGTTGTCTGTGGTGGCTTAATAACAAAAATATAAATGTTTGGTGTGTACTGTGGACAGGCTGACGTGATCGGTTTCTATGAAAAATAAAAACGTGGGATTTGAATGAGCATTTCCTCTTGCTTGACATGTATCAAATTCCTCTGTTCAACAGGTAGTTACTTAAAGAAAATTAGAGTAACACACTACCTGTGGTGTTAGGTGCAAAGCTGACAGATGTAGCCGGTCCTGCACAGCATCCTGAAAAATTTTATATTCCGATGCACTTGGGCAGTGCAAGAGATGCATAACATTTTGACTTTGAGTCATTGCATGTACAGACACTATTTATGGAACATTTTGTGCACAAATGCTGATGACTGCATACTCTGCAGAGGTTGATTTCTGACCTTAATATGAAGGTCAGAAGAAAAGGTTCCTCTGAGGAATGAGAGCTGATGTCCACATAGAGGCCACCAGGTCCAGACAGTCTGCCCAACACGATCAGGAATAGCCCCAGGTTACTGATAGACACAGCACACCCTGCCCAGACAGTGGTGAGAGAGAGAAAGCAAGCAACAAAGGAAACAGTTATCTGAACATCCCAAGGACCACATAAACTCTACTCAAACTACTCAAAATCACTGGGGTGTATAGTCAAATGTTAATCAGAGAGTGACCCCATCAGCATAACACAGGATTCTCCTACTCCTAGTCTGCTACTCCTGATACAAATCTGGCCCATACGGTATGTTCATTTATGATAAACACAAAAAGATTTTAATAAAAAATGACAGATTGGCTTTTTAATATTGGTTTTCAGGGCTGTTGAGTTGTCCTATTTCTAAACTGCATTACAGGAAAAAGTGAAGTCCCATACATGGATCAGGTTGTTACAGCTTCCGTCCATCAGTACAACCAAGATGAAACCAAAAGCTCACAAACAGGTAGGTAAAGTATACCCTGCAAGTCAACAGCTAACATGCTGAATGACATTACTCATTCATCAGCTATAGTAGTCCTCATACTGCATAGTGAACAGCATGATCATTTTAGTTTTATAAAGACAACTGAAAGTTTAATTTACACAGCAAACCTCAAATTTGTATGTACTGCACATGTGTGTTTTTAACTGCACCTTCTGAAGGCAAAGGTCAACGTAATTTTGTCAATCTACCTGTTCTTCACCCGGAGAGACTAAAGACAGCAAAGGTCCTTGTAGAAAAAGCTGTGAAAGTGAGTTAATGTTACTGGACAAATACAAAACATGTCTGTAGTTTCACAAATTTATAATTATTTCAGAAATGTATCCCATTATTTACATATCTGCTTTCATTCCTCCTAGATGCATAAGGTATTCTCTGTCCAGGGCCCTTACCCTGTTATCAGGGAGGCACTGAGGGCCAGAGGATGGGTTGAACAGCGAATGCATCGCTCAAACCATTGTGCACACCAGTGTCACAACAATGACAGCAGAGCCACCTCTGTTGATGCTGCTGATAGCGATGGTGAGCAGGAAAAAATGTCAACATTTTCTTCTTTCCTCTGAATACATTTATATCTTGCTATTGATTAGCATTGCTCCTTCTCAGACAATTCAGATGATGTCGAAGAAGAGCAGGATCCAGATGGACTGTATGATCTCATGGTAAAAGTATTTATATTTGTAGGCGGATATGGGATTGAATTGATACATTGCTAGCTTTGATTACCATGTTCAAATAACAAAATTGAATAGGTTCACAGATCTTACTGTAGCTCTTGTTCTTTCCAACTTCTCATTCCATAGTCTCGCCTGGTGCGCAAGGAAATTGTTTATTTTTATTGGACAAACCGTAGAGATGCCATCAATACCAACAACTTGCAAAAAGAACAGATTACAAATCATTTTGCAAAGGCTGGTAGCTTTACCACCAAGGTAAAACTGTTATTATTACTGCAAAAGATGCCTCAATGGTCTCCCTGTCACACCCACTGTGATTACTCCTCCTTTCTCTGATAGGTGGGGTTGTGTGTGAACCTGAGGAACCTGCACTGGTTTGACTCGGCTGACCCAGACACATTCTTTCCTCGCTGTTACAGACTAGGAGCACAGGATGAGAAGCATGCTTTCATTGGTCAGATTTGATCCTTTTTTCACTTTAGCACTTCTGGCACTTTTCTACCTGCATTCATAAGTTAGAATACTTAGCTCTCTGTCCTCTGTGTAGAGGACTATAGGAGGACAGCCTGCACCAGTCTATTAAAGTACATCGTAGAGAAGGAGCATGGTGTTCAGGGAGAAAGAAGGAGCCACAACATTGCCTCCATTGATGGTATGATCATCTCTCACATTTGCTGCCACTGACATTGCACTTATGCAATGTAGCTAAATAAACACAGCCATAATTTTGTTTTCTTCCTCTTCAGATCAGAGAAAACAAAGTAAATCTAAACCAATGGTCCTTTCTCAAATGATTGACTGCGCACTCAAAGTATGCCAGGAGTTTCTGGAGAGTCTGGAGCACAGAGACATAGACATAAGCTTGGATACAGCACAGACACTTACAAAGGAGGAGTGGGCGAAGTTTATTGATAGTTACTACCTTGTTGTTCAGTGAGTATAGTGTATGTGTTTAATAGAGATTAAAAAAAAACAAATTGTTCTTTAGTACTGCACAGTAGTGTTCTGTGTGTTTTCTTGCTCAGTGGTGGAGCAGAGCTAGAGAACAGTGATCATTTTGTCAAGTGCTGCAAGACCATGCTGCAGAGAATGAGGCAGGTCAGTCCACAGCTGGACATAGATGGCATGCATAATATCTGGATCATTAAACCTGGAGCGAAGTCCAGGGGCAGAGGTGAGACCTAAATCACTACAAGACAGTATACATAATATCTGACAGTCCTGGCTGATTAGTTGTTTATGCCTTCAAAGGTATCAAATGTGCCAAACATCTGGATCACATCCTCAGACTGGTTAACAGTGATACAACCCTTATGAAAGAAAGCAAGTGGGTTGTGCAGAAGTACCTGGAGCGTCCCTTTCTGGTCCATGGCACCAAGTTTGATGTGCGCCAGTGGTTCTTGGTCACTGATTGGAACCCTTTGACTGTGTGGTTCTATAAAAAGTGCTATTTGCGCTTTTCTACACAGCCTTACTCACTAGATACACTGGACAGGTAAGACAGACTGATGGGAGGCAAATGAAAAATGAAGAAGAGGAAAAACCAAATGAACACTCAAATAAAAATGGGGAAGTGAAAGAAAAAAAGGCCTTTTATGATCATGCAAATCATTTGTGGCGGGAGATCTAATTTTACATCCATGTGTGGCCTGTTTAACGGCCGGTAGACATCTCCTATGGGTATATTTAAATTTGTGTGTATTTGTTATCTTTGACATCTGCTATAACAAACCTTAAGCAAAATCAAAAGCTGCAGACTGTTTTTGAATCATCTTCCCACCAGATGTACATCTACTAAGATTCGGTTGAAAAACCACATCTGAATGTGTTCACACTTCTAAGGAAAATTAGATACTGGGTCTCATAAAGTAAAAAGAAGACAATGACAAGTGTCAGTTAATGGTAAATGGCTATATGTGATGAGGGATAAAGTTGTTCTAACTTGGCTGTGACTTGGGTATTCAGACTACATGAAAATAATTTTGATTTCTCTTTACCCCATTCACTTAGTTCTGTCCACCTGTGCAATAACTCCATCCAGAAGCACCTGAGGCCCTCCCAACAACGACACCGAGGCATCCCAGCAGACAACATGTGGTCAGATGACCAGTTCAGGACCTTTCTATCCAACCAGGGCCAGGAAGATCAGTGGGAGACTGTGGTAGTCCCAGGCATGAAGAAGGCTATCATACATGCATTACAGACAACACAGGATCTGATGGAGTCACGCAAAAACACCTTTGAGCTCTATGGTGCTGATTTCATGTTAGGTAGGATGGAACCACTGCTAATGACAAACATGTTACATTGCCTGTGTTACAAAATTGATCTCATGCTGTATTTTAAAATATTGCTGTATTTTTTTTTAAGGAGCTCCAAAGTTATATATTAAAATCGAATAACAGTAAACACAGATAACTTCTAAATCAAATTGCATTTTAATATTTCCATGCAACTTTGTCAGGTAAACAAGAGATAATCCTCATCAGTTCAGGGATTTTGATTGGTCTTTCTCAGGTCGTGACTTGCGTCCATGGTTGATAGAAATCAATGTCAGTCCCACCATGGCACCATCCACCCATGTGACAGCCCGCCTCTGTGCTGCTGTTCAGGAGGACACATTGCGTGTTGTTTTGGACCGGAGAATTGATCGCACTGCAAACTCAGGAGATTTTGAACTCATATATAGGCAGGTAAGGTAGAGTTTTTTCTGCTTTCATGTCATAGTATACAGTGGATGAAATTGTAAAAGTGTTACTTAGATGTCACTTCGTGTCTCTAGGCAGCAGTAGAAGTGCCCCAGTACGTCGGAGTCAACCTACTTGTTGAGGGCTTCAAGATCAAACAGCCCTGCCCACTTCCTCCACTGAGGTCCTCCGGTCTCTCTGCACCAAAACACCGGGGCCTGGTCAAGGAGAAGGATCCTGCAGTGGAAAAAGGAAAACCCCTGCCTAAAGTGTTGTTGAAAAATGCAACGACTCAGCTCAAAACCATGAGATGCAGTGCTCCACTACCTCACCATCTTCCTCCTGAGCCAACTGTGACTCTGCATATTGAAACCTTAACATTTCATCTTCCCAGTGACTATAAACAGGTCCATTCACTTTCTCACTAGTGCCCAATCTCTGTCTGTATTTCTGTGGAAGAGAAGACCAGAAGTATCAAAAGTCTGCTCGAAGTCCAACCTTGCCCCACAGAGAAGCATGAAGTTATTTCTTTGTGATTGGATATTATTGTTTCAAAATGGTTCAGACAAGCATCCACCGGTTTTTGGCCTACCTCATAATAAAGTCAGAAATTAACGGATTTCGATGTCGTGTTTTTCTGTTTTTAAAGTGTACCATTGTATTGCCAGTGTGAGGGCCTTCATTGGTCTGAGCCACCACCCGGGCCTTTGTCAAATGCACCATCTTGTGTGTTGGTGATTCTATCTGCTTCCAAAAAGCCATCAGGTGAGCATGAGTGGCAAACCTGTTGTGCAAAGGCAGGTGTCAAATGAAAGTATGCTACAGTAAACACTGAAGGGTTTAAAGGTTGTTTACAGCACTGCAGACTTTATGTGACAGGTAACAGAAAAAAACAAACAAAATTGAATGGTCATTTACAGAAGTATTTTGATATAACTTCATTCCAGCTAACAAGGGATATTTTTGCATACCCTGTGTAAAACCGGAATCGGAAGCAGCAAATCGCTCCAAACCAAACTTGTTGCTGATGGATATTTCCTCCATTTGTTTCTGCAGCCTTGCTCTCTCGGCACCGAGATCTTCATTATGGTTCAGGGCAAGATCAAGTGCAGTAGGCTCAAGAGTGGGGCAGTAGTCATGATCCTAAACACTTATTTTCGTATGTTGTTAATAGTCTTTGTTACAATATTAACATACAGACGCTCGCTCGGCGGAAGTTGATAACGCGTCATAGATTCCACCGGAAATGCGTCAGGCGCTACCGCGCAGCAATACGCCATTACACCACCGAAGAAGAAAAAAAAATAAAGGCGATGACGACAAATAATGACGCAATGGCTCCATAGCAACAGTTGCTAAAGGGATTCAGGCCAGCGTTCGATGCCTTTCATGTGTGTTCTAGATTAAGGCTTTATATTTGAATGTAGACCTTTGAGCAGATGACGCAATAACCTGCATGAAGCACTGTGCGAGTTATTGTTACAAGACCACAACAGTTAGAACTACTCCAACTTCATAAAAAGCAAAGCAGCAAATCTGCTAAACAACAGTGAGAAAACAACAGCAGTCACTATGGTTGAGATATACCAAACGCAGGAGACAGTGGAGCTTAGTGTGGAAACACTTCGTCCCGCTGTCCAGGACTTTATTGAAAAGATAAGGTGGGAATGTTTCAGAGAAGACAAACACATTTTGGCCCTACTGGAAAATAATGTTACGGACCTAATCCAAGTGTTGGCCCAGCACATCCTGGCAGTTATGAAGAACACAGCTGCTGGCATTTGTAAGGAGCGTGTGCTGTCCAGTCTGAGCAACACACTTCCCCAAGCATTTGCTGAGGCACTTGATGTTACAGAAGAGGTCCACGGTGTCAGCTCAGAGCACCTAATGGCCCTGCTAGCTGAGGAGGTCACAGAAGTCATCAACTATGTCCACTCCACTGACGAACACATTGATGTATGTGCCCCTCTCCCGGAAAGACTTGAAGCCCTGGTTCAGCATGCCTATAAAATGTTGAAAGAAATGGGTAAGATGAGAACCCAGTGCACACCACGACCACAAACATGTAGGCAGAGAAATGTGGTGCGCCCATCGAAGTATGACCGCCAGACAAGATCATTGGACCTACCTACCAGGGAGAAATTGTCCGTAGCATCAACACAGTACAGGGACAACATTGTGTCGACAGTATCTGAGTCTGCCCAGGACATG
Source organism: Mastacembelus armatus (assembly GCF_900324485.2). Lineage (NCBI taxonomy): Eukaryota > Metazoa > Chordata > Actinopteri > Synbranchiformes > Mastacembelidae > Mastacembelus > Mastacembelus armatus. Next base: position 21,668,213 of record NC_046637.1, on the reverse strand, counting down.
ATAAAGAAGAAGATCAGTGAAATCACTGAGCCTCTTGTGGATGACACGTCAGACCTTCTTCAGTTGGAATCTGCCTCCTCTCCGGAGGTAAAAATCATTGCAGACGACATTGCTGAGGTACTTGTTGACCAAGTTCTACATTTGGAAGAGGAAAAGGCCACAGAAGAGCCCAAGTGTAAATTTTCTCTGGACATACTCATGACAAGGATGAAGACTTTTTTTGCAAAGATGTTTGCCCAGGCTTCAATTCATCAGATCATGAAAGAACTGAGGAACCGATTCTTTGATCACACCCCAGAAAACAAGCAGTTAATGCAGTCTCATATGGCTCAGGTTGAGTCTCTGCTGCAAGTAAATGAGGATGGGAAACAGGTCAACTGGTTAACAGATATTTCCAGGGGTAATGGCCTGGCGTTCTTAAGGTCTATCAATGACAGGCTCACCAAGTTTGTCGAGGATTTAACATCCAAGGACATCGTAGTCCCAGTTGAGACGAACCAACAATCCATCAAGGTGTTTGTCACTGCACCACGTAAAGTCATATACGCTGACATAAAGACCAGACTGTGGCATTTCATTGGACAGATGAGGCTGTGGTTGATGTCTCAGGCTGACAGCCACGTTGAGAGGGTGATGACACATGTTGAACAGGACACATGGGCAACAGTGGCTTCCTCACTACAGAATGAGACACCTTTCCACTGTGATGGCAACGCACATGCAGAGATTCAAAAAGAAAAAGTCAGGGTCATTGTTCAGAAGCTGTATTCACGACTCTTGAGGAAAAGCAAAATGAACATCTTTGCAGAACATGACACCATCACTGAGCAGCTGTTCAACAAAATATGGGCTGCAGTCAATTGTGAAGACTTTTACATCACCGACAAGACATTAAAACACCTCGACAAGACCATCCACAAGGACCTGTGCAGTAGTTTTGGCTGTTCAGACGCTGTGCTCCTTGCCCTCTTTTCTTCGACAGTATCTTGTAATTATGTGGCCTCTCGTTTCAAATTCCACCTTATGAAACCACTAGAAACCAGCAACATCTACAGTTTTTTCTCCAGTGTGGGCAGGTTCATCATCAAGCCCTTCATAAAGAAAAACCGAGTGTGTTTAATTGAAATACCATCTATATAACATCTGTTCAGTTGACCAGCTGATGTTTTCCTGCCTCAAATCCAGGTCACTTCCTGCTCCTTTGGTCTCTTCTGAATAGAGGCTGTAGGAGCAGGATGTCACTTAAATATGGGGCAGGATTTGAGATTTCGGGGGTATAGTTCAGTGGTGGGCAGCGTGGTGGCTGGGTTCGCAACCCGGCCTTTTTGTGTGGAGTTTGCATGTTCTCCCCATGCTTGCGTGGGTTTACTCCGGGTGCTCCGGTTTCCTCCCACAGTCCAAAAACATGCATATTAGGTTAATTGGTGAATCTAAAAACTGGGTGGTATGGGTTTACTCTGGGTGCTCCAGTTTCCCACATTTTAAAAATAAATTCAGTATTCAGCATTTTCAATTATAAATTGATTGACTATAAATAAAAAATAAAAATAAAAACTCAAGTCCTTATTTCTCTTGTCATGTTGTTTCAGAGATGTTAGAACAAAGTATGTTAAGCTACAATATGTTTCCTGTGACATCACCCATTTTATTTCTACACAACCAAATGAACTTCTAGAGCTGCTATTGAGCTGTCACGCTAATAATAACATAGAAGGAAAACAGTGTTTAAATAGTTTCATACACACGTTTTAACATAAAATTCTACATTTTCCTCCGTGTCAGTGGAAAATTTAAAAAATGCATGAAAATCTGAGGTTTTTGGCTTGATTCCTGTGGTTTGTGGAAACAAAGGCCTACAGGTCGCTTGTCCTCATAACAGGAGTTGCAGAGCAACATTATTCCTATCTTTAACACCCTGGTTCACTGACACTTTGTTGAGATAAGTATCATATCTGCCTCACATCAGAGATGGCCAACCTTTGTACAGGTGTAACCAAGAAACACAATATAAGTGTTTTCAAATGAAAGTTTTCTAATAAATCTGACAATACATGAAATAAATGTAGACCTTAATAATAGTCAGCAACCCAGAGGTTTCATTTGCGTAGCATTGATAGTTTTAAGATATTCATTTTTTTTTTTTTGCATTTTCTCATAGACTGCCATTCAAACTTATAATTCATAAACACATTTATCAAAAAGAGTCATTCATTCTAAACATCAGTGTAAAAAGTAAAAGTAAAATGCTTTCAGCAATCATATGAATGACTAGTGAGGAACTCCTCCATAAAGAACAGAACATGATGGAGCTTCACTCTGGTCCACACCTGGTGGCGATATTACCCATCTCTAGAGGAAATACACATTTTCCAGTGGCGGTGAAGAAGAAGCGACAGACGCGGACATCCGGTGAGTTCTGGTCCTCGTAACCGTGCAGAGAAATGGCGGCGTCTGTGTGCAGAGTCGGGAGCACCGTGGGTCGAGCCCTCGCCAAAACCCGCAGTGTATGTACATAGTTAAAGGTTAAGCAGAACAACGTTTGTAATACTAAACGACTCTGAGGGATATTACTACCGTTCCTGCTTTGGTATAAAGTTTAAAAAACGAAAATGGAAAGGGCTGCTAGCTTTGTTAGCAGCAGGCTAACGGTTAGCAAACTGGTTCGTGAGCTAAAGTGAGAGCAAGGTCACCAGGTTGGTGAGGCAGTGCGTCTTATCGCTGCTCATCCTGGGTCACACCGTCTGTATTCGAGTGGTATTTAGATTTGCAGGTCGTCGCTTCAGGCGCCTCTGGGCATAGGCAAGGTCAACAGTTTGTCCTCAGTGTTGCTGCTATCTTTGGTTAGCATGAGGCTTTGAGTGGACCGCTGCAGCTTTTGTTTAGCATCAAATCATTTATTGTTTGTGAGTTTTTCACTGTGTGAGACATGAAACCCGTAGTGTCGCTGGTGAAACTGGCCGGACTGATGCCTACTTCCACATTTAGCTTAAACAGCTAGTGTTTCAGATGTCAACGTGTCCTAAACAACTTTGTCACAAACATTTGCGATTTGTGTCAAACATAATTTAAATGTTCGAAATGACTACCTGAAAACTTGAATATTTCCAGAAGGACGTCCCATTATATCATGGTGCAAGACATTGTGTTAATATCTGAACAGATCTGGTAAGATAGGTTTGGTTTTGTCATTTGGGAGGATTGGAAGGTGGAAATGGACTCAGTTTCAGCTGCCGATCTGGTTGGTGTTGTCCTCGGTTTAAAGCATCATACAGCCTGACTCACTAAACCCGCAGAAAATAGCACTCCGACCACATAATTCACAATGCTAGGTAATGAGGGCTATATTATTTACGGCTGTGTAAGTGCAGTACATAATAGTGCTTGAAATATAACCCTCCTTGCCATACGTTTACAGGTAAATGGCACAAGGCACATCATTAGTAATGTGTAAAATATTTCTATTTGATATTTTCACGTTATGAAGTTGAAGCAAAAATGAAAATGGTTCTTTGCGGAGCTTAATGTCAACAGAAAGTTCTATTTTTCTAAGAATTTTTAAAGGAGTAGTGTTGCCTCTTGTTGTCTCTACCACTGTAGCCAATCCTGCTGTCTCTGAGGCGTGGACAGGCCTCTGTCAGCTATGCTCAGAGCCTGGTGGCAGCCCCTGAAACCCGCCTCACTGCTTTGGACAATGGCTTGAGGGTCGCGTCCGAGGACACTGGACATGCCACATGCACTGTAAGAAAACAAACCATGTCTTAGCAGAAGGTTATTGCAGGTAAACATTCCCCTCCCCGTTCTTCACGTCTCTTCTGTTCCACAGGTTGGACTGTGGATCAGCGCTGGCAGCCGCTATGAGAGCGAGAAGAACAACGGAGCAGGCTTCTTCCTGGAGCACATGGCTTTCAAGGTAAACTTCATGGTCCTACCTCTCCAATGCACTCTTTTTTAGGCATTCCATCTGAGTGCATGTAAAATATATCTGAGAATGCTGCACTTTTTCATTACATAGTTTTTTTTTTTTTGTTTGTTTTTTTTTTTTTTTGTGTGAATATTTCTTCTTGCCACCCAGGGAACAAAGAAGTACCCTCAGGCAGCTTTGGAACAACAGGTGGAGTCTATAGGTGCTCACCTGAGTGCCTACACCTCCCGGGAGCACACTGCATACTACATGAAGACCCTGGCCAAAGACCTGCCTAAAGGTAAGAAGACCTGCCTGGCAGTGAAGTAAACTGATTGATTGATTTCAGCGATGTCTTTGTAAAATAAAACCCATTATAATTTTGAAGTAAAGACTGTAAGAAAAGTTCAAGGTAGATTTCATGGCAATTCCAGTTATTTGGTCTTAAACTGAATGGAGCAATATTTAAAATGTTCACTGTTTTTAGAGAGTGCAAATCCCTTCTTGCTTGTGAACAGTAATTTTTTCTGTTTCCCAGCTGTGGAACTGCTGTCAGACGTGGTGCAGAGCTGCTCTCTGAACGAGGCAGAGATCGAACAGCAAAGGACTGTGGCGCTGCGTGAGCTACAAGAAGTTGAGGGCAACCTGCAGGAAGTGTGTTTAGACTTGTTGCATGCAACAGCCTACCAGGGCACTCCTCTAGGACACAGTGTGCTGGGACCTTCCAGCAATGCCAGGTAAGAGGAAACGTATGCTCACTCACAGAAAGTCCATTTTAACTGTAGTTACAATATTATAGCAACTTGGAATTGTTTTAATCTGAAGTACATTTTTGTTTCAACACACATTTTTAACATAATGCAATTAAAATAGTTGTTTTTAATGTGTAGTATTTTCATGCCCATATCAGTTCCACATATTGGTGTCTATGCCCTTGTGTAAATGAATAATAGCTCATATTCTATTCTGCCAGGACTCTGACCCGACAGGACTTAGTAGATTATATCAACAGCCACTACAAGGCCCCTCGCATGGTACTGGCTGCTGCTGGAGGTAGGTCCTCTTCTCCTAACTCGTACTGTGAGGAGGTACTCTAGTGTCCTATAAATTTCTACTTTCCCTTGACAGACTTGGTGTGTGTGCTTCTTCTACAGGTGTGAACCATGAGGAGCTGGTCGGTTTGGCCAAATCTCACTTGAGTGGAGTGTCTTTTGAGTATGAGGGAGATGCCATTCCTGTATTGTCACCCTGTCGATTTACAGGCAGTGAGGTGAGATCTGTGGTTGCACTGAGGAGGTCATGGTCAATGGTTTTTTCCATTATCAGTTTTATTATATGATACCTTTCCCAGTGTTCTAACCACTGTTTTCACTAACCATTGTTTTAATACATTATGAATACAACTTTGAGAAAGTAACTAAATGTGATTTGTATGTATAACAGAGTAACATGGTAGTTACAGACTGTTTTCAGATTGACTGAAAAGGGAGCATGGTATGGGGTATTTATAGTTGGATGGCCTTGTTAATCTGTTACCTTCTTGCATGTCCTCAGATCCGTGTCCGTGATGATGATTTGCCTCTGGCACACATTGCTATTGCTGTGGAGGGGGCCAGTGCTGCCAGCCCAGATGTTGTGCCACTCATGGTGGCCAACTCCATCATTGGCAGCTATGACCTCACCCATGGAGGTGGAAAGGTTGGTGAAATATGTTTTTGGCCTGGGGAGTTTTAGTATATGCAGCATAGAAAAGTTAAATGTGAAAAAACTGACAGCTGTAATACCGCATCAACTTTTTTTTTTTTTTTCTCCTTACTGATTCTGCACCGTCCCCTTTAAGCTTTGCCCACTTGAGGTTGTTAATGTCTTGAGTGGCCATTATAGAGGGGTACATTATGATCCTCACTGAAAACCTGGGTCAGAGGTCTCACCCACTGCCTCCGGACCTGTCGGGAGGAACAAAACCAGAAATACACTGATGCTGAAAAATTTGTTTACTCATGGAGCAGCCATCCTTGGATAAAATAGTAGCTTTAAGTGTTTTACAGTGTGTAAAATTGAATCTATCATTTAAAATCTATCACTTTTTGAATTCAGTTTTTATGCTACACTGTAAGACCGTAATAGGTACATTCATGGTACACTTACGGTTCTTACACTTTTCTGATTCCTAGATTTAGCGAGTGAGCCTTTGCATTACGATACCAGTCAAAGTATCAGCTCCAGAGAACATGGCATTTTAGCTTTCTTTTGTCTTTACTGGGTTTCCACCTTGTTTTACTTGCCAGATATTAAAGATGATTTGTAGCTTTAAATGTAAATGATTAATAAACTGATCAAAGACTACTCCATCATCATGTTAAGTTTACAGGGAAACAGCCATTACTATATCAGTACTCATTGTGAAATTATGACAGAAGTCAGAACTTGCACAAATAAAACAATGTTTCGCTGATGAGAGAACGGTCTGCTATGGCACCCAGTGGATCATGCAAATCAGTGAAGAGCAGGAGCATGGCCTGAGTCTAGTCTGGCTTCTTAACATTTCAGTGTGGTTGACTGAGTTTAGGGCAGGGTTCACCTTCCTATAACTGAGTAGGAAGGAAAGTTTTCAAAGACATATTGTACATGGATATTTTTACTAATGGTGTAACTGTACTGTTAGAATGTGAAACTTTCTTGATACTGAAAGCAGGTCAGCCAAACACCACAGGTATATTTCAGTCTGCATTCTGATTGTGTATATTCCCACTCTGCACATTAAGCAGAGCTTTAAAAACAGTGGGATAACAAATGTTCTCCTTCCTCTCACATGTAGCATCTCAGCAGTCGCCTAGCTCGCCTGGCCGTAGAGAAGAACCTCTGCCACAGCTTCCAGGCCTTCCACTCTTCCTACAGTGACACCGGCCTACTGGGCATTTACTTTGTGGCTGATAAACACCACATCGAAGACATGATGCACTGGTCCCAGAATGCCTGGTCAGTAATGCCTCCACAACAGAGGCCCACTCATAGTGCACAAAAAGCAGAATCTGCCACATTAATTATAATGTGCATCTCTGTTATGCACCTGCTCAGTCTCATTGCTCAGTGTTCTGCTCCCTGTAGGATGAACCTGTGTACCACAGTGACAGAGAGTGATGTAGCCAGAGGCAAGAACGCTGTGAAGGCCAGTTTGGTCGGGCAGCTCAACGGTATGTCATGCCTTTGATGCATTTAAAACATCACACACATGTAGACCCCCATGAATCACAACACACCTTCTGTCTTTTAGGAACAACACCAATTTGTGATGATATTGGTAGACACATTCTGAACTATGGGCGGCGTATTCCTTTGGCAGAGTGGGATGCTCGGATCGATGTGAGTTGACTTTGATGTAGAACTCTGCTCCTGTTTGTACAACTGAAAGAAAAAAAGCTCTGGTGCTCTCTGCCTCAGCAGCATGATACAGTGCCTTTTCAAAGTTCAAAATGTTTTTCTTTCAGGCTGTGACCCCCAAGATGCTGCGTGATGTTTGCTCCAAATACATCTACGATAAGTGTCCTGCTGTGGCAGCTGTTGGTGAGTTCTGTAGTCCTTCTGTAACAAAGTCAGAGCCTATTCTCCAATGATTTTCTCTAATCTGTGCCTTCTGCCTCTGTCCACCAGGGCCCATAGAGCAGCTACCTGACTACAACAGAATGCGCAGTGCCATGTACTGGCTCAGGTTTTAAGATAAGTTGAAATTTTGCTCCATGTGTCCATTGTTTGCTCATCTTCCTCCTCAACGTTATTTTTCTTCAGCTGTCACTATCAGAGTGAACAACTGAGGATTGTCCACATGTTGGTTTGACAGCACAGGCCGCAACCACTTCTTTCTCTCATCACACCTGCTGAAGCCTGAGTTAGGCTTGAGGGGGGCAGCCAGTTTGCACAGATTAGTCTGGTCAGCTTTTTATTGTACCACACAGATCCTCATCATCCGGTACTGACTTGCAGAAAGAACAAGTGTAGTGGGCGGACTCAAATATAACAAAAATCACTACTGGACACAGTACAGCTGGTACAGAAAATAACCAGTTTGGAGCAAAAGTATATATTTATCATTTGTGTAACATTTGTTTGTGTCCTCTATTGTACATAACAGAAACTCAATCTGACAAAAATAAAATACTGTCAAACATTGTGTGTTTTTTCTCATTTATATGTACGATAGATTTGTGTCTTTTCAAGTACACATTGTTATATTAATTATATAGTTGTCTTTCACTTAGCAGATCGTTTAAATGCGTTATGTAACCAAGGACATCTCTGTTTGATGCCAGGTGACATTTGTGTGACCTGTGTTTGTTGATCTGAGGGTAAATGAGAGAGCTCGTAATCTTAAAGACCCCTGGTGTCCCAACCATTGTAATCAGCCTGTACTTGTAACATATTATTAGTCAGATGGGGATCATTTCCCTAATGGGCTGGACTGGAAGTGGCTCAGCAAAAGAGGTAGGTTTTGTGTTACTGAGTCACCCTCCTCAGCCATACAGCTTTTTCCCTGTTCTCTGGAGGGTTTTCTTTGTTCTTGTGTCTGTATGTGTATATATATATATGTGTGTATATTGTAAATGTAAAGTTTTCTTTTTTAACTTGGTAGATAGGCTGCTTGTTCTGGTCCTGGAGATTTATCTGTAGCCTGACTATTCAATTACAAATGTAGTAAAACTACAAACGTAAGACACAGTGGATGTGCCCTTTGCCTGACAGTGTGTTATTAAGATCCTAATAATGTAAAACTAGCCCTATTCATGATTCTCCAGTCTGAGGCCCATGACAGCTGAACAGCAGTTGAGAGGCTGTCATGATTATCTCTGCTGAAGATAAATATTTTTTCTTTCTCTTAGCCTGTTACTTGTTCAGTGATAATGTTTATTCTTGATGGGGAAGGTATTATGCTGAGACGAAACAGGCCAGCAGATTTTTGGACAAGACAGCAGGGATGTCTGGTGGTTAGAGAAACAGTCCAATAAGTGCACATGATCCCTGAGACTTTGTGCCTTCTTAATGGGAGATTTTCTGCCTTTTCACTTTCCATGTTCTGTTGTTAACATGGCCCATGTTTCCCCTCGTATAGATGCATATGCATAGATGACAACACATTAACTCATAAAACCATGATGAGAAAGTGAACTGTTTGTGTGACAAATGCTACTCTGATGTAAGACTAATTTTTAATTTGCAGTTCGTTGGTACTTTTACCTTTTGCATGGAGGTGTATTTTAACAGCGGACTGAGGCAACTATCCAATTCATTATAATTGCGATAACCATTGTGTTATTTTTAGAAAGAGAAAGACAGCAACAAGCATGGAGGAAATGAGATGAAATGAGGGGAGGGTGATGGGGTGTAGAGGCAGTGTCACCGACGTGGGCTCAGGCAAAGTCAAGGAAAAGGCAGAAGTCCAGTTGAGCATCCAAGTGCGTGTCACACAGGTCGCTCCTTCAGTAATTTAAGGAGTAGCAGCTCAAAAGGAAGATACAATATCAAAGAATATCTGAGGGTCACAGGGAAGATATCGTTACTACAGTCCTGCTTTAGAATAGAGGAGAGACAAGTGCCTTTTTTCAAATTACTAATTTTTCACAGGGGCAACACTCAGTAAGTATTAATTGGGATTATGACAATTGCTTTATCTTTACATAAGTCAAAAATTATTGCATGATTTAAAATTATTTAAAATTTGACAGAATAGATCATTTAAAAGAGAAGTGAGTAAAGGTGTAGATTTATAATTGCCTGAGGATTTAAAACTTAAAAAATGTTGACTGATGCTTCTACAATATAACAGTTACTGTACAATTGCTATTTTCTTTCTTTCTTTTTGTGGCTACTTAAATGTTAGTTGTATAGTCATACAGATGGATGTCATTCTTCTATTCTGATATTATTATTGTTGTGTTGGAGTCCAATGTGCACAAATCCCATCTTAGAAAGTGGTTTTGAGCACTGACCCATTTCATTGGTGATGAAATTGGTTTTTTTAAACAAAATAAGTAATTATTTGTCATTTTGCCATTGGTTTCCCCTGCTTATATGAAAGAATAATAATGCTGCGCTCAATCACTGAGCAACACTAACAGTATAACACTAAAATGTGTTCTCCTGACAGTCCTGACCATGAGAAGTGTGCGTGTGTGTTTCTGCCTGGCTCTGCTGCTGCCTTGGTGTGCCCAGAGCCAGAGGAGTAGTCCTGCTCTTGCTAAACTTGATGAAGACACACAGAGGGATGTGGTGGCTGTCGACATCCTAAACAGTGGCATGCTGAACTCGCTGCTCCGATCAGAGCATCATACTGTGCTCAGGCGAGCACGGCGCCCAGCCTCATATGTCCCAAAGAGAGCTCATCAGGGGTCCCGGTTCGCCCTGTCCCTTGATGTTCCCACTAGCATCCTCAGTGTCCTCATAGACCTGGCCAAGAACCAAGACATGAGGACCAAGGCTGCAGCGAATGCAGAACTGATGGCACGAATAGGCAGGAGGAAATGAAAAGCACTTGGGAGCACCTCAGTAGGCTTTGTGGAAAAGATTTCACCTCACAGCAGAGTTGTGGCTCTGGCACCTGGTTAGAAACAATGTTAGTTCAGGTGAAAACAGTTAATGCAGTCAGTATATGTCCTTTAGAGCTTAGATGTGCTTTAGTTTTATACTTGTGTTTAATAATTTACTAAGTTCCATATAAACACTCCATGGACTGACTCTTGAAATAATAGTAGTTTGCCAGAGTAATGAAAACAAAAGGACTCCACAAACCATATAAGATGAAGCTGGTCTTTTGTCTCAAAGATTATTTACCTGTGGGTCAGAAACTCTGATCAGGTTCTGAAATCTGTTTCTTATGTTTGCATGTATAATCTTGAATTCAAAGGAAACCTTATTCAATTAAATCCAGTATGATGATCATATTATTTGTCAAGTGTAATTCTTTTCACTCTGCAGTGTGATCAGGCATGATTAGTATAATTACAAGCATCAGCAGCCCATAAAGCACAAATGAATGGGTTTGAGCCAAATGAGCCTGCGTCACCCACAGCAGGGTCTGATGTGTGATAACAGGACAAAGACATGGGCAGGATATTGACCTCTGAAACGAGAAGAGACCCTTTCTATAGACCTTTGTTCACTAATACTGGGTAAATCTGACAAACAAGTCACAGCTATTTTAAGTCTGATGCATTATCTGTTCCACATTACACTAATATCTGTGGCATGATTCATCAGTGCTCCTGCAGTGAGCATGAAATGTGAAGCAACAGAGTGAAATAAACTGCTCATTTGATTTACATTTCAGTGTGTTAAGTTTCACACTTTTTTTCGTGTATCACTTTAAGATACAGCAACTTGAATAACTGTTGTATTGTGTAAATATAGCAGAAAATGTTTAAATTATGATGTAGCAATACTAAATACAACACATACAAAACATGTTACTGCTACTGTGATTAGAAAGAAAGAAACCAGTTAACCACAGAAAATCTACGAATGATAAAGACATTAAGATTTGATCATTTTCCCAAGGAGAACAGGGCCGTTTACAGTGCCCTGAGAATATTTAACAATAATCTATTTAAAGAAGTCTAAATGTTTTTCTCAGACTTAAGTTACTGCAGCTGTTAGTACAAACACTGAATGACAAAGGAAACAAACATTTCTGCTTTTCTTAGAAGTCAAGCTGTATATTTTAAATAAAGGTTTCCCACACTACAGCCCTGGAATCTGGGCAAGTGTATATTGGACATGTGTGGCAACCTATGTAAAGACAATATCAACTCATCAGTATAAGGCAGTCAGCACAATGGAAATGTAACTGGAGGCTACTCTGTCTTATGTAATGTGTAGCCTCATCCGACACACCACAGTCTTTATTTAGCCTCTCAGATGGTTAAAGTTGTTTCACAGATTTGCTCGGACAAGTGTATTTCTGCTACAGTAGCTGATAAAAATACAGGAAATATACTTGGACTGGAACAAACTACCAGGAACGCAATTAAAAACTTCACAGTTACAACTTATATATAGAAGTACTGGCAGTATAATGTACTTGAATCACAAGTACTTGTTCTGTGCAAAAGTGACACTTCTCATTACTATTTCATGATATAACCAGTATTGTATAACCAGTATTAATATATGTGTAGTGTGTAATATATATATATATATATATAACCGTATACATATTACAGACCACAGACTTTGAATTCTTAAATTTGACAGTCACTACAAAGAATCACTAGCATGACAAAAAGTGACAGTAGGTGTTTCCTGCTGGAGTCTAACCTGTCGCAGTTCGTCGTTTGTCCACACGGTGTCCTCGTTGTTTTTCTTAGACCGTCCGTGGCCTCTAACCTACAGGTGCTGGGACGTGGACACCAGCTGCTGAACGGTCCCAGGTGTAGTTATCTGAACTTGTGTGGTTCACATGGCCGACAGCTGGCAGCCCAACACAGGGAGAGGAAGAAGACGCCACATGGTGCACGTTGTCCATTAATTAGTCTTCTCCACGTGCGGTTCATTAGCGCTGACAGTGAGGGCTCGTGCAGGCGCAGGGATACACGCGGGAAAAGTAAGTGTTAGCTAAATGTTTTACTGTTTCGCTTTTCCCCTTTGCGTTTCAGCTGAGCTTTATATGTTGCTGTCTAAAACAGGGAGCAGTGAATGTCGGTAACACGGTGGTAGGTTCTTCTACTTTTTAAGACAAGGATTACCCCTTATAGTGGTTTAAAATATGCATGTTATTTTCTCTTAATAAGTTATAACCCTTCATAAGTCATTATCGATATTTATTGTGACGTGCCAAGCCAAAGCGCTGTCTATGGGTTTTATTAGCTTGAGGTGGTTATATCTTGGTTGGTGTATGTTTCCCCTGGTTTAATATTCCCCTTTTGCTTCACAGAAAGCTGTTTGGCGTTTTATTAATGTGGCCTGTCTGAACATAAATGGGGGATTTGCCTGTCCATTAAGCACACAACATGCTCTATGTAATGTCACAACTGTGTTTTGTTCCTCAAGGTTGAGAAGATTTTTTTTTTTTTTACTCCCAGTCCCTCTTTTTCTGTTCCTGGTGCCAGTGTAGTTCAGGAGGTTGCTGAGTGTGAGTAATGTGCTGCTTGGCTGTGTGTAAACTTTAAAACTCACAGACAGCATGAAATATAGCCACTGGCAATGGCATGTGAGTTGTGTAAGGACTTTTTTTTTTTTGGTCTTTTATCTAAGCTAAAGTTTACTGAGCTGTTGAATAGGGCAGTATCTTGTATACTTGTATTGCTACAACAGGTGTGTGTAAATGAGGTCACATCTGGTCATTTTTAATTCAATGTTTTTGTATCAGTGAGACAAATGTTCAGTCATGTGTACTTTTTAAATACTTCTATGAACATTGCCAGCTGGATGTGGTTTAAAACATGCCTGTTCTTATACATTATTTTCTCACTGAAACAGAAAATTTAAAAAATATACCTGGGTAAGATTATGAACACATCGTTTTTCATATGAACCACTGAGTTTTAAATGGTTATTAGTCTACACAGGTGATCTCCATCTGCCTGTAGGTTTAGTTGGGCAATATGGTGTGATAAGACAGTCTTGCCACACCTTGTGGTCATAAGCAGACACACCAGTGTAAGAAAACTTGAACATTTAGCAATGACCTTCAGGAAATGTGCAAGGTTTGTACCTCAGTAATTGTCACTGTCACGTAGTCTCTTTAACCTCTGACCTAAAAATGGTTAGGGTGCACATTGTTACTAATGTTGTCTCAGCAGCTATAGTCTATAGTTGTTTGACTAAACAATGCCGTGTTGGTCTTCCTTCTTAATTAATTGCAATTATAAAATTTATGAATACCCAAATACTGGGATTTTTAAGTGATCAGCAACTTTATTCTAATTTTGACTTAAAGGGTGGACATTCAGCTAAAACAGGGCAGCTGTTACTTTTGCATTATTTTTAAAGAGCTGATTCAGCCAATTTGCAAAACATCACACTGTCCAGCTCCTATTCAGCTTTGGAGTTAGAATATTTTTGCCATCACCTCAAAGTGAAAGCTAACAGAAATTGATTTGTGCTGCCCAAACCATAAAATTACATTTGTCTCTATTACTGCCAGGAACCATACACAGATTGTGTATGATCCATAGACACATGTTTTTATAGACTTCTGTACAGAGTAGTCCCAGTGAAAACTGCTCACAGAGGTAGATATCTCACAATATTCATTTTTCCTATGAGATTGAAATGACCATTCAGGATGCTTGGCTAATGAAACAGTATTTCCATATATAACAAACCAGTATCGAGGCTTTACAGTGGGGCGTTCTCATGGAAAGTTACTCAATTAAGGTGATGATTTGCAACTGGCTCATAAGTTATCAGCACAAAGTTCAGTGACCAAGTGGTGCAAGACACAGCAGCCAGAGAACAGAGCAGACATTATCACAGAGGTTTACTGGGCAGACCAGTGTTAGAGCAGCAGTTCAGGAATAAAACGACCACGTTAAGGATTGTATTCAAACAGGGTCAGAACACAAGCTGGCCACTGACCTTTAACTGTAAGTTTATTTATGTTGTATTTTTTTAAATCAGGACATTAAAGTAAAAAAATGTGAATTGTTTACCCAGAAAGGGTTATTGTACAGAACAAGCCATGATACTTGTATTGTACATGTGAAGGTATTAAATTTACTTTAGTCAATCTCTTAGTGCTGATTGTAAAAATTGACTTTTAAAATGCAATTTTTGATCATAGCTACAAAATGCCTCTTGCCTGTTAGTAATGTTAATCTTTCCCATTTGTTTACCTTGCAGTTAAAGTGTAGTTGCTAATATAACACTTCCAATTGCAGGTTGAGTTTCTCTCAGATGGATTATGCTATGAAGCCCTTCAGCCTTCTGACTCCATCTTCCCTCTCCAAGTAAGAGTGCTGCTTCATGAGTTCGATGGGACAGTCAGCGCTGTCGCCTGTTTATAGAAAGGTTGAACATTTGAAGTTTGGCATAGCTTGTATTTATTTTGTCAGGTGTGTGTCAGCCAGTGTATCAGCCAGCGCTTCCATGACCCAGCAGCTCCTGTCAGGTCGAGCTCCTCGGCCAAAACCCTTCAGGGTCACAAATGCTGACCGCAGTGTGAAGAAAGGGATTATGGCATATGCACTAGAAGATCTGATGAACAAGGTGAGGAAAGAGGGGAAAATCACATGGATTGTTCTTTGATTCAATTATTGGAACAACCTCTGTATTCCTGTATGTTTTTGCTTGTACTGGTAAAAGTTCACGACTGAGGTGGCTGTGTCTGACTCTTTCATCGTCCTGTAATGAGCCATGTCTTTGTATAAAGAAACCTGTCAGAATTCATCCCTCCTAAATAATCTGGTATGTGTCTGACCCCAGATGATGCAAATACTATCTTTGTTACTACTCATTCAGGTCAGTGACTCACTGAGCGTACCATGTGTTAGTGCCCTGGTGCTGGATGAAGATGGCACAGGTGTGGACACAGAGGAGTTCTTCCAGACACTCCCTGAAAACACTGTTCTTATGGTCCTGGAAAAGGCGCAGAAGTGGACCCCACATCCAGTATGTGGTTGGCTCTTTTCAGATCAACCACTAGGTGACACTGCTGATCAGAATCGCACCATAATGATCTTTTATTCTGCATTTGTCATGCTAGTGATTCTTTGTTGTGTGAATTTATGCAGCAGACATGATTCAAAGACATTGGCAATAACCAGTTTTTTGAAAGAGAATGAGGGGCTGTAGATGACTATTAATCAGACCCACAAAATAAAATTTGAATGTTCTGTGACCTCACAGACCAGCCCTTACAGAGATCAGCTCAGTGGAAGGAAGCAGCACAGGATGGATTTGGCCAAGCTGTCCTTTGACCTCTACAAGAACAATCCTAAGGATTTCATTGGCTGCCTCAATGTGAAAGCAACCCTGTATGGTGTTTATTCTGTATCCTATGACTTGCGCTGTAATGGTGCCAAAAAGATGCTGAAGTGAGTAAGAGAGCTTGCCAAATATGAGACCTTCTGATACTCTTATGCTTTTGTTGAACTGTTATGTAATTTGTCTTTTTCCCTTTTGCCAAAACATTACTCTGGTGACTTTACCTTGGTGCTGTTTGCATCCTGGGTATTACTTGAATCCAGTTAGAGAATTGGCTCATTTTATTGGGTTTCTAATCCATATATTACATCGGAAATCATCAGTGAAGTGTGATCAGCCCCTAACAAATAAGTGGTGTTCAGGCTCATTATCTGTTTTATCAGTTGCTTTTATACCGTTTAACATCAGAGCATTGTGTGCAGTCTAACATGTAGAGTATAAGGTCATATTTTATTATGTATACCTGTGTGGGTGGCAGAGTTGAAATGGTCAGACAACAGAAGAACAACGGACAGATTTTACAGAGATTAATTTTGGGAGTTATGTCATCGCTGCTGATTTTCAGCTTTGGCACAGAGCATCAGTCAGAGATTACATTTTGCAGACCTGTGAAATATGAGGCTTTTGTGCAGTGAAAAAGGTCTGTTTCTTGGATGTCAGTTTTGAGGTGTAGCTGATTGTGAGAAATAGCCTTCTGAGATTGTGTGAATATTTCCTGTCAGTCATTTTCTCATTGTCTGGTGTGGTCTATCTCATTTTCTATGGCAATTACTCAATAAATGACAGGTCATTTTTTATGATATTCTTATACTTGTTTACCCAAAGTTATTCAAATGCTGTCTTTATCTGTTGCCAGCGGCACAGATGGGAATTTGCTATTTATGACTCCTCACTCTCTCTGTCCTGTGCTTGAAGGGAGGCTCTGCGATGGACCATCTTCTCAATGCAGGCCACTGGCCACATCCTGCTGGGCTCCTCCTGCTACATCGAGCAGCTGCTGGAGGAGGATGATGAGCAAGCTCAGAGGAGCCTGGCGCTTCCACAGGAAAGCAGGATCAGGCAGCTGCAGGGCATGCTGCTGCGAAAGACCTCTCAGTTACGATAGACTTGAGCTGATGCTGACAATTTACCTTTCTGAGATACAGATGCAACAGCTGATTTCTTACCTGGTCATGTCAGTTTCCTCTGCAGATTGGGAACATGAGACATTGCAACGCTCTCTTCTCACAGTCACTTTCTTGCTCTGTTACATTGTTTTTGTCTCATGTATTTAGTAGCCAGCATGACGAGTTACTTCTTCGAAAGCACTTTTACTCACTATGTAACTTTTTTCCTATGGAGATGAATGAATAAAAACTAACACTTTATTTTCTGAAAGTCTTTTTAGGTCTCTGTACTGTAGGCCCACAAATGGGCTAAAATATGAGCTGGTTGGCCTGTGTTTATGTGTGTGTGTGTGTGTGTGATTCTGGTTACAGTCAGTTTAACTGGGGATAGGCCTAGCTCTCTCTCCCATGCTTTCTTAATTGTCCCATGGCCTCCACCATCCTGTCAACTGCAGTCTGCCCCTGTTTCAGTAAAGCAGAGGAAGGCATGGGGAAGAGCTAACTACTGCAGGACACAGTGGACAGAAGCAAACCATTATTCTGAGAGGATGGTTCTAGCTGGCAGCAGAAGTGCCACTTTTTCTGTCTCGTCATAGGTGGCAGCTGAAGACAGATTTGAACCACATTGGCTGTCTGGTAAATTCTGAGGCAGAGGAATAGCTCCCATAGGTCAAATGTCAGTATGGCTAAGGACTATATCCATGTCTTGTGATCTATTGGTTTCTTTTCTTTTGACTTTCTACCTAACAAAAATGTTAGAAGCAGAAAAGAGCAAACATGGCTGCAGTGGGTCATTTGATTCAATTTGTGTTTACATAAATACAGCAAATAACCAGTGTGTATCAATTTGATTCATGTTTGCTTTTGTACCGAGGGACATGAATGTTGAAACAGGTAATGAAGTAAGGGGCACATGGTTTTCCGTAGTTTGTATTAGCAATATTAAATGCATGAACTGGAGTTGCCCACCCACATATAAACAAAACACGAAAGTGAACACTGGCCATGTTCTGTGTCTTCACAATGAAATGAGTCGTGTGCATGCTCTTTTGTACTTGAAAGTATATTTGTTGTGGTTTGCAGTATTCCTAAGTGATACCATTCAAGTGTATTGAATTGTAGCCGTAACATTTTCTGCAGTGTTTTTTATAGTGTATTGAAAAGATTTGTTTGGCAACTGGTTGATGCAGATGCTCTGACTATATGTAGTAGAAAAAAAACAGGTGTTTGAACATTCTATACTTATATATATATATATATATGTGTGTGTGTCCACCTGTTTGTGAAATCTGTAGGACTGCTGACAGACATTTATGTGTGAACATGTTAGATTTCTTCCATTAGAAGCAGCACAAAGGTCTGGTAATCTTGAGCCATGACTGTATTGAGAGCTGCAACATGGTGGTGTCAGAGACGCATCTCAGCCAGATGCATAATGTAACCTATATGGTCACGCCTAACCTCAAATGCCATCACTTCAGGCCACAAAAGGCTTTATACCACTGTATTCTCAGTAGTACTCTCAAAGACCAGTAAACAGTCGAGCAGATAGTATGAAGCTGCTGCCTTAACCTGGATGATCTTGGTAAACAATAGAACCTGGTACCTCCTTCCTCCTTTTAGTCAGTCAGCTGTAGTCATCCTGACACCAGGTTACTCCGGACCCAACAGGAGCTCGCTCTCTCTCTCTCCGAACTGTGCAGCCGTGCGTCCATCCCGCAGAGCTGTGTTGCCAGTGGCCCCTGGTGGAGCTGCTGCTGAGCATGTGCTCGCTGCTCCACAGGACAGAAGGGACGCTTCCCACACCCACAGGTTGTGCACATGGATCGCTGAGTGCACGGTTCGGACACAGGAGGTAAGACTGCAGTTTTTGCAGAAGGACCTTATAAGACCCGTAATAGTTTTGTGCAGTCCTGTTTCTGCGAAAGATGTTTTTATGAAAAGATGCACGGCGCTGTGCAAACACTTTGCACGCTGCTTCCATCAATCCGGTCCAGTAACTTTATTTACCGATCAAAAAAGGTTCTTTCATTTTGCATGATAGAAGCAAGCAAGTGAAATAATCAGATTTGAGAAATGACATAGGCTGTGTTTTAACTTTTAACAATGCCTTATTTGAACTTTCACGCTGCACATTGTTAGGTTTATAAGATGTAATGTCTATAACCAGCAAAAACTGAAAACTCAATGTTAATAATGCATGTTCTATTCAACTTCAGTACATGTTCATTTGATCCGAGGATGGGTATTCGCACCTCTTCCACGCAGCAAACAGATTAGTTTTGCACATTGAACTCCACGAAATCGATTTACCAGAGGACTCTGGGTTTCGTTGGAAACCTCGGGCTGTATGTGCGAGAGCGTGACACAGTTGAGGGCTCTGAGGTTGTGCATTTCTCCCACGCTCCCACGAGTCCTCACTGCAGACCGCTGGAAGCAGCTCACCATATAGTATATCTGAGTGTGCCTTTGTGTATAGTGTTTTTTTTTTTAGTGTTTGCAATGTTACACCTTTGTGTTTTGGTGTGTGTGCCAGCACCCTAGGGGACAAATACGCCCCAAAAGATCTTTAAAGTGCTGATTTGCTGACTTATAAATGTATGGAGAGATTACTTAAATATGGCTTAAATTAATTAGTTTGGCCCTTAATACTAATATATGTGCAAACTGAGGAGCAGTGCTGATATTTATGACTTAATGTGATGATTAATGAACAAATGATTCTGTTCCGTCTGTGTATTTATGGTTATTCTATTCAAAATATTATCAAATTTAATCAACCAGTTGATCAACAAATGTGCAATAATTGTGGTAGTCATCCAACGCCATGTGTCATAGTTGCTGTTTTATTATTTTATTCCTAGTTGAATATCTTTAGCTTTTAAAAATATGTAGTTTTTCATGCAAACCATCTGCGGTTAGACAGGTCAGTAAGACAAACCGTATCCATTAGTTTTGTCATATGGGACAGTTTTCTGCTCAGCAGCTCAGAACTGCAATCTGCCCTGACAGAACTGAATAACTCAGATTTATACTCTCATACAATCCACATGCTTTGTTGTGCAGTTTCTCTCTCAGCTGTCCATCACAAGCAACAACACAAAAAAGATTGATGTACAGGGGAACAAAGACTAAAAATGTGAAACCAAATGCAGCAAGACAGCAGATGAGATGAGACTTAACAGAGAAAGGAAGGGTTGGTTTCAATGGTGGAGAAAAGCAAAGAGAAAAAGGGAGAAGTCTTGATGAAAAGTCTCCACTATGCTTTGCTGTTGGACGGCTTTGATTGTGAACATGGAAACCACATCCTGCTGGACACATAAAATCAGAAAGCCTCTGTGTTTGTGTATCTGGTAATGCATCATCATCCACCCTTGCTTCAGTCAGCTTGCACACAAATGGTGGAATTTGATCTTCTGCAGTTAAGAAACCTAATTTTTCACCAAGTGGCTTTCAGCACTGTTGCAGCAAACACCTTTTGCCTTATTTCTCTGTCTCCTTTTTACCCCTCTTTTCTGTGCTACTCTCCTGAGCTTAGACGTTAAACGGATGGCTATTTCAGGTCATATTTAAGCTCAGCAATAAATAATTCAAGTTACAGGAGAACACAAAGGCATCCAGAGGCTGGATGCTTTGCTCAAACCTGAATCACCCATCTACGGATTGGAAAGTCTGCCTGAATAATAGATTTATTTCTCAATACCAAGCGTATTCTGGTCAGTCACTGAAATTGCAATGGGGCACTCACCGTATGCAAGTTATCGCTCAAATTTCTCTTCTGCTGTCATTTAGTATGTACATTAAAGATAAGCCTCTAGAGTAAAAAGCAGAGCTTTACTAGATTTTATTTTTCATCATGTTGTATTTTAGAGGTCTCTGAATTTCTCCATATTTCATGCGATCCTGCTTTCTGTTTCCAGCTGCTTCTCAGTGCCATTATGAAATAAGCCAAAATATTTATGACTTGAGCAGAAATGATAATTGGATTTCTGCATGGAAAGTATGGATGCAGCTTTACCAACAGCCACAGTGGGGGGTTGTAAAAGCCCCGACTTGAGAGCCAATAAAATGAATCAAATAGAATGAAACGGGTCCTCATGACCTCGCTCTTGGCCTCACTGCAATGACAGTGTCTGCAGGATACATCTTTGTATGCATGTATGTGTAAAGCTGTCATGTGTCAACCATAACGACTGGAAGCCATTCATTTGAAAGTTTGTTTTTCTGTCGGTCTATATGTTTGTATATATATCTATCTATATATATATGAATACAAAAAAAAAAACATACAGACTGAAAACTTTATATGATGACGCTAATCTTTAAAACAGTAAACAGTACACAGCAGTAGTAGTCGTCCGTACATTTTTCAGTCATGCCCAACCTTCTCATGTTTACTGCACTAAAGAGTTGGCGTGTCAAAGGCAGACAACCATCTGGAAGTCGGATTTAGTAGGAAATTCAAACAATATTTGTTTGACATTTAATCTACTGGCGGGGAAGTAATCCCTAATATTTACAACCCTGTAATATACTCCAGTGCTACAGTGGATGAGATGCTTGTCCTCTCTGTTCACCTACAAGACTCAGCAGGTGCCCTGTTGTTCAGCTGTTTGTGCGCGTTTGCGTGAAAACGTAGTAATGCCTGTGTCTGTGTGTGTCTTGCTCTCCCAGGCCACCTGCACTGAAGATAAGCAGTGGCCTATGTCTTTTGCGCCAACATGACATTTTGTCTCCATTATGGCTTAGTGACTGGAGAAAGCACTGAAATAACAGCTTGATGTCTCGACAGGGAGCCTGTTTACTCGTGTGCACATGCACAAACACACACACAGAAACATACACCCATGCTGGTGGGTGTTTATTATGGAGAGGGTACGTACATGTTTTGTGCTCTCATACATTTAGTCTTTTTGTTTAATCTTTATTCACTCCCTCACAGTGCAGACTCCTGGGCTCGAACGCTGTTTTGTCTATTGTGGTGCACTGCTTTGTCTTTGGTAATGTCTTATTAGAATCCGAGCTTTGCCAAGCTTTGTGGTGTGGTGCCATTGTCTTGACAAGTGATTGATGCTGGTCTTTTAGCACAAAAGGGGCAAATAGACATTGAACAATGATTCTTCTAACACTTTTCTATCTTCCAATTCGGTGATTGCAAAAATCACATGAAAGTGTTTTTAATAGTAGTACAATCTCATTACACATGCCTTCAAATAAAACACAATCATTAAATGCACACCCTGATTGTTCTTTTTTTTTTTTTTTTTTAATGTCCTGTCATCACAGTGATGTCTGATTTTCCCCAACCATATTGAATGACAGAAGCTTCATATGTCCCGCACAGCTTCCCTCAGCTGAGTCAAATGTCTGATTAGATTTTCAGGCACCTTGCTGCATAACTTTGCATCTTAATGAAGAAAAAGTGATTTCCTTCAAGCTGCTATAACTCCCCGATTCATTAAGACATGGAGTTCATGTCAGAACCCTTCTGTTAGGTAAAGACATATGTGGATATGTTTGATGATATGTTTCTTGCGGAGTGGCTCTAACGTTGTTGGTACCTATCAGTGACCTGAGTTTTCATTTACTGCCAATAATGTGATTTATGAACAAATATTTGAAAAACAAGGTCATTAAGTGGTGTCTGATTCTGTCTAGGTAAACACTGAGAGAAGAAGATTTGCATAGACTATTCAATGCTGAGAGTCTGATTTAATCATAATCTTTTTGTACTGAGGTTGATAAAAAACAAATTTTCCACAGTATTAGAAAAAAAAAACAACCAAACAAACATTGAAATCAAATCAAATTCTATGCCATCATTCATGGACTTTTCTTTAGCATTTCTGTCTTTTTATATACATAGCCTATAATTTTGACAATCTGTTACATTATCTTGTCTCATAGGAGTAGCACTCTGCACTGTTGCTGCACTGTTGTGCAGATGTATCTAATATATTATCAGATCAGTCTGTGGTGTTCAGGAGTT
The DNA here is from genome assembly GCF_900324485.2 of Mastacembelus armatus. Taxonomy (NCBI): domain Eukaryota; kingdom Metazoa; phylum Chordata; class Actinopteri; order Synbranchiformes; family Mastacembelidae; genus Mastacembelus; species Mastacembelus armatus. Next base: position 21,645,304 of record NC_046637.1, on the reverse strand, counting down.
GTTTTGTGATGTAATTATTTAAAGATTCATTGCACTTTTCCTAAACCTGCCATCGTTTCCCACATTGACCACAAAGACTTTCTACATCCCCTGGGAAACATGCCTACATCACTGTATTCAGAACTGACTGTTTAGGTGGAGGAGACAATAGGGATCAGCAAAACCAGATTTGTCAGTCACATTCTCATTGTAGAAAAATACGACAAGACATGTGGCTCTAACAATCTGATCTACTGGGGTCCCTGTTGTTGTAGAAATGATTGACAGTTGAATTAAAACAATAGAGGAAGAAGACAGTAACAAAGTTAGCATTCATAAACAGGTCACAGAAGAAATAACCTATCACACACTAAATATTTACATATAAATACAGCTAAAATGAGATCAAACAAAAGGCAGAACCATAAACAAAGAATTAGGCATTAAGATCCAGATGTGATGTCAAGTACTTTGTCAAATAAAATGAATATGTTTACGTATTAGATGTGATTACGTGTGAACTTTTGCATTTGACACTAAACTTATTAGGCATCAACTGTAGATAGATTAAGTTCAATGTGCAATATACATATCAAGCAATGAAATGTGCTTAGAAACTAAAGGTTTATTACACATACTGTATCTGTTCTAATTGGAGAACCTGTTTTCTTGCCAAGAATTACATGAGGAGATTGACTGACAATAATCTTATACTATGAGGCTACAGCCTGCTGGATAAGATCCCAGTATTTTTAAAAAACTAACCACACACAATGTCCTGTTTAAGATTATCATCAGATAATTCAGTTTTCCATGGAAACGTGATCATTCTCACATTTGACCTCAGAGAGCTAAACTGAGAAGATGTTGCTGGGATAGTACCATTACTTCTGTATCGCCTGGAGGTGAGTTTTCCTGATCCTCATTAGGTCGCAGTCTTTGAAATTACTGCCTTCTGCAAAGATACAAAATGGTCACACACACACAGTCACCTGTCACCACAGTCACTCCCTAGTGCGTGTCCCCAGTCACACTCATTTTAATTAGGAAGCCATCTTAAGAAATGCGCTTGGTTCCACATTTGCCTGCCCCTGACTCATAGCTAATCATCAGGAGTCGTGGTTTCTCCTGGATTTAGAAATGAACACTGCTCCAAAAGACTAACATTATGAAAGTATTCAGTGCTTTACAAGGTCACACATGGGTCGCTACAGGTCAAAGCTGGGTAATACTGATTGATTTAGCTTCAAATTTTGCTTTAGTATTGATTCATTTGCTTCAGATGAATGGCTTTTGCACTTTAAACCTTTAATTCACAGAGATTAAAGTGTGGGGCATTCTTTAAACCGATCTAATGGAATTATTTCAAATAGAATAAAGCACTGCATAAAATCACACCATAACCATCCTAAATAACGTGCATATATAAAAGCACAAGAAAACCATTCATCTCAATAGTGCAGAGACATTTGTGTGTCATATTGAGCTCCACTCTCCATTAGCTGCTGTGCCTTTCTATGACCAGACTGTTTTTCTGTGCAATTTATGGATTGGCAATAGCTATCCACCTTCACTGTACTGAGCATTGCACCTGTGCAGTCATCAGGCAGCTTTTCACTCAGGCAATCATGACTGGAGTCGTTAGGGACTGAAGCAGCCTGTCCGTGTCTGGAGGCAACCAGGAAACCGGCAGCAGTTAGGGAAAGGCTGATGTAAGTCTTTAGAGTGGAAAAAAAGCTGCCACCTCTGCTCCCTGGGACATCTTGTTTACCCGTGCTGCCAGCTTGCCTTTCTTTTCTACTTCCTTCCCTCACTGTAATCTTATCTCAGCTCTCCAATAGGAGTTTCCAGATGTCCTACTCTCAGGTGATACAAGCCGTCTTTTTAAACAACAATCCACCGTTTATCAAAAATAATAATAAAAAAAAAAGTTATTTCCATCTCTCTCCAGCTTCCACCCAAACCCCCTTACCCCCCTTATCTTCACTTTTACTAGTTCCAGCATCTGGTGCCAATCACTCTGTCTGCTCATGATCGGACCAGCTGGAAACCTCCAGTCAAGCAAATTGGCTGCAGGGCTAAGCTGATGCACACCATCAATTCTTCATTCACTGTTTCTTTTTTTTTTCTGATCCCCTTTTTTATTCACTTCACTTTCCCCAGCATCCCTCCATCCATTGCTCCTGTTCATTCCCAAAAGATATGTCTGTTCTTACAGTTCTCCATTTATATCTGGCAGCTGCTTCCTCACTAGTTTAGATGGTGTTGTAGAAACTTTCCTCTTGTTTCCAAAAAGGCTCCAATTTGCTTACATTACTGAAAATACTTTAAAAAAAAGAGAGCCATTAGTCTTAGGAGACTTCCATTTCCTCCCACATTTGACTGTTTACAGCCCCAGAGAGAAAAGGAAAGCCAGTATGCATTATTGGAGGCAATATTCAATACATCCGTATCAGACTGCACTCTCTTGTTGACATTTTCACTCACAACTCATTAGAGCAATGGGACTGCACTGTTATGTGTATTTTTTTTTTTGTATCTCTTTTATCTGTGGCATGGGAATGTAACATATTGGTAGCTCAGATGGTTTAACTCTACTACACCACTCTACCATCCCACTGTCACTGGCGTCACCAAACATTTTGCCATCACACACACTTCAATACCACAGCACCTGTGCCCTCATTAATCGAGAGCCTAGTGGTGTGGTCGCTGTGGCAACAGAAACAGGAAGAAAATGAGTCCATCACTTATCAATAGTCTCGTAGCCAGAGTGGAGTTATGCAGAGGTGGATAGTTGATTTGTTGTGTTGTTTGTTTATCGTCAAATGTTTAGTGAGTTAGATAAGATCAGCATAGTCGTCCTACCATGTTTGTGCTGTGTAAAGTCAGAATATGGTAATCTTAGATAGCATAGCTCTGCCAAAGCTTCCCCCAAAATATGCCTATACCAGCACCAAGAAGCAAAATAAAAAATATGCCTATCGACAAAAATAGAATAATGAAAACAACAATTAGTTTACCCGATAGAGTTTCTACTGAGAGGTGGCTGGTGAAGCACCAGAATTGCTGCACATACTATATCCTGGGCAGACAGATAACCTGTTGCTGATCAAGAAGTAAATAAAGTTGTAAATAGCTTGTACAGTAAATTATACCATCATGTTTGAGATCTGGAAGCAATAGACTAGTTTTTTTTTTGTTTGTTTGTTTGTTTTTGATAGAGCCAGACTCTCTTCATGTCCTCATCCTGACCGCAGCAAGTTTTCCAAACTGCTGAGTGATTCTTTTATGTTTGAAATGCTTTAGTAAAAATGAATAGATTGTTTATGTGATGCTTGAATCTAGTAAAATTTTCTTGACTCTTTTTGGTCAGATCAGTCTCCCTGAAATCTGAATGATGATTGACGTTTACATTTTTCTTCTGCAGTGATTTGTTGAAGTCCCTTCACAATATATTCTACTGAACTAACATTTCAGAAGTGACACTGATTCTTAAGTGAATTAATTTAAGTGGCCATCAGTTTGGACTAGATCTTACAGCATTTAATAAATATGTTCCTTTGGCAGTAGAGGTATTTTTAATAAATCATGTACTGTGGTACAGATGGCAGAGCACAGGGCATAAGCAATTTTGTGTAAGTTGCTGAATATGTTGTTTTTGCTGATCCACTAAGAGGGCAGCTGATTGCCTTTGGGTCTGATTACTAGACTTCATTCAATTTGTCCACTTCCATGAGCTCCAGTCCACATTAGTGATGGCCTATTGTGGCAGCCTGCAGTTCGAACAGCTGGTGTGCAGGTCTCAGGCTGTGGCTGAGCTGAAAGAGTAATCGGAGATACTGATAGGACACAGATTGAAGACTGGATTGATGCATAATGCAGCACCTGTTTAATCTGCAGATGCTGGACTCAATATATGTATATGTTTTAGATAGATAGATAGATAGATAGACAGACAGACAGATAGATAGAAATGTGTTATGATTTTTCAATCTAAAGTTTTATATTAGACATTTAATGTGTTTTGATCCTTTCCTCCACAGTTCATTTCTCATCTGTCTGTATTGTGTTCTCATCTCCCTAGCGCTGTCACCAAGCTGTTATTCATCTCTGCATCATGGAGGCTCCGCCTGGTGCATCATGGGAGCTCATCAGCAGCATGACAGATACAAACTAGAAAAGGTAATTTCGGAAGAAATTACGTGGGAGAGCTGATACGCTGACGAAAAATACGAGGAGTAAGTTAAAGTCAAAAAAGCGGATGAAAGAAAAAAGTGCCAAGGAAGCAAAGAAGTTGACAAAGTAGAAGAAGTTGAAAGAAAAGGAAGGAAAATGAAGTTGAAAGTACAGAAAAAAGGCAGGAAGTAAGCATGAAAAGAGAGGAACTGAACAAAAAGACAGACAAAGAAGAAAGTACAGGATGAGTAAGAAAGGGTTGAAAGGCAATGAAAGTAAGAAAGAAAGGTGAGGAAAGAAAAAAGTGCCAAGGAAGCAAAGAAGTTGACCAAGTAGAAGAAGTTGAACGAAAAGGAAGGAAAATGAAGTTGAAAGTACAGAAAAAAGGCAGGAAGTAAGCATGAAAAGAGAGGAACTGAACAAAAAGACAGACAAAGAAGAAAGTACAGGATGAGTAAGAAAGGGTTGAAAGGCAATGAAAGTAAGAAAGAAAGGTGAGGAAAGAAAAAAGTGCCAAGGAAGCAAAGAAGTTGACAAAATAGAAGAAGTTGAAAGAAAAGGAAGGAAAATGAAGTTGAAAGTAAAGAAAAAAAGCAAGAAGTAAGCATGAAAACAGAGAGACTCAACAAAAAGACAGACAAAGAAGAAAGTACAGGATGAGTAAGAAAGGGTTGAAAGGCTATGAAAGTAAGAAAGAAAGGTGAGGAAAGAAAAAAGTGCCAAGAAAGCAAAGAAGTTGACAAAGTAGAAGAAGTTGAAAGAAAAGGAAGGAAAATGAAGTTGAAAGTAAAGAAAAAAGGCAGGAAGTAAGCATGATAAGAAGAAGAAGTACTTTATTAATCCCCAAGGGGAAATTAAATTGTTACAGCAGATATTAAAGTTATTACATTTAATGTTATTTAAATTATACAAATTGATAGTAATTAATAAAGTGATTAATAAAGTAATAAAGCAATCAACCTGTATGTAGAAAAGTAAAGTAATTTGTTTTTGGGGGTTTCAGTGTGTATGTGTGTGTGCATGTGTTATTGTTTATATTATGGAATTATAGAGTCTTATGGCCATGGACACAAAAGACTTCCTGAATCTCTCAGTCTTGGTTTTAGGAGGAATTAGTCTGGGGCCGAATGAACTTCCCATTCGCCACAGTTCCTCATGAAGTGGGTGGGCAGAATTGTCCAGTATGGAGTTGATTTTGTCCATCATCCTCCTCTCTGCCACAGCCTCCAGTCTGTTGTTCCAGTCCAACAACAGATTTTTCCTTCCTGATCAACTTGTTTAGTCCGTTGGCCTCGCCAGCCTTGATGCCACCTCCCCAGCATACAAACTGCAAAGAACAGTGCACTCGTTACTACAGACTGATAGAACGTCTTCAGTAGTTTGTTGCACACGCCAAAGGAACAGAGTCTCCTGAGGAAGAACAGTCTACTCTGTCCTTTCTTGAAGAGTGCATCTGTATTATTTGACCAGTCCAGTTTGTTGTTAATGTGGACTCCAAGGTATTTGTAGGAGTCCACAATCTCTACTTCGTCTCCAAGGATGGAGACAGGGACTGGGGTCTTCCTGCTCCTCCTAAAGTCCACCACCAGTTCTCTGGTTTTCTTGATATTGAGCTTTGGACAGTTGATGTTACACCAATCAACAAAGCTTTTTATCAAGTGAACTCAAAAGAGGGGCACTGAAGAAAAAGACAGACAAAGAAGAAAGTACAGGATGAATAAGAATTGGTTGAAAGGCAATGAAAGTAAGAAAGAAAGGTGAGGAAAGACAGAACTAGGAAGAAGAAGAAGAAGAAGTACTTAATTAATCCCCAAGGGGAAATTAAATTGTTACAGCAGTTATTAAAGTTATTAAATTTAATATTATTTAAATTATATAAATTGATAGTGATGAATAAAGTAATAAAGCAATTAACCTGTATGTAGAAAAGTAATTATTTGTTTTTGGGGGTTGGTGAGTGTGTGTGTGTGTATAAAAAAAAGAATATAAACAAACTAAAATAACCAAATAAAGGGGGATAAAGGGTGTGAACATATCCTGCCTAGTGAAGACGTCAAGGCCAACAATGGTGCCTACGGCAATCTGCCAGGAGCCAAGTGCTTGGTAAGAAGTGAAAGAAGTACGTTTTATCTCATTTCTCGGGGGTGTGCACATATTTACCTGGTTCACCTGAGATTATTTACATGTGAACAGTGAACAGAGTACAAGGGGGGGTCGCATTACCTGTAATGAGGTGAGACGGGAAAAAACGGACTTCTCCTTACGTTCATACGGATTAAATAAAAAGTGATGATTTGTTTTCGACTTGAATTGTTTCACTCAAAAGAAAACATTTCAAGCTTTCTAGCCATATAATTCTTATTTTTAGGAGCCAAGTATTCGCTGAGATTCTGGTTGTTTTATTTACGCGTCTGTGAAGAGAAATGGCAGAGACAGACAAGGCAGAGATCGCACCCTGTCGGCTTTCTTTATTTAAAAAAAGCACAACGTTTTGCTGTTATTATGATGGTATACCACTAAAACCAGATTTGAATGATACATTTCTTTTATCTGTACGATCAGAATTGACGGAGTAATTTCAGTTTGTTTCGGCCTTATCAGGAAACGATGCGTCAAAACGCGCCGGCGCTTGCGTCGACCCCAGAGGGTTTTAAGCAGCCAGTCGGGTTTAAGCAGCCAATATATATATATAGCTCGGTGGCTCCACACCAGCTAACGGGGCTAGGCTAGCTGGCTTTGACATTAAGCAGCCAGTCAGTCTAATTAGCAATCACAGATAGCCGCTGTTATGCTAATGCTTTGTTTTGATCTGTTGCTATGGTGACCTAAGCCCAGAGTGGGAGGGGGAGTGACACAGCGCTTTACACACGCTGAGTGAATGAGAGGCTAACAAAACTTCACCTCACAAAATGGAGGACTACAGAAAAACTATAAGACCTAGCGAAATAATTCTTTCACTAACAGTGCCAGGAGGCTTCAACGAAGAGAGTGATCCGCTTTTTGTGAAGATATTCCAAAAAATGAACGATTGGTGGCGAGTTAGAAACAGCCTTCATTTCTGTTTTCCCCCAAAACGCTACGACCGTTTTAGAATGGGAGTGAATGAGAGATTGAGCAGTCACTCTCCGTCTGTTTGGCCACGTTGCGGAAAAACCGTAGGTCCTATCAAAATAAGAAAAGCATCGCCTGAAAGAAGACAAAAATCTCTACTACTTTTGAGAAAATGGTGTATGAAGAGTCAAAATTGTGGCCGTGACGGCGAGTTAGAGAGAAAAATTTTCCTTAAACTTAACAGCTTCTCCCGCTCTAGCTGTGACGTCACACGCTCTAGCCTGCTGGAGGATTCTGCAATACACACCAATGGAAAAGTTGAAAAATGAGCAAAAACAGCCTAAAATATAAACTGCCAGAAATCAAAAAGTATAAAAGATATCAAGAAGCTGACTTAAAGACTAAAAGTTTAAAGGGTCTAGACCGGTTTAAAGTTGAAATGACGTTTCTAGCCCAAAGTATGACGATTTGGGAAGCTCAAATAAAGAGGAAAGTTTCATGGAAGTTGAAAGTTTTCTCCATAGAAAACCATTGTAAAAAAAAGGTGAAAAAAGTTGAATAAAAGAAAAAGTATAAAAGATAAAAAGAAGAAAAGTAATAGCAGGAAAGTCCTCTGAAAGATGCACGTTTTGAAGTTTGAACGGAGTTTCTAGCCCAAAGCGTCTGGAAGAAGATAGCGACCGAAGAAAAGGGCGAAATAATAATAATAAAAAAAACTAGAAAAGGTAATTTCGGAAGAAATTACGTGGGAGAGCTGATACGCTGACGAAAAATACGAGGAGTAATTTGAAGTCAAAAAAGCAGACGAAAGAAAAAAGTGCCAAGGAAGTAAAGAAGTTGACAAAGTAGAAGAAGTTGAAATAAAAGGAAGGAAAATGAAGTTGAAAGTAAAGAAAAAAGGCAAGAAGTAAGCATGAAAAGAGAGGAACTGAAAAAAAAGACAGACAAAGAAGAAAGTACAGGATGAGTAAGAAAGGGTTGAAAGGCAATGAAAGTAAGAAAGAAAGGTGATGAAAGAAAAAAGTGCCAAGGAAGCAAAGAAGTTGACAAAGTAGAAGAAGTTGAACGAAAAGGAAGGAAAATGAAGTTGAAAGTAAAGAAAAAAGGCAGGAAGTAAGCATGAAAAGAGAGGCACTGAACAAAAAGACAGACAAAGAAGAAAGTACAGGATGAGTAAGAAAGGGTTGAAAGGCAAGGAAAGTAAGAAAGAAAGGTGAGGAAAGAAAAAAGTGCCAAGGAAGCAAAGAAGTTGACCAAGTAGAAGAAGTTGAACGAAAAGGAAGGAAAATGAAGTTGAAAGTAAAGAAAAAAGGCAGGAAGTAAGCATGAAAAGAAGAAGAAGACGTACTTTATTAATCCTCAAGGGGAAATTAAATTGTTACAGCAGTTACTAAAGTTATTAAATGTAATATTATTTAAATTATACAAATTGATTAAGTAATTAATAAAGTAATTAATAAAGCAATCAACGTGTATGTAGAAAAGTAAAGTAATTTGTTTTTGAGAGTTGGAGTGTGTATGTGTGTGTGCATGTGCGTGTATGTGTGTGCGTGCATGCATGCGTGTGTATGTGGTGTGTGTCTGTGTTATTGTTTATATTATGGAATTATAGAGTCTTATGGCCGTGGACACAAAAGACTTCCTGAATCTCTCAGTCTTGGTTTTAGGAGGAATTAGTCTGGGGCCGAATGAACTTTCCGTTCGCCACAGATCCTCATGAAGTGGGTGGGCAGAATTGTCCAGTATGGAGTTGATTTTGTCCATCATCCTCCTCTCTGCCACAGCCTTCAGAATGTCCAGTTGATGGACATACTCCAACCTGTTAGTTGTATTTGATGATAGTCAGTAGCTTGTTGCACACGTCAAAGGAACAGAGTCTCCTGAGGAAGAACAGTCTGCTCTGTCCTTTCTTGAAGAGTGCATCTGTATTGTTTGACCAGTCCAGTTTGTTGTTAATGTGGACTCCAAGGTATTTGTAGGAGTCCACAATCTCTACTTCGTCTCCAAGGATGGAGACAGGGACTGGGGTCTTCCTGCTCCTCCTAAAGTCCACCACCAGTTCTCTGGTATTCTTAATATTGAGCTTTAGACAGTTGTTACACCAATCAACAAAGCTTTTTATCAAGTGAACTCAAAAGAGGGACACTGAAGAAAAAGACAGACAGATAAGAAAGTACAGGATGAATAAGAATTGGTTGAAAGGCAATGAAGGTAAGAAAGAAAGGTGAGGAAAGACAGAACTAGGAAGAAGAAGAACAAGAAGTACTTTATTAATCCCCAAGAGGAAATTAAATTGTTACAGCATTTATTAAAGTTATTACATTTAATATTATTTAAATTATACAAATTGATAATAATTAATTAAGTAATTAATAAAGTAATAAAGCAATCAACCTTCATGTAGAAAAGTAAAGTAATTATTTGTTTTTGGGGGTTGGTGAGTGTGTGTGTGTATGTATGTGTGTATAAAAAAAGGAATATAAACAAACTAAAATAATCAAATAAAGGGGGATAAAGGGTGTGAACATGTCCTGCCTAGTGAAGACGTCAAGGCCAACAATGGTGCCTACGGCAATCTGCCAGGAGCCAAGTGCTTGGTAAGAAGTGAAAGAAGTACGTTTCATGTCATTTCTCGGGGGTGTGCACATATTTACCTGGTTCACCTGAGATTATTTACATGTGAACAGTGAACAGAGTACAAGGGGGGGGGGGGGTCGCATTACCTATAATGAGGTGAGACGGGAAAAAACGGACTTCTCCTTACGTTCATACGGATTAAATAAGAAGTGATGATTTGTTTTCGACTTGAATTGTTTCACTCAAAAGAAAACATTTCAAGCTTTCTAGCCATATAATTCTTATTTTTAGGAGCCAAGTATTCGCTGAGATTCTGGTTGTTTTATTTACGCGTCTGTGAAGAGAAATGGCAGAGACAGACAAGGCAGAGATCGCACCCTGTCGGCTTTCTTTATTTAAAAAAAGCACGACGTTTTGTTGTTATTATGATGGTATACCACTAAAACCAGATTTGAATGATAGATTTCTTTTATCTGTACGATCAGAATTGACGGAGTAATTTCAGTTTGTTTCGGCCTTATCAGGAAACGATGCGTCAAAACGCGCCGGCGCTTGCGTCGACCCCAGAGGGTTTTAAGCAGCCAGTCGGGTTTAAGCAGCCAATATATATATATAGCTCGGTGGCTCCACACCAGCTAACGGGGCTAGGCTAGCTGGCTTTGACATTAAGCAGCCAGTCAGTCTAATTAGCAATCACAGATAGCCGCTGTTATGCTAATGCTTTGTTTTGATCTGTTGCTATGGTGACCTAAGCCCAGAGTGGGAGGGGGAGTGACACAGCGCTTTACACACGCTGAGTGAATGAGACGCTAACAAAACTTCACCTCACACAACGGAGGACTACAGAAAAACTATAAGACCTATCGAAATAATTCTTTCACTAACAGTGCCAGGGGGCTTCAACGAAGAGACTGATCTGCTTTTTGTGAAGATATTCCAAAAAATGAACGATTGGTGGCGAGTTAGAAACAGCCTTCATTTCTGTTTTCCCCCAAAACGCTACGACCGTTTTAGAATGGGAGTGAATGAGAGATTGAGCAGTCACTCTCCGTCTGTTTGGCCACGTTGCGGAAAAACCGTAGGTCCTATGAAAATAAGAAAAGCATTGCCTGAAAGAGGACAAAAATCTCTACTACTTTTGAGAAAATGGTGTATGAAGAGTCAAAATTGTGGCCGTGACGGCGAGTTAGAGAGAAAAATTTTCCTTAAACTTAACAGCTTCTCCCGCTCTAGCTGTGACGTCACACGCTCTAGCCTGCTGGAGGATTCTGCAATACACACCAATGGAAAAGTTGAAAAATGACCAAAAACAGCCTAAAATATAAACTGCCAGAAATCAAAAAGTATAAAAGATATCAAGAAGCTGACTTAAAGACTAAAAGTTTAAAGGGTCTAGACCGGTTTAAAGTTGAAATGACGTTTCTAGCCCAAAGTATGACGATTTGGGAAGCTCAAATAAAGAGGAAAGTTTCATGGAAGTTGAAAGTTTTCTCCATAGAAAACCATTGTAAAAAAAAGGTGAAAAAAGTTGAATAAAAGAAAAAGTATAAAAGATAAAAAGAAGAAAAGTAATAGCAGGAAAGTCCTCTGAAAGATGCACGTTTTGAAGTTTGAACGGAGTTTCTAGCCCAAAGCGTCTGGAAGAAGATAGCGACCGAAGAAAAGGGCGAAATAATAATAATAAAAAATAACTAGAAAAGGTAATTTCGGAAGAAATTACGTGGGAGAGCTGATACGCTGACGAAAAATACGAGGAGTAATTTGAAGTCAAAAAAGCAGACGAAAGAAAAAAGTGCCAAGGAAGTAAAGAAGTTGACAAAGTAGAAGAAGTTGAAATAAAAGGAAGGAAAATGAAGTTGAAAGTAAAGAAAAAAGGCAAGAAGTAAGCATGAAAAGAGAGGAACTGAAAAAAAAGACAGACAAAGAAGAAAGTACAGGATGAGTAAGAAAGGGTTGAAAGGCAATGAAAGTAAGAAAGAAAGGTGATGAAAGAAAAAAGTGCCAAGGAAGCAAAGAAGTTGACAAAGTAGAAGAAGTTGAACGAAAAGGAAGGAAAATGAAGTTGAAAGTAAAGAAAAAAGGCAGGAAGTAAGCATGAAAAGAGAGGCACTGAACAAAAAGACAGACAAAGAAGAAAGTACAGGATGAGTAAGAAAGGGTTGAAAGGCAAGGAAAGTAAGAAAGAAAGGTGAGGAAAGAAAAAAGTGCCAAGGAAGCAAAGAAGTTGACCAAGTAGAAGAAGTTGAACGAAAAGGAAGGAAAATGAAGTTGAAAGTAAAGAAAAAAGGCAGGAAGTAAGCATGAAAAGAAGAAGAAGACGTACTTTATTAATCCTCAAGGGGAAATTAAATTGTTACAGCAGTTACTAAAGTTATTAAATGTAATATTATTTAAATTATACAAATTGATTAAGTAATTAATAAAGTAATTAATAAAGCAATCAACGTGTATGTAGAAAAGTAAAGTAATTTGTTTTTGAGAGTTGGAGTGTGTATGTGTGTGTGCATGTGCGTGTATGTGTGTGCGTGCATGCATGCGTGTGTATGTGGTGTGTGTCTGTGTTATTGTTTATATTATGGAATTATAGAGTCTTATGGCCGTGGACACAAAAGACTTCCTGAATCTCTCAGTCTTGGTTTTAGGAGGAATTAGTCTGGGGCCGAATGAACTTTCCGTTCGCCACAGATCCTCATGAAGTGGGTGGGCAGAATTGTCCAGTATGGAGTTGATTTTGTCCATCATCCTCCTCTCTGCCACAGCCTTCAGAATGTCCAGTTGATGGACATACTCCAACCTGTTAGTTGTATTTGATGATAGTCAGTAGCTTGTTGCACACGTCAAAGGAACAGAGTCTCCTGAGGAAGAACAGTCTGCTCTGTCCTTTCTTGAAGAGTGCATCTGTATTGTTTGACCAGTCCAGTTTGTTGTTAATGTGGACTCCAAGGTATTTGTAGGAGTCCACAATCTCTACTTCGTCTCCAAGGATGGAGACAGGGACTGGGGTCTTCCTGCTCCTCCTAAAGTCCACCACCAGTTCTCTGGTATTCTTAATATTGAGCTTTAGACAGTTGTTACACCAATCAACAAAGCTTTTTATCAAGTGAACTCAAAAGAGGGACACTGAAGAAAAAGACAGACAGATAAGAAAGTACAGGATGAATAAGAATTGGTTGAAAGGCAATGAAGGTAAGAAAGAAAGGTGAGGAAAGACAGAACTAGGAAGAAGAAGAACAAGAAGTACTTTATTAATCCCCAAGAGGAAATTAAATTGTTACAGCATTTATTAAAGTTATTACATTTAATATTATTTAAATTATACAAATTGATAATAATTAATTAAGTAATTAATAAAGTAATAAAGCAATCAACCTTCATGTAGAAAAGTAAAGTAATTATTTGTTTTTGGGGGTTGGTGAGTGTGTGTGTGTATGTATGTGTGTATAAAAAAAGGAATATAAACAAACTAAAATAATCAAATAAAGGGGGATAAAGGGTGTGAACATGTCCTGCCTAGTGAAGACGTCAAGGCCAACAATGGTGCCTACGGCAATCTGCCAGGAGCCAAGTGCTTGGTAAGAAGTGAAAGAAGTACGTTTCATGTCATTTCTCGGGGGTGTGCACATATTTACCTGGTTCACCTGAGATTATTTACATGTGAACAGTGAACAGAGTACAAGGGGGGGGGGGGGTCGCATTACCTATAATGAGGTGAGACGGGAAAAAACGGACTTCTCCTTACGTTCATACGGATTAAATAAGAAGTGATGATTTGTTTTCGACTTGAATTGTTTCACTCAAAAGAAAACATTTCAAGCTTTCTAGCCATATAATTCTTATTTTTAGGAGCCAAGTATTCGCTGAGATTCTGGTTGTTTTATTTACGCGTCTGTGAAGAGAAATGGCAGAGACAGACAAGGCAGAGATCGCACCCTGTCGGCTTTCTTTATTTAAAAAAAGCACGACGTTTTGTTGTTATTATGATGGTATACCACTAAAACCAGATTTGAATGATAGATTTCTTTTATCTGTACGATCAGAATTGACGGAGTAATTTCAGTTTGTTTCGGCCTTATCAGGAAACGATGCGTCAAAACGCGCCGGCGCTTGCGTCGACCCCAGAGGGTTTTAAGCAGCCAGTCGGGTTTAAGCAGCCAATATATATATATAGCTCGGTGGCTCCACACCAGCTAACGGGGCTAGGCTAGCTGGCTTTGACATTAAGCAGCCAGTCAGTCTAATTAGCAATCACAGATAGCCGCTGTTATGCTAATGCTTTGTTTTGATCTGTTGCTATGGTGACCTAAGCCCAGAGTGGGAGGGGGAGTGACACAGCGCTTTACACACGCTGAGTGAATGAGACGCTAACAAAACTTCACCTCACACAACGGAGGACTACAGAAAAACTATAAGACCTATCGAAATAATTCTTTCACTAACAGTGCCAGGGGGCTTCAACGAAGAGACTGATCTGCTTTTTGTGAAGATATTCCAAAAAATGAACGATTGGTGGCGAGTTAGAAACAGCCTTCATTTGCGTTTTCCCCCAAAACCCTACGACGGTTTTAGAATGGGAGTGAATGAGAGATTGAGCAGTCACTCTCTGTCTGTTTGGCCACGTTGCGAAAAAACCGTAGGTCCTATGAAAATAAGAAAAGCATTGCCTGAAAGAGGACAAAAATCTCTACTACTTTTGAGAAAATGGTGTATGAAGAGTCAAAATTGTGGCCGTGACGGCGAGTTAGAGAGAAAAATTTTCCATAAAGTTAACAGCTTCTCCCGCTCTAGCTGTGACGTCACACGCTCTAGCCTGCTAGAGGATTCTGCAATACACACCAATGGAAAAGTTGAAAAATGAGCAAAAACACCCTAAAATATAAACTGCCAGAAATCAAAAAGTATAAAAGATATCAAGAAGCTGACTTAAAGACTAAAAGTTTAAAGGGTCTAGACCGGTTTAAAGTTGAAATGACGTTTCTAGCCCAAAGTATGACGATTTGGGAAGCTCAAATAAAGAGGAAAGTTTCATGGAAGTTGAAAGTTTTCTCCATAGAAAACCATTGTAAAAAAAAGGTGAAAAAAGTTGAATAAAAGAAAAAGTATAAAAGATAAAAAGAAGAAAAGTAATAGCAGGAAAGTCCTCTGAAAGATGCACGTTTTGAAGTTTGAACGGAGTTTCTAGCCCAAAGCGTCTGGAAGAAGATAGCGACCGAAGAAAAGGGCGAAATAATAATAATAAAAAAAATAATAAAGAGCGAAGATAACATAAGTGGGAGAGCTCAGCTCTCCCACTAATAATAAAGAGCGAAGATAACATAAGTGGGAGAGCTCAGCTCTCCCACTAATAATAAAGAGCGAAGATAACATAAGTGGGAGAGCTGAGCTCTCCCACTAATAATAAAGAGCGAAGATAACATAAGTGGGAGAGCTGAGCTCTCCCACTAAATATGAGGACTGAGTAGTCATCATGGAGAGTGACAGCTTCACCTCAGGCTCAGTCACCACTGAGTGGCTTGGGATGGCGCCTGGCCTGGAGGGAATGGGAGTCCTTGAGGAAGAGGGAGGAGGGGACTCGTCCAGCAGCCCCACTTTCTGGTATATGCCATACTCACTGGGCTTCCAGGTGTCTCTAACCACCTTCCTCATGCTGGAACTAGTGTTGGGTTTCAGCAGCAACCTGATGGTGCTGGTGCTTTACTGCTCTCAATCCAATTTAGTGGACTCAGTGAGCAATATGGTGACTGTAAATCTACATGTGCTGGACGTGGCTGTGTGTGTGCTGTGTCTGCCCCTCACTATGGTGGTCGTGCTTCTGCCTCCAGGGCCAAACCTGGCCTTTCTCTGCTGCTTCCATGAAGCCTGTGTCACCTTTGCTAGCATCGCCACGGCCATCAACATCCTAGTGATCAGCTTGGACCGCTATGACATTTCGGTACGGCCGGCCAACAGGCTCCTGACGACACGCAGGGCAGTGCTACTCCTGACTGCTGTTTGGGTCACCTCAGTAGCTGTGTTTTTCATCCCATTCTTGGAGGTGCAGTGGTCCAGTGGAGCGGGATCAGAGGAGCGAGGGCAGGTGGCACCCTTGGCTTTGTCCTCACGTGGCATTAGTGCCACAGTAATGCCAGCATGGCGTAACAGGACACTGTTGTGTATTGGTGGGCAGGGCTATGACACAGGTGTGGGTATGTATTACCATCTTCTCCTGCAGGTACCTATATTTTTCACCACTGTAGCAGTTATGCTGTTCACCTACTCCAGAATACTGAGGGCTTTAAACATCCGCATTGGCTCCCACACGAAGAAAAGCCAGCGGTTCAGGGGACCCTCCGGCAGGGGGAGCCACAGGAGACAAAAAAGGAAGAAAGCAGGGCTCAGAATGATGGATAGTACAGAGGCAGGAGGGGAGCAGTGCACCTCAGATGGCAGCAAACATCTCAGCCACCCTCCCCTCATTCCTTCCCCCTCTCCCACACCCACAGCTACCTCCCCTCCTGCCCTGTCTTCTACTGCCCCATTGGTGACCTCTGACATGGAAGCCACCATCCCCATGCCAGCACCCATGGGTGTCCAGGCTTCTGTTTCAGCCATCATTGCCTTGCGGCGGGCAGTACGGCGACATCGGGACCGGCGAGAGCGACAGAGGCGCGTCTTCAGGATGTCCCTGATCATCATCACCACCTTCCTGGGCTGTTGGGCTCCTCTCTCTGTGACCAACATGCTAATCCTTGGCATTGGCCCCAGTGATGCACTGGTCAGCCTGCGCCTCTGCTTCCTAGCCTTGGCCTATGGCACCACTGTCTCCCACCCTCTGCTCTATGCATTCACCCGACAGAAGCTGCGGCGTGCCCTCCGTGCCAAGGTTAAGAAGAGGGTGGTGTCCCTGCTCCAAGTCGACCCTTCGCCAGGGGGAACTGTTATACACAACTCCTGGGTGGAAAACAGGAAAACTAGTCGGCAGGTGCGGCTTGAAGCAAGTGAAGGGACTGACCGCTGCCTGGGAGAGGCCTTGTGAGACTGACACACATGGGTTGGGCTAATATAATTAAAACCCAGAACAGAGACACAGGTGTGTTTCATTATGAAACTCACTGTTGCATGAAGCTGGTGGTGTGAAATCTCCACATTTCCACCTCTGGGAGATATTTGATTGTTACCACCAGCAGTAAGCCCATGCTGCACAGAGCTACCTTTCACCTCAGGCAGCAGTAGAAGCCGGATGCTGTCAACACTGCGCTGCAAACACCCTGTGCAGCTGCAGAAAATCATACAACAGCAAAACACACAAGTGTATATAATTTCTGTTCTGTCAAACACTGTTTAGATATGGAGTTGTATGATAGAGCGTTCTCATAGTGGTGCTTACATAAGTGCTCCAAAAAATGTGTTCAGCAGGCAGATGAATTGATCTGCCTCCCACTCAAATGCTCCAAGGCAGCTTTAAAAATGTAGATGCACTCCTAACACATAAATTCTTTAAAAACTACTTTGAATGTATTTAATATTGTCTTTGACTTAATTCTGCTCTGAATGCTTGGCTAGATGGTATAGTATGTATTCTCAACAAAATGGGGAACAGGTTGGATGTTCACGAGAGAGACACAGTGGGTGCTATATGAAACATGATGACGATATGTGAATGTGCCAGAGTTTTTGAAGAGGATGAGTCCAAAGAGAGCAGATAAGGAACAAGTCAGATTCCAACTAAAGAGTGAAACATGAAATGCAGTTTTGCTGTAGCTTAGTTATTATGCCTTCAAATGCTATTGTGTTTATATAATATATTATTGATGTTTTGCGTATGCTGCAGGGAAAAGGTAAGCACTTTGTGTAAAAGAATAGTTTGACATTTGGGAAACATGCTGATTTACTTTCTTGGAGAGAATTCAATGTTGATATTGATGTCACTCTTACATCTGTGTGGTAAAAATGAAGCTACAGAAGCGGCTGGTTAACTTAGCTTAGCCCCAAGACTGGAAACCCAGAGAAACACAAGCCTTGTCATTTTGACAGCTTTAGTAAGGATTAAACAAACTACCATGCTAGTGAGCTTTAGATGTGTTGGTGGTGAGATTTTGGGACCTTCTGACAGGGACAGCCTAGGTTTTGGTTTTTCTTCCTCTTTTCATTCTTTGTGCTAAACTGCACTAACCAGCTGCTGGCTGCAGCCTCATACTTATCACAGATATGACAGTTCTATCAATCTTCTTGTCTGACTCTTGACAAGAAAGAAGAAAGTATATTTCTCAAAACATTGTCCAAAAATCATGTCCCTTTAAATACAGTAGCTTAAAGGACATCCATCTTATAATTTATTAAATGCTGACAGAATTATAAATAAAGTCAGCTTACAGAAGTAGTTTGTTCAGATAACATTTTCACAATATACAGTTTTTAATAAAAGGCAATTGATCAAAAATTCAGAATCAGTCAACACATCTATGACATGTTCTTAACAAGAACTCATTACTTGTAGAAGTATTTAATGCAGGTTTCTTGATTGGGCTTGTCTTATATTTAAAGTGTCTCTATATCTTAATGTGGGGAGATTTGGGAAACTATCTTGAAATAACATTCATGTACATAATGTAAATACTGATCGAGGTACAAGTCAGTCTGTCTCTATGCCATTTTGGACAGATTAATCTAGATTGCAGTTGCAGCTTGCTCGTCTCTGTCATCAGATGCCTGGTCCCTTGGGTCAACTCAACCTTAGCGCCCAGGAAAATAAGAGAGCACTGACAGGTTGGTGAAAAAATTATTAGGAATATGATTTACTGATGACTTTGTTCTACCTGATTGTGTCTTCACTGCTCTAATACCGTGCTCACGCTGGGGCTCATTTCAGAGGCCACATGACATCTTGCACAACCGTGTGAACTGTTCTTGAATGTAAACACCAGAAATACATGTAGATGTTAAACTGTATGTATAGACTACACCAGGAATATGCTATATTTACAGATTACTGTCATGGTGTTGTTTTTATGTGAATGTATCACCATACGAAGCTATTTGAATATCAATAAATATGAAATACTAAAATCAGCATTTACTGCCTCTTCCTGTGCTCATTAATGTGTGCTACCTGCACATGAAAAAGTATTAAATATAGAAATATTTCTATAGTTCCGGCTTTGTGTATAACTGTAACAGCTGCATTTTCTTCATTATATATTTGACTTTAGAAAAAAAACCTGCTTTGAACAGCATGAGAATAATGTACAGCTTTGTCAGAATAGCTTGTATGATTATTCCAGTGGTACCCAAAGGGAGACAGTGGTACAGATGAGCTGAAGAACACCAAGTCCTCAGGGACACAACCATACATTATTGCAGTAAACAAGCACTCTTGCATTTAACATTTATTCTCTGTGGTCTTCGGTATGTTGAACAGAGGTGGCTTTTGTGCAGGATACACAACAATCAGAATGCAGCCAATAATATATTGAGTAGGTGGAGCTATTTGTATGTAATTTTAGCATCTTCTTGTTCCTGTTGGTATGGTAAAATCAGACTTCATTGTTGAACTGGCTTTATGCCTTCACTTAGCAAGTCATTTGTTTTATTGTTTCAGTGGGTACATGGGTGCCCTCATCAGGCAAATATCACTTACCTGGGGGTGTCATTCTCCTAATCCCAGGAATTTACAGTACAGATTTCTACTACACATGAGATAGATACACGAAAACTGCCAGAATGCTGCTTGAAAACTTTTCATGGGCTTTGTGTGGCGTGGGAGGGAGGAGCTGAAGACCTCAGCATAGGAGAAAAAAGGTCATCTCTGTGGGATGAGTCCTGAGATAATTCAGCAGCACTTAATGCCAGCAGCGACAGCCGTTGGGTTGCCACTACCTCTCTGATCATTTTTGCAGATTTGTGAACATAATCAATCAATTTATACGACCAGTGATAACAAGTTAGATGATACAGGCTATATATTAAGGCAAGGGTGGCTTTACAGGGTGGAGGACACAAGATAGTGTGTTTCAGCTTCTAATTAAAAAAAGAAGATGACCCTACCTTAGGAAACCAAAAATAACTTCAATGGCAAAATAAATGCAAATAATAATAAATACTGAAGTATCTAATATACAACTAAGTAGCCTGCTAAATAAAACGGCTACACAAAAGGAATGATTAAATGCACAAATAACAATTGCTCAATCATGGGACAAAGTGTCTTACATTTATTATTGTACACAGTTGTTGTATTTGTGTCTGTATTTTAACGAGGGGAAGATATAACCTCGGGCTAAAGCGGGACTGGTAAACTGGGAATTTCAGACTGGGACAATTCCCTGAACATCCTGTGCTGTTTAAGGGTGAATGACTATTTTTATTTATTTATTTTTACATTAATTTCCCCTTATATGCATGAGACAAATTTGTTTTTTTTATATAAATAATAGGCTACTGTAGGTTAAATTCCTGCTGCTGAGCCAACAACAGTATATTGTTGAGTGAGTAATACCTGACCAGTATCAATATTACAATTCTCGTCCATGTAATACAATTTTGTTGTAGCCCGACCCAAAGAAGAATGAAGCCAGTTATTTTTAAAATAACTAATCTGACGAATGAAAAATCCATATTTACAAGATTGTGGACAGATGTTCATCCACTTCTTTTTCAGCTGCTCTCATTTTACATCAGCATGTCTGGCTTGAGGACTGCACAAGTTAAAGCTATAGCCTAATCTAAGGTGTATGTGAGCGGATATGAATGTGTTATCATGCGGTTATTACACCACATTGCAAGAGTTACATTTTATTCATATATCTAAATTAGAGATGAGGCTTTTTGCTGCTTTCAACTTTGGAAACAGTTTTTAAACATTCAGTCAAAAAGCCTGTAATGATGTACGACACCGACCCCTGGTGGACAGACCGAAACACTGCAAAGGCTGTTTCTATCGTTTTGAGCGGCCGACAGGTGGAGTTGGGAGAGCGCTGGATTGCACATCTCAAGGTCTCCGGTTTGGTCCTGCCAAAGTAGTTATCCCCGACATGAATTGTATCCCCTGCCGCGGGAGCGCGCATGCATTCAGAATGAAGGTGGACCTGGGTTGTTAGGCTTGAATTTTAGCTAAGCTAACGAAAAAACAGTAACACTTGGATTCTTTAGTCATCGTATTGAATATAGTTCTTTTTCTGCACGATGTTTTCTAATGTGTCTTTTAATTTGTTTATCTTTCTGTCGAAAGTTATTGTAGCCATTGTCAGCGTTATGTCAGGCTGTAGCCTATTTTACGTGTTTGTCGAACTTCTCCAATGCACTGAGATTGTGAGGTCACTGTTTGGAAGCTACATTCAAACACGTTATGATCTGATCTTTCTTTCAATACAATATACTGAATCAAATAGCCTGCACATTAAACAGCTACAATAAAATCGAGTTCGACAGGAAGTGTAAACAAGCCTACAATAAACACATCACATTGTCACACATTGAATCCAAGTGTTACTGTTTTTTCGTTAGCTTAGCTAATATTCAAGCCTAACAACCCAGGTCCACCTTCACTCTGAATGCATGCGCGCTTCCGCGGCAGGGGATACAATTCTTGTCGGGGATAACTACTTTGGCACGACACATCCTACGTTAAGCTTTGTTGTTAGTACTAAGATACCGTTACAATAAGCGCTGACCTAGGTATATTTGAATAATAAAATAACTATCTTATATAACAGCTCTGCCGAAATAGCTCAGTTGGGAGAGCGTTAGACTGAAGATCTAAAGGTCCCTGGTTCGATCCCGGGTTTCGGCAGTGTGAATGCAGAGGGGTACTTGTACTCTGCACCTTTCTTTTGAATTCCCGTAATAGTTTCAGTACTGATTGTCAACCTTTTACTGAGAACACTGATTGCCCGAGAGTTGCTCTGTGTTATGGGACCACCTATTGTACATTTGGAAATTTGGGCCCTCTCTCTGCTGTTGTAACAGGTCTGAGTGCCAGCTGAGGCGTGAAGAAGCAAGAGAGCCACAGTCCAAGGGAGCAGGTCCAGGCCACGGGGCAGCAAACAGGTCGGGGATTTGCGTCATTCCTATTGAAACCTGGATGAATGGACAGCCGGCTCTCTGTGGTGATGTGCTAATCAGCAGTGCATTGATAATGAACTGAGAAAATGGTTCAGGGAACTAAAATCGCCAAAGATCGACAGGAGAACACAGAAAAGGTGCAAAATGTTCTGATGTGTTGCAGGGAAACTGTGTATATGTGTATATAAACTCAACGTCCACAGGCTCACACCCACTTAGTAAAACCAACAATGACTGTAGGGGAATTAATAAGACATACAGGGAACTGAGACATTTTAATGGGAATAATTGGGATACAGCATTTAGGCCTGATGAAAACTCTCAGTAAAAATAGAACCTCCCACAAAATGAGACCCATAGTACACCTTGTTCCTGTAACTTGTTTGTCAGTGTTTTAAAAGAAGTGAGAATAAGATAAGCTAAGGCAACATAATTTGATTCCCAGAAGGAAAGAGGCATGAGAGGTAGGAACACGATATAGAGTAATGGTACCACTAACACTATGCCAACAATTACAGTAATCAGATTAGTACAGTTTTTTGTCAAAGCCTAGTATTAGTATTATAGCCTAGTAAATCTGTCTTTGCTCTGTCAATCATATTCCTCTATTTTTTGTGTTAGTTACAGATTGTATGGACAGCAGTAAATCCTGACAACATGCAAACAGCTGCTTGAGCAAGTATGCTTGAACCTTGAAACTAATTGCGTGCCTTATTTCCTAATAGATGTTCTGCTCTCTCATTTACTATGTAATTTGTTGCTGAATAATACAGTGTTCTGTCAGTTATGTAAGCTCTGTCTCTCTCTGTTGCTCCTTTCTCATTGTGGCTAGCACTGTTTCCACTGCTGTAGCTTGGCTTCCTGGTGGCTTTGTTCCCGCTGCTCTTGGTGAGCTGCAAAGAATGCCTGAATTTGCCAGTCAAACTCTAAACCCATTCATTTTAGTGTTTGAATGAAGCTTGCAGGTGGAGAGCAGTCCAGGCAGCAGGATGGATGGGCAAGCGCAGGCAGAGGATGTTTTTGCTCTAATTAATAAAAACTCTATTCATTTTAGTTCCACTTCCAAGCAGGCCTGGTCAGTTTGGCATTGCTTAAAAGGCTTGCATAACTTGCAGTGACTTCTACCCAGCCGAATTTCCCTGTTTTTGTCCTATTTGCATAACAGATTGAACTCTAACTAGCAGAGTGGTAGATACTGCCAGGGATTAACCTTTATAAATGTGTCTCACAAAGAAAACACAGATAAGCAGTACAAAGATGAACAAAGTTGTATGGTACTTATGGTTGCACTTGGTCAGTACTAGTATAGCTAGCTGATGCATTTCCGCAGTTAGTGCAAGGGGGATCTCCACCCATGAAAGGTAGATGATGATGATGATGACGACAATGATTATTACATTCATTTTGAGAGGAAGAGACATACCAAAACAACATGTTAGTACTGCGGAACTGCATGAAATCATTTATTTTGTGTAAAAGCACAAAATTTGTAATGTATCCATTTGTTGTTCCCATTTGTTGGAAATGGGCATTCATTTAAAACTATTTGATAGTTATTCCACAATTTAATTGTACTTAATCCTTATTATTCTGCAATAATTATTATAGCATTTTTGGCTGTCACACCCACCCTCCTTTGAACTCGTTTGTATCCAGGTTCCAAATACAGTTGGCTGTAATAGCTTGGCAAGATAATAACAAATGGCTAGTCATTAGCGTAGCTAGCTTACAGTTTAGCTAAAACAATGACAAGTGGAAATAAGACTTTCATTAAATTATTTCATGAGTGGTAAGAACATAGTGGTAGCAACAACTTCAATCCTCCTTGTAAGCTATGCCCCCAATGTAAACGGCCAGAGAGCAGTGAGAGCAAATCAAAACCGTAACACTGTGGACCATAAAACCAAAACAAATAGCTGAAAGACACTCAAATGTCTCTGTAGATCTAAGTGAAACTACAGACTTTGCTGGTAATCCTCTGTGGGCTTGTCAATACAAGCAATGATGTCTATAATACACATATTCATCTGACCCACTGTTGACATTTTTAGTTCATTAACCTTCAATATTTCATATTTGATTATGTTATCCATATGTTTCATTTTTATTTGAAATAGCAGAAAAATATACAGACTATATTCAGTTTATGTTGGTCAGTTATAGATAAGTCATAAGTGAAAACACTGAAATGGTTTACAGGGTAATTTAAACACATAATCATGCATTTAATCCTGTCTGCAATCATGTCTTGAATGTTTGGCACTATACACATGCAAACACAAACAACACATAAAATGGCTCTGTGCAGCAATATACTGTTGAATGCCTGAAGTCAAAATGTGGATGAACAAGTTCAGTTATTCAGACAAGAGATTGCTAAATTACACATCTCATACAGCTCTGCATGTTTCTGAGGTCATGGAAAATACAGCAATTAGAAGAAATATGTTCCTGAACT
Source organism: Mastacembelus armatus (assembly GCF_900324485.2). Taxonomy (NCBI): domain Eukaryota; kingdom Metazoa; phylum Chordata; class Actinopteri; order Synbranchiformes; family Mastacembelidae; genus Mastacembelus; species Mastacembelus armatus. The sequence goes on along the minus strand of NC_046637.1, from coordinate 21,621,024 downwards.
GAATTTCTTGTGACATAACCCACCATGATGAATACAGTCTAATTGTGACAATGGAAGGTTGTCTAAGGGAACTGAGTATGATTTCGCTTTTGTTTTTGAGACAAATGGAGGCATTATCTTCTTAGACTGTGTAGAAAGTACCAAGCCCACTCACTGTTCCTTGAACAAGTTCCAAGGACAGTGGGCTTGTTTCTCATGTTTATCTGTATAGATGTTGTCGTTCAGATTGGGGTTGTTCTTTCCCTGCTCTGTACTGACCTTTGCAAATGCGTAGGGATAAACTACGTCATTAAATCAAAGCCGCAATTGAGAAAAGTTTGCAATTATTACTCTTTTTTTCTTTTTGAGAGCTTATGTAATAACATTACAAAAACAATATTATCAAATAATCTAAATTTCTGCTGTGGTAAAGGCATCGCCTGGTTAAATACATTTTAAAATGCATTTTAGGATGAAAAAAAAATATTTTTAATTATCTGCACAAGGCACAGTGCTCCATCCTGATGTTCCTCAAAGTTTAACACTTCCTTTCAAGTTCTAGTAAAACTTCATTTCTCTGTTCTCTCTTTCTTCCCTTTTGGGTGTAGATCTGAAGGATCACATTGGCCTATAGGGTAGTACTGGGCGTATGTGGAGTTTACTGACCCCGTGATCTGGATGTTCCAAGCCAGATGAGGATCACTGACATCATTCCCTGAAGAGTGAGAGTGCCAGGTGCAGCAGTCCAGTCTCTGTGCTCTGTCTGTGAACTTACACAGTCTGAACTCCCACATGCATCACATTCACCACCCAGTAAATCATTTTATGTTTGTTCAACTTAGATACATAGACAAATTCTCCTACTACCTCAAGTGTAATCATGTTAGGTCAAAGTCATTATATGAGTTTAAAACTAATTATGTTAAATTAATAGAACTTTAGAATACAAATGCACTATACTTATATTAAGTTGAATCAACTGTTTAGTCACATGGATCATTAGAGACAGATTTGTTTAATTCTATGTTTCTTCATTTAAAAAGTCAGTTCTGTGACATTAATGAATTCAATTGATGTCTTTGTGTATTTGAGCATGTGTTATTTTTTCACATGGCTATTGCATCTGTGATTTTTCCACCATCTGGCAAGGGTCTAATAAGTGAGGAAACTTAAAATAGAAGCTTAGTAATAGACCAAATATGAGATAACAAGTGTATGGTTGGGTTGAGAAAGTAAACCTTTGCAGACAGAGGATGTATAGTATCTGCTTCTCTCCTTGCTCCTCCATCATCTAACAAACTCATGCCATAACCGCAACCTGCCTAACGATAACCCATGTTGACCTTCAAATAACCCTAACCTCACCCTAACTTTAATCCAAGTTGTCTCTTTAAAATTGAATTATTTATATGTAGGGGACCCGGATTGTGTCCCAACAAAGAAAAAGAGCCCCCACGTCAGTGTGTAAACAGGTTTCAGTCCCCACAGTGTAACAAAAACATGACACACACACACAAACTGGTGGAATTGAGTGTCCCTCTAGATTTGTCTGTTGATATCTATCTGGAGACTGGCTGCTTGTCTAGCCCCACACCCTCTCTCCCTATAGACTCAAGTTCATGACCTATTATATAACTCTGCTCCTCACCCATTGCAGAAGATGTAACAATATGATTACATCCACAGACAGTTTAAAAAAAAAAAAAAAGATGTAATCCTATTGAAATGACAATTATATACTGTGCAAAAGTAAAACTTAAATGTCAACTTATGTTTCAAATAATGAAAAGGCCCATCATTATTCTCAAGCAAATTATATAAAATTATAAAAAATATATATTAAAATTTTGAATTATGTCCAAGCAAACATATTCAAATATACTGTCCAGAGTTTAAACCAGAAAAATATGCAGTGCTATCCCTTAATTTGAAAAAATGAAGCTGGAACCTGTGAACATTTTGGCTTAAAGGTGACAGAATTAGACCTATTCAATTATCCATATTGCTGCCATTTAATTAACATGAGAATCAAGTTTCTGTTTTTTCGTACTGTCTGACTGGTTGGTGCCTGGGGGCTGGGAAAATGAACTTCCATCCTGTTTACCTGAGACCACTGGGAATGTTACACTGCCATACCACACTGTTCCTGTAAATTTCTTCTTCTACTCTTGGCATCCGATCCTCAGTGGTTACCTCACGCGTTATTGGCCCCACCCACACACTCACGTTGCCATGGTTTCTATACAGCTACTTCCGGAGCAGTGGGCCAATCAGAGGTTCCTGGCGAAAACCGGAAAATGCACAGTTAACGACCTGGGCTCTGAGAGGTGGGCGAGGAGGTAATTTTGGCCATTTTCGTTTAGCTACGTTGCTGCCAAAGAAAAATAAAAATAACAGGTAGGACGCTGTAGCACAACAGGGATGTAAGAGGCACCTAACCTGAAATGCACTATAATGTTAGCTGAAAGGGAAACAAGCGGGAGGTTTTAGCATATTTAACAACAGGCGTAACCAAGGTTACCCCTGTCAGACAGCTGCTGTGAACTTACGTAGACTCCAGTGAGCTTTCTAAAGTGCAGGCTGTTGCTCTCTGAATAATGTTAATAGTGCCCAATAACTAACTTGATAAATAATCACGGAGGCTAACTATATAGAAAGAGGTCTGTCACTGTGTGAGTGTGAGCCATTTTCTTTGATGACACTCCTGGACCTCAGGCTCTGTTTTGTTGTGATGGAAGGACTTGGTCTAAGATTTAGTATAATGTATCATTAGGCCTATATGAATTAAACAACGTGGATCTATTAGTGAGTGTTTTGCCAGGTGTGTCGCTCGGGCCTGCAACAAATAGTTATTATTATATAATTTGCTGTGTATGTTTTAATGAAGTTCCAGAAAACAGGACAGTGTGATGTTTTGAAACACCATGTTTGTGCCTGATATTTACAGGTGAGATATTTTTTTTTTTCCAGAGGTAGAATTTGCATTCTAATTTAAATACACCCCAGTTAGTCAACCTTGGGGATCTCCCCTTATGGGTAGACTCTATTTTAACTCTTTACATAACGCAACAAGATATGGTGAGGATTCCCCCACATGCAAGAGCTTCGGACTGGCTTGACTGCCCTCCCCCATGCTGCGATAGTATTCAGTGGCATTGGAAAGAAACTGAAGCCAGATGGTTGCATGAATGATGACAAGCTGTCTTCTGGCTGAAGAAATATTTTAGCACCACACATTTCACAGGGATTTATCATTTTCTGGTGCATGATCTCCGGCAATGATTGTGGATGTGCATTTTAGTTTTTATTTTTATGTTAGGGCCAGACCCGGGCTTCAAATTGTAATTGTAACAAGCACTGGTACACTTTAAAAGAAAAAAAAGTCCTGTAGCTTTATGTAGTCAGTCATTTAGACCCTGTTAATCTTCTAAACCTCTGATCTGTGAGCTCTTATTACACATACTTATAGACACTGACATTTATTCTGGTGTTGTTCTAGCTAGGGTTTTAGAGGATCTAGCTGGAAAACTAGCCAGGTTGGTTTTAACGGGATGAATCCTTTTTTATGCATCAGTATTTGCCATTTTAAGGCCTTTATCAATGCTCATGTTAAGTGATTACATACGTTTACCCTGACTTGCAGGCGTATGAGGTCATAATGAAATGAATAACTGTGGAAAGCTGTGGAAACATTTTTTGATGTTCAGTGTCATAAGTTAACACAGATGTGTCAGAAAACCTCTGGATAGATCCTCTAATGCTTCTCCCAGTCTGCTCGTCTTAAGGAAGGTGGTTGTTACATTAAAGATGAACCCATATCTCCACAGCAGTGCAATAGGGCTTCCCTCAGAACCTATGACGAAATAGACACTTAACACTAGATATGGGAAAGATGAAACTTTAGAGAGAACGTAACACTATGCCAGTGCCTTATTTGAGGCCCCAGTATCAAAGTGGGGCCAAGCCTAGAAGCCAGCAGCATTTCTTTGACCTTGCTGAATAATTCAGGTACTTACCCTGATCCACCGGGGTGACTGTTGGGGCTATCGCTCTGCTTCATGACTGGGGCTTACCAGCTAGTCACCATCTCTCAGTCATGGAAAGTGTGACAGGTTTTAATCCTGTGACTGTAATATGATAATCTCCTCACCAGCTTAATTTTTTTTGCTTATTAGCTGTGACCTCAGTCTGGAAAGAGAAGCATGGTTCTGTAAGGTTCCCTGTCAGGAAAGATCACTGGTCTGTGCCAGGGAAACCACTTGGTCCAAGGAGAGTGTGGTATTTGTCATTGAGAGGACACTGAGCATGAAGCCATTCTACTTAATGAGTGGCCATAGCACAATCTTGGTCCTATGCCAGTGACATTCTTCCCTCCACCTCATTCCCCACAGCTCACATCCTATCATCCAGGCTCTCTCATTAAGTGTCCTTTTGTTGAGGGATTACTGAGTTTATATTTAACCTCTGTCCTCACTATCCTGGACTGTTGCACCAGTTGTTGGCACTGCTGTCTCATTTAGAATCCATATCTGTGTCTGTCTGGTGGCATACTCCCTTCAGTGTCTCTCTACATTTTCAGCTACACTGTCTTACATCTATCTATTTCAACTATTGCTCCCCCTCTGAAAATTTTTTAAACCGTGCCCTTTCCATCCCAGTGCTCTTTTATCTATTTTTGCCAATGCAAATTTCTCCCTGTGGAGTTTGCAGCTGCAGTTCATGTGCAAGACCTAAAGACCCAGAGATTTACTGCCTCAGTGTTCTCATCATTGTCCTGCATCTGATTAGCGATCTTACATTTTTTCTGACATTTGTCTGCCTGGCTGCACTGTATTGCATTTGTGTGTACAAGCATATGTGTATGCGCAGGCAGCATGCATGTGTGCCTGAATATCCTGTTTGGTACATGCGTGTCTGTGTGTGACTGTGTTTTGAGGAACATACTGTTCCCTTCCTACTGGGCACATGAGAGTTACACTGAGTGAATTCTGATTTGTTACCGGAGAGTGCAGTTCTGGGGTTTGACCTCTGGAGAGATGCACTTTAGCAATTCTTTTATGGCAAAAACACTGTCAGGGTAGAAGAGGTCAATGGCATGGAAACAACTGTTTCTATATTTGGGGTTTGGTTTTGTTTGTGCCTCTGTTTGTTTAATCCTGTTGACTCTTTTCTTTTTGGCATAAGTCTGAAGTGATATTCATCTTCTGTGTGTGTGTGCCTCCGCCTGTGCGTGTGTGTGTTTTCTCAGATAGACTGTGCATAAAGGGGGTTGTCCCTCAAATATAACAAGTCAGTCCAAAGTTGTTTTAGCTTCAGGTAGAAAAGGACCTCTCTGGACACCCTCTATAAAGTGTCTGCTCTGCTCCTTTTCTACCTTTTGCCACCAGTCTAACCCATCTCCTCCCTGTGGGCTCCATTTCTACCTCCCTGCCGCGCCTTGACTCTGTCTCAGGTGAGGTGTTACTAGGCCAGGTTAGTGTTATACAACTTAGTGTTATGCAAGTTTTGCGTGGACTGCAAGTTACAGCCAAATCCCAGATATATTTGCTATAGTTATCTCTGCAGATGTCCTCACCAGGAGGTACAAATGAGCTTGTCCTCTTTGGTTTAGTATATTCTAACTGAACAACAACCAGGGGAGAAATGCCCTTTGGATGTCCTGGCTGTGAGGGTTTGACATTGTAGATGGATTTTAACAGAAAATTGCTGGTGCCCTATTTTAAGACTCATAATTTCACCACATGGAAGTCACCAGATAAATATACTTGAGGATAGATTTATTTAAAATTTGTAGGTATTTGACCTTCTGTTAATTTCACTGACATGTCCATATCCGCTCATAGTTGAAGCATTTTAAATTTTGTAGTTTCTCATCCACAGGTCTCTAGCCTGCTCCATGTAGTCACACCTTGCACAATTCAGCAGTATTTTTTATTAGTCTGTCTCAGGTAATTAGAAGTTCTGAGGAACTCCAGTATATTTTATGTTTGCAACAATAGAGGACTAAAGCTAGAAGTGTATGTGTTCTGCCTGCAGAATTTTTTCTCTACAGTAATATTAAGTAGAAGACGTTTCGGGATCTTTCCATTATACTTCATTTTTCTCTTCATTTTCTGTTTTTTTTTTTCTTTTTCTGCATTTCAGGTGTTCTTCTGTCAGACTATTGGAACAAGACCAAGCTAACCCTTCAGCACCTACTCCAGTTAACATCATCAGGCCCAGCACCCCAAGTCCCAGGAGTCTCAGCTCCTTCCCCACCACACTGCTTATCAGTATCCTCCACTATTTACAATCCAGGTACAGAGCCACAGCTCAGAAGTGTGAAGGGTAACACACACTGGTGGCATATTACACGTCATACTGGCGGTGAACTGACGTGTACTATCACATCAGGTTGTTCTGTTGTCCTATTTTCTCTATGTCAGCACACATCTAAACAACATTTGCTCCCTGGATTCAAACATTCCAGCCACCCTACCTGTCCTCTTCTGTCTATTCTGTCAGTTAGGATAATCTTTTTTTGTGGTTTTTGCAAAGGCTAGTTACAGTGGCTGAAGACACTTGCCTAAAGATTTGCCTCAAACCTAGAGCAAATTCCTCTGAGTATTTTAGAAATAACTGACCTTTTCACATGAATGTTATAAATTGGGGTTGATTACCTTTATCTTTCTTGACATTATCTTACTACTCAAGTAATTGTTAAATATTGTTAAATATAATTATCACAATTAATTATTTAAAATTAATTAAATATAGTTGCCCATTGTTGATGTCAAAAATCCACAAGGCTGAAATTATGAAATACTCACCCAATTTTGATAGTCCCACACTGAATTTGCATCACTCCTGGTGTTTGTTATTCGACACGTTACACAACGTGATGCCACCACTGTGTTTCGTTTAAGAGACTGAGATTGATGGGAGCAGAGTCTAGAGGTTGTTTACATTTTAACATACTTGGGGGGTGAGAAGTTAATGGGGCATTGCAGTAGACTGCAGGTAATGAGGAAATGCTGTGAAGAAAAAATCATCTTGAGGCCAGATTTTGTCCAGGAAAGGAAGAGTATCTCATTTGATGTCAATTATAGTGGATTGAATGCTATCTACACTATGTTAGATTGTTGGGTAGCTGCCAGTTTGAAGCGATGAAATGCTTACAATAAAAAATCCTGGTGTTTGAGGGAGGTTTGAGGACTGGATGTTCACTTGACAAAAGGATAGATTTGAGGGCTGCATTTGTGCAGCAAAGGGTGTAGATTTAGTCTGGAGGGGGGAGGGCATCTTCAGAGGGGGATATGGATGGGCTCTTTCTGTAATCCTGTGACATGTGCAGTCTTCCTCACGTGCACAGACAAGCACTGCAGTGCAGAGCTGTCTATGGCACAGAAACACACTGCCACTGCCCACACTGCTCGGTACAGCCAACATTCATACCCACTCAGACTGTAAACACACTATGCATTTCATTACAGACCATAAATCTATTGCTTTCTCACAACTGCGCAAGTGGGGATTTATACATTTGCCAGTCACCCTTTTTTTTGCACTGCTAAAATACCAACTAAAAGCAGCACTGTGAGGCCACACTAATGGTGCATCTTCCTACATTGTGCCATGTTTGCTGTTCAGTAACCTTATAATGGATTATGTCATCAATATTGTTCTGTATGTGTTTGTCAGGAAAGAGAGTTATTTTCCATTCCACTTCTTGTACTGAGATTGTGAGTTCAGATGCAGCTTGCATTGTAAGCAGAGTGAATAGCAGAGTCAAGCCTTTTAATGGAGTATCGAGGTAACGCACAGGACTCGTGTCTGAGAGACCCAAGCTTCTTGCTATGTTGTTACAATAAATAGACTTTAGGTGTGCACCCATGTGTGTGACGTGGTGTGTGTGTGTGACATGGTGTGTTTGTGAATGCTCGCTTGGAGTTTTTTGTGCATGTACTTGAGGCTAGTCAGCATCAAGCCTCACTGTAACTGTACTCTCTCTTAGAGCCATGTATTACTGTATTATGTTTTTGCACGTGTGAGGGCTTTTTCCAAGGATTAATATTCATCTGGGCAGCAGTCACCAGCGGCTGAGTCTGTGTGCCTTCTGCCTTCTGAGTTCATTTACAGTATTAGGTGTCCTAGATGAAGCTGTTACTTGTCTTCTCTCCTGAGTGATCATATTTCATTTAATATGATGAAGTCAGGTTTCAAGCCATGGCTTCACATTTCTCGAAGTCTGTCCCATATTAGGCTTTGCTTGGTCACCCATTGTACAGTGGCAGTCTTCCTTGTTCCTTCATGTGTCCTTTATGACCACATCAATTTTTTATGTTTCCTTGTGTTTGATGTTTTTTATCTAAAATTATAAATGTGGTTCAGTCCCATCCTCATAAAGACAAAAACAGAGATACACATGGTTTGACACTGTCCTGTCACTGTTAAAACTGCCTGCCCATTTTGGGTAAGAAATAGTTGCATCCAAATTCTGTTTTTCCTTTGCACAACAATGTAAGTATCTAGAAAGAGCTTTGGTCTGAGTGCATGCCATTGTTTTGATATCAGTGCCAGCTTTTAATAGCATGTGATTAAGGTGTATGAGTGCTGATATTTATATGTGTGTTTATATTTGGTGTGAGAGATGTGCCAACATGCTAAAGGATATGTGTAGCTCTCTTTCTCCTCACCTCACGTGGGGTGCTGGATGGCTAGAGTTGACACACTTTGGATGTAACAGACGTCAAGCACATGCTGTGTTGACATAAACATGCCTGAACGCATGCACACACACACACACGCATGCAGCAACATCCTAAATGGCTCAATATAATAAGAGGTTGACTAGTAAGAGGCACCTTTTTGATTAATTCTGAACCTTGACATTGCCACAGTTCCTCCACACAAACACCTTTATGTGCTAATTATTCACTTTTTTCAAGAGCATTTTGTTATTATCTGCAGGGAGGTCATGTCTCAAAGTTGTCTCTGCTTGTTGCAAATTTAATTTACTTGTCTGCTGCAGATCCTTTGCCATTTGAAATGGTGGAGATGATGAGTTCTAGCGTTGACTAATGTCTTTTTATTGGTTCTGACTGAACCCATGAAACACTTTTGTATCAGAATTTGAAACAAGTTATTATTTTATCATTAATGTACATACAATCCAAGCTATGCTTGGCCTTTATAAGTGGTTTGATTTGCAAACAACAAGGCTAAATATTTGAGTAGAAAATATGATAAATGAAAATTTTGGTAATTTATCAGCTTGAAAGATAGTAATTAGATTGGATATAATGATTCAGTGATGTTGAAACTGCATGTGAATGATACTTAAACTATCAGTGCAGATATGCATGTTACTTCAAATATTGTCTCAATGGTTTACAAATAGAGACTTTATGATATTGCATGTTCTTCAGGCAACGCAACAGGCCCCTGCCAAACACAGTGAGACTATGAACATCCATTTACTGTCAGCCTTGCTCGGTCCAGGCTGGTCTGATCTCAGCACTGTATATACCAGGATAGGTCTCACTGTGTATGTTTGGTGCAATATTAGCATTGACACTTTTAGAATAGGAACATTTACATTACATTGTTTCTACATGAAACATCAGTTGTTTTCTTTGTTTTCATGGGAAGGAGTAGAATTACAGATTTATTTTTGAGCATGGTCCATTTGAAAGGCAGCGTCAAAGATTTCTGCAGCCAAGTCATAGCGCTGTTGAGACAGAGGAGATACTGCTCTGCTGTCCCACAGTATCTATGGGGCTTCTAAGAAATTGAACTAGACAGTCGGGGTGAGCCAGCTCTCTTTTACACCGCCAAAAGACCATGGAAATGGTCCAGTCCAAGCTAGTGGGAGGAGAATACCAGAACCAAAACAACTTGGGAATATAGTTTTAACATCACTGTACAAGGCTCAGTTTCCAGCATATGAAGAAATCAAGAGGTAGTAAAAAGAAGTGTAACACTAATTAATCTTTAATGTTTATTTCTATTATTTAATTTAATCATATGTACTATATGTTGTGCTTGACATTTTCATCAATTAAGAGAACAAATTCCAAATCCATCGATAAAACCGCATGCGTGCACCAGAGTAGAGCTGGTGGACTGCATCGCGTCAATGGACTGTAGCCAGACGAGTCTCTGCTTAATGATTCTGAGAAGTGAGGACAGTTTAAGTATGTGGCAAAGCCTAAATCCAGGAAGTGTGTGACGTCTGCTTCCCTGTTTCCTGTACAGTGCCACAGAGCTTTACGGCTTTATATGTACTCTCTTAATTCAGTGACTCATCATCCATTCTCAAACTGTGGCAGTACTACTGGAATTAGCAGATCTTCCCAAAACCTTCTTATACAAATTAAGAGAAGCATTGTCAATCCTATACTGTGTTGTTTACTGTAAAAAAATCAAGAATATTAAAAACAGAAAGGGTTTTTACCGCCATTTCCTTAACCAGAAACCAAAGATTTGCCTTGCTCTTGGCAGAGTTGCACTTTTAAATAATAAGCTAATTAATGTGAGATATCTTACCACTGGCTGGAGATCAGTGTCTTCCAGAACAAGGTGTAACTCTCCATCTTTCCTCTGAGTACTTAGAGATTTATCCTGTCCTCCTCCCAATTTAGTGCTTGCTCCAATTAGACTTTTCTCATTTGCAAGCCTGTCTTTTGTGTCATCAATCTTGATCTTCACTGACCTGCCAGTCCAGACTCCATGTCTCTCTAGTATGGTCATATTTCCATTTCCCTTGGTAGACTTTTTCTCTTTACAGTTTTCTTATAATAGGCACTAAGGCATGGGACTGAAGTCTGAGAAAGTCTCAGCATTATTATGAATTAACAAGGTAGAACTTTTTGTCACAGCAAGAAAATACCAATATCACTGGTGGCCCTGTTACATTTCAGAGTGCCAGTAAGCAATGCTAATGAGATGACATGCCAGGGCCACGAAACTGGCACACCTAATGGAATGCAGCCATTGTAAACAGAGTTTCTGTACTATCAGCAATATAACTGATATAGCCTGGCTTATTTCAGGACCTGTGGATGGATTGACTTACCAAACACATGTATATGAGAGAGACTGAGACATGTATATGAGAGAGACTGTAAACAGTTTACAGTGGCCAACTATCGGCCAACTATCTCTAGTCATCGTTTTATTCCAGTGTGCCGTACTATACTAACTTTTAAATTCATTGTGTTGAGTAGATGACATTTTTACATAATCTCAGATTTTGTAACAATTATGTGTATTTATGTGTAATATTTTCTATTCAATATGATGTAAAAATTTCTACTACAATTTATCTTTCAGTAAAATGAAAACAGTTCGCTGTAGATGAATACATGAACACAGGTCCTGAAATAAGCCAGGCTATATCAGTTATATTGCTGATGGTACAGCATTGTTTCTTGCCCTAGTCTACGCAAATAATAAAAAAACACGGTAGGTTGATTTATTGGACTATTGAGGACATTAGGATATTTTTGGTCTTGTGCTGTAATCTCATTTAGACGTTAATTAGGCCAATCATTGGGCCATCGTGTTCTGTCATGGTCTTATTCTGCTTCCCCATGTCATTCCTGCATTTTCCATTTCATCTCTCTTTGCCCTTTTTGGCATCTTTTGCATCTACTTCTCTGTTCAGGAAAAGATTGCAAATGTCAAACAGGTCCAGGATGTGTTTGTGTGACTGCATACTAAAACCCCCACCTGCTGATCAGGCATGGACACATGTACTCATGTACACAGTTGATATTACCCCTTCTCTAGTTCTGAGAGTTGATATGTCCTCTAGCAACTACTAGCAATGGCAACTACTAGAAGTCCAGTTACCATGACCCAACTTCTAGAGGACTCAAAGTTGATAGTGTTTCCTTGTATGGTATTAATTTATGGGCATTATTAGAAGCATCACTCATACCAGCATTACACAGTTGTAACAGGGAATTAAATAGAGATGAAGTAAACAAAATTACATTATATTTGAGGGTATAAGAACAGAAGGTGAGGCAAAGCTAAAGAAACTTTGACCAGAGAGGCTTTTCTCTGGTTACTTGTATTGATGTGGTGTCATTGTCTTGTCAGCGTTGTGGCATCAAAACTGTGTCAGACATATTTCAATTTGTGTTTACATGCATAACAGAGATTAATAGACCAAAGAATAGATGAACAGAGTTGGTGTATCTGTACCACTATATCACTGCAGCCAGTGTATTTTTTTTTTTTATGACACTAGCCATCTCACTACTTGACTTCTCAACATGTTGTATTTTTAGTGGGGGCTTAGTTGTTTGATGACCCATGATGTTTTGGTTAGTGGGTTTATCTGGTGTAAGGTGAGGTGATCAGTCTGGAAAATGACCCCGTAAAACACCACAGAGGTGAGGTCAGCCTTTTTCTTAATGCGCCCTTGCCTGATGTCAGGGCAGCAGAGATGGTGCATTGTGTATGTGTGTGTTTTCAGTGTATGCCTTGCTTTGTTGCTCTGTTTGTCTGTCCTCATTTGTAAACTCTATGACATCTGAGTGCTGGCACACATGAATGTGAGTCGATGTGTCTGCGCACATTTCCCCTTGGCCACTGTGTAAATCAATCCACTTAAATCCAGACACAGGCCACCTCATTCAGATTATTTGTCTCATTGTCTCATCCTAAATCTTTTAAGACTATTGTAGGAGATAAGGTCACAAGGACAAAGTACAAATACATACAGCTAAATAGTTCCAAGAACCAAGAAAAATACTGTTACCCATAATATTTATTGTAGGCAGTAACTGAAGGATTGCAAGTTTGTTTGTTTTGTGTTTACTGAAAGTAAAACCTATCGGATGAATATATGCGTATATGCATGCTTTTTGTTCCTTTGCCCTTCATGTTCCCCTCTGATGCCTCTATGTCTTTCATCTGTTTCATATCTGCATTCACTCACCACCTCCATATTAGTCTCCTCCTCAAATGTCGATGTTCAGACAAGGACAAAAGACAGACCTCTCCAATCCTTCCTTCCTGCACCGCACTCAACCCAACCAAATGTCCTAAACAGGTGCTCTTAATACAGATATGCTGTATCTGCTGAACATATCTAGGACACCTGAATGTGCTGTAAAGCCTTTTGAAGCTTCCAGGCCTTCATCTAATACAACATCAACCCACTTGATAACCTCACAGACATACCACAAGGTGAGCCCTTTGATCTTAGGGAACGTGTTGATCATGGTGTATTGAGACAGTTGTCTGCATGACTTTTGTGTCACAATATGGAGCAGGATGTGTGGGCCAATTAAAAAAAATATTTAAGGTTAAATATTCAGCTGCATTTGTGGCGAGCTGGACATGATGACTACTAAAATGTCCAGTTTGCTAGCTGAGCCTGATTCTTGCTTGTTACCAGTAAAAGACAGGCTGAAGAAAAGAACACACACAAACAGAGGACTTGCGAAACTATTTCCATGATCTTACTTGTTAGATTAAAGTCTCTCTTTGTCACGGTTTGAAAGGCTCTAACATGGTAAGGGGTGTTTTCTTCTAACTGCATGCCGATTGTGTTGGATTCCAACTTCCTCTTGGCTGCACATTGCACTGTGTTTACAACTGGCACGTGCCTCAACAGCACTGTGAAATGCCCCTGCAAGCTGCCCCATGCTATACCCGACACAGCTTTCTTTCTTTCTTTCTTTCTTTCTTACAACTGGACCCGACTTTCAGGGTGATGGTTTCCACTATCCTCTTGGTTGTCTTTCTTTTAATCTTGTTTCCTCTTGACACCTTCGGGTCACTTTTTCAGGTTTCACTTTCCACCAGGCAGCTGTTGCATTTCCCTGCACACATTTAAAGGTTTATGTATTTATATATTTATATATTTGTATATCACTTATTGTTTTTGTGATTTTTGCACATTCATTTATGTTCGAGGGAGCTGGTTTGCCTGAACTCACACCTTTAAATAGCATGTGTTGTGTTTCTACAAATATGGACATAAATGATACTCACAGCACGTCCTCTGCTTTGAGCAATTTATTATTTATTTATTTTTCTTTTCAGATGTGACTTATATTAGCTGTCTATTTGAATATATTCATTCGGGAGGCTTGCAGGTTATTCTGTTGTCTTGTTGACATTGCCAGCTGTCTGATCTATAAATTGAATATAAGAAGCAATGCATGTTGTCACATGCTCTAGCTTTATGTGTATCCTGCACAGTCACAAAATACTGATTTAGTGGGTAGTCTTAATGCTGCAGCTCACTTACTGTTTGCAGGGTTAACATGTAGTGTTTGTTATTCACAGTCAAAACATAATAATTATTATTTTTATTTATTTGTTTTTGCTTTCTGACAACAAAAACAAACATATTAAATGAGGTCCCATGTGTTGTGGATCTTACTGAAATAAAAATAAGTGATCACATGAAGTGAGAGGTGATCTGACAGACTTTTCCATGCTGTCACCAAGCAGACTGCCAGAGTTGAATGTCTATTAAGGTGCCCACTGATGAAAGATTTTAGAGCAGGGGCAGATACGAATGCCACTCCACTTATTGGACCCCTATCAGAAGGCTTTAGACGTCTATGTACACAACACATATGTGTGTTTAAATGGTGGCTATTTTCTCCTTGTTTGTCATGGCCTATTTTCCTCTTGTGTTCCAACAGGTAGGGTTAGAGAGATTAGTCCTGGGCCTTCTGACTCTTCTTTGCACAACCAGCCATGTCCAACTTAAATGTATAGGATGTGTGCACATACAAGCACACACTCACAAACACAGGATGAGTCTCTACAAACATACTGCTATAATTCGGTGAACTTTCTGTTTTAGCAGTGCCACACTGCACTCATCTGTGTTGTGTTTCTGGTTTACGAAGGGAGACAGGAGCAAGTGACTCCCTCAGTCAGATATTACTTTGCCTGCAACGATAATTTGTGTCATGAAGTGCTGGAAGGGGGCAAGATGAGGATTATAGTTTCCACTCTGAAATGCATCAGTAACATGTTTAGGAATAGGTTCACTTCGTGTGACAATATTAAATAGAAGTCATCTTTATTTTGCACCATGTTTTCCCTATCATCGTTTATCACAAGCTGCCATGGCTTTAGGCCCTTTGGGAATAAACTTTATGTGCAGTTAGTAAGTGCTTCTGTTTATATCTGACTGCTGTTTCTTTCCCCACTTAGTCTTTTCTTACACCTCACCTTATATGAAGAAGTAGTGCTGCTTGTTCTGTGAAACTGTTAAAACCCTGTTGTCACACAAGCAGAAAAACAGCTGAGTTCTGCTACACCCTCCCTCCTTGTTTGTATTCTTTTTCCTCTCTCTCTCACTCCCTCCCTTCCCCCAGCTTCCCCCTCCCACCACTGTCTTTGTTTGCGTGCTCCTTTCCCTCAAAGGGTTACCACCCAACAACCTGCTTTTGGATGCGTCTGATTGGCGGATTGCTTATGATGGGGGCGGGCTGAGTGTCAGGCTTGTGAAAGCTTTACCAGTCCTGAGCCAGCTCTCAGCTGTCAGTTGAGTCTGCAGTGGAGGCACAAGCAGGATCTGTCTGTGTTCTCTTTATGTTCCGCTGCAGCACTAGTCCAAACCTCAATGTTTAAAGGACATAAAAAAGCTTTCTGTTTCTACTCGGCTACAAGAACTGCCAGACTAGGAGTTCAAAAGGAATTAAACATCCACTAAATCTTAGCTTTCTGTTCTGTTTCTCTTCTATTTCTTCCTTCCTGTTCTTTGTTTTCGATCAGCAGAATCCCTGACATCACAGACGAAACGGATCAACACAACAGCAGCTTCTGAAGACATTGTGTGAATAACCTGCGACCTTGATGCGAGATACCAGGACTAGTCTTCTGCAGAGCTGCAGTGTGTGAACGAGTGTGTGCGTGCCCCTGCTAGATAGGGCCCCCGCCACATTGTGTGTGTGTGCCTAAGGACGCTAATGCCCGCGGTAGTGTGGTCAGGACCAGAGGAGGATGAGTCCGGCTGTGGAGGCTCAGGCCCAGGAGGCCATAGATGCAGAGAAAAAGCAAAAGCAGCAGCAGCAACAGAACCAGCTACAGCACCAGCAGTGCTACATGGAGAAAGGGGTAATGCTTGAGCCCTTCGTGCACCAGGTTGGGGGGCATTCCTGTGTCCTGCGCTTTGGAGAACAAACCATCTGCAAGCCCCTCATCCCCCGGGAGCATCAGTTCTACAAGAGTCTCCCTGCTGCAATGAGGAAGTTTACCCCTCAGTACAGAGGTAAAGAAAACGTTTTGTAACCTGTGTAGTGGCTGTTATATTGTGTTAAGCTGTTGTGCTTCTGTCTTTACTTCTCTGCTGTATATCCAAGTCAGATGGGAATAGATGTGTGTCCCACATGCCTTGATTTTCTGCATATTGTGTGTAATGTGTAAAGATTTAGATTTTTTTTGGAAATTGTAGTACCCCTGCTGTTCTTAGGTGCCTTCTTGCAGTGTATATACCAAATAGAGCCACAGGAGGGTGCTGCAGCTGAGACTGCAAATAGGCTTCCTTCAAACAAACAATCCGGTTGTGGTGTCCGGTTTATTGCAAGCTGTACTAACACACATAATTCAGGTGAGCAGGTGGAAGCAGCTGGGTGTTTTTTCCTGGCATACAGTCAGCATGATCAAAAGAATACAAAGTGAGATTTGTCCTCACATTGAGAAGCTGCTGGAGAGCGACCATGAGGTCACCTGAGAAGGTCAGCATAGGCAGAGCTCTGCAGATCCCCAGGATGGCTGTGCATTAGTGGACAAACCTGCTGAACTCACCACCATCATACTGTCTGTATGATCTTTGTAAATGAAACACTGTGACTGACTCAGACTGTTGGACTGGTTTAACACATGTAAAGTTTAACTTTACATCTCACATATTTGAACAAGCTCTTCAGGTTTCTTACAACAGCTGTTTTCACAGGCCAGAGCAGGTGTGACCTTTGTGTTCACATAGATAGAAAGTAGTCCTTTTTTTGATTGTGCTAGAAGCCCCACTGGTGCTTTTAATGTTCACCTCAAAAACACATAAACTCATGTGACCATGGGATAATACATTCTGGGATAAAACATCTCCCCTTTCATGTGCTGTGTCATGACTACATGACTATTTTTGTGGCAACAGTGCTTTTTTTTTTTCCATGTCAGCTTTATTTTCATGTACTTTCTCAGTTTTCTCCTTGACCTTAATCTGACTTCTTCTCCAGCCATATTATGGGACACCATGAGGAAGAATGGGCATGACTGTTTGTGATACAAACAGAAATAGCGAAAATATGTAAATGTGCTGTTGGAGTCACTTTAGATGTACACTATGTGTGATGATGCTTTGCTTTTTCCATGAGGTCTATGTGTCTATTGCTCATTATGATTTCTACAGTAAACTTTTTTGGTAACAGATTCTTGCCCGATTTTGTGGCCTTATGTCATTTGTCATTATTTTATGTTGCTGCTTTTTTTTTTTTTTAAACATCAAACCTGCTTATGAGCTCATAGATGGTTTTAGTGGGTACAGTGTGTGCGTTACACCAGTTGTTTTTGTTTTTTATTCTGTCCTTATCTGTGTGTCTCAGTATCTCTGTCCCACACTCTTTTGTTAGCCATAGTCTTGCTATGATGTTATGGCACAAACAAGTGTAACAGCTACTAAAGCAGCTAGATGGGAATGATAGATACTTGGCAGTTATTTGCTTGTTTGATCTTGTCAGTGTTTTTCGGCTCTTTTGCTAAATGATGGATATTTGTCCCTATCTCAGGTGTGGTGTCAGTCAGCTTTGAGGAGGATGAAGAAGGGAATCTTTGCCTAATCGCTTACCCCCTACCCAGTGATCCAGCAGCAGACCTAGAGAACATGGACCCCTCAGCTGACTGCGAGCCCAAGAACAAGATGCTCAAGTGGGGCAAAATGATGGCATCCTCACTGCTTGTGGACAGCGAAAACTACAGCAAAGATGGCCGAAGCCGCCACACTCGCAAAGAAAAGGAGAAGAGGTGAGGTGGAGGAAAAGGGAGTTACTCATGATAAAGTAGAAGGTGTAGATAAAAACAGGCAGGAGAAAAGTGAGTCACTTTCCCTTTAATACTATTATTTAATGTAGTGATAAACGTTATCTCTCTGTCACTTTAACAGGTGGGAGCAAAGTGAGTCACTAACTTTGATATTATTTAAAGTAGTGATAAGCTTTTCTTTAACTGTAAAAGGTGGGAACAAAGTGAGTCACTTTGCCTTCGATGTCATGGTTCATATAAGATAAACTGAAGATTGATTACTTCAGAGCCATTACACAACCATGATAGATGTAAAAAGTTATTTTATTATGAATTGTAGAGATGCAGCATGATGACTTATATTAACCAATGATGATGAGCCACACTTATAAAACCTAAGGCAAAGCAGGTTCTAAATACAGCAAGAGGGTGATCTCATTGGTCTTGACAGCTAGAGGGAGGGTCACAGCCTCATGGTTACACAACTGCATTAGATGGATGTCCATACATATATACAAACACAAAATTGGGTCATTGAGTGGAGCCAGAAGGATGACACTGGATGGGAGGAGTGTAATGTTTGAATTGTTGGGTGATGCTGAGTGAAAGATGCTATTTCTTTGGTCTTCACATCAAATCCAATATAACAGTTCATTACTGACCTCTTGTTTTATGCTGCACTGCCCACATATGCCCTGTAGGAAATTTTCACTTTGAAACAGATTCTGTTTTTTCATTCTGCTTTGGATGTAAACTAACAAGGACCTCTCTCCCTCTGCCATCCAGTGTTCACAAGCTGCCGGAGGATGTGGAGCTGGAGTGGCTGCAGCAGGCTGAGGTGCTCTACTGCAGACTGGAGCGCAGTCAAAGTAACGCTGTCCCGCAGCTCAAACACAACCCTTGGAGTCTTAAATGTCACCAGCAGCACCTGCAGAGGATGAAGGAGAACGCCAAGCACCGCAACCAGTACAGTATCCTCCGACTGACTGAACTGTTTTATTTTTAAGAATTCTGCTTTTGTGAACATCAGTAGTACAGTGGAGAGATTTAGGCCATAGGACATGACATGGCCAGGGCACCTCATGTTAGGACAACTTTATGTTAAATAAAAATACATACATGATATATATATATATATTTAACATATATATATATATATGGGTATATATATGTGTATAAATATGTATTCACAGTTGTAAGATATAAGCTGATATTAGTGTAGAGGAAGGCCATCGTTTTTCCATTTTGTCCTTGATTTAGATTCTCAGAATTCATCCTGCTGGAGAACCTGACATGGCAGCACACAGTGCCATGTGTGTTGGACCTGAAGATGGGCACACGGCAGCATGGAGATGATGCCTCAGAGGAGAAGAAGGCAATTCAGATCCGCAAGTGTGAACAGAGCACATCGGCGTCAATAGGAGTTCGTCTTTGTGGCATGCAGGTGGGCTTTGAGTTAAAACTGGCCTCTGTGGCCTCACATCTTTTGATGAGTTATGAACTTCTTCATGTGTCTCTTTCCCTCCAGGTGTACCAGTCTGACACAGGCCAGCTGATGTTCATGAACAAGTATCATGGTCGAAAGCTCACCCTTCCAGGCTTCAAAGAGGCTTTGTTCCAGTTCTTCCACAGCGGACAGCGTCTACGACGTGAACTCCTCTCCCCGGTGCTGCGCAGGCTCAGAGACATGCAAGCTGCTCTGGAAGCCTGCGAATCCTACCGCTTCTACTCTAGTAGTCTGCTCATCATATATGATGGAGCACCTCACCGAAAACACACACGCCGACGCACAGAAGACGGACTCTCTGAAGAAGATGAAGAAGAGGAGGAGGAGGAGGAGGAGGAGGTAGAGGCTGAACCAGAAATGGAAGAGGAAGAAGAGGAGATAGGTGAGGTGGCAGGTGCCCTTGGTTTTCCTCACAGCCCTTCCATGACCAGCGAGATCAGCAGCAGTTGCTCCAGTAGCGGCAGCAGTGGCAGCAGCAGCACAAGCTCATGTATCAGCCGGGCTTGCCTGTCCCGCTCAGATACCCCCAACACCATGGTGGATGTGAGGATGATAGACTTTGCCCACACCACCTGCAGACATTATCGGGAGGACAGTGTGGTCCATGAAGGCCAGGACAGCGGCTACATCTTTGGACTCCAGAATCTGATCACCATTATCTCTGAGTTGGAGAACCATAGCACAGACTAAAGACCCAGAGGCACAATAACACTCTCTGTAATGTGGAATAGAAGAGGACTACAGAAGAGGAGAAAAATCTCTCCTCAAAATTCAACGTTGTTGTAGCTGGCCATTTATTGGACCCCCTTCCTCTGTCTGCCATTGGTGCTTCTCAATGTTCCTGTTCTGTTTGTCCATCTTCAAGATATGAAGCAGATCTGCAAGTAACATAGAGCCATCATCTGTGTAACTGTTGCAGTGATTTACCCATTGTCATCATTCTGTTTTAACCCAGTTCACTGAGAAAGGGTAGGCAGCAAATAAAAGCAGTTTGAAGTCTGAGAAAAATGAGAAATGTTTTCCTTGTGTCCGATTCCAAAGAAGGCATAAGCATTTTGCACACATGAACACACACACATTCTACTGAATCAGTGTGTGTTTGGACTGAGACAGGGCTATCAGAGAGAGCAGGAGGTGTATGTGTACATGAACAGTCAGAGGGAAGAAAGGTTGTGTGGTCACACCCTCCATTCTTCTCTTTTGCCTGTTCATTCTGCCATCTTCTTGTTCATCAGCACTCAAAGAGAATATATTCATATAGGTATCAGAGATGATATATAGTATGTTCATTTGACATGTTTCATAAAATAAACTAAAAGTTAAAAAAATTGCGAATGGAGAGTACTACATTCCATGTTATTAATGTTATAATAATGATATTAATTAATATTGTTATTTGACATGTTTGGATACCTCTATCTTGTATTTTTGTGTTGTCCACAGTTTGTTGGAAAAGAAATTAAAGCTTCTGGTTTGTGTTAACTCCTGTTTTGTCCTTCATTTTTGCTTGTACACTAGTTCAGGAGCTTTCTAATCACAGAGAAAGAAACCACAGAAGTACTTAAATAAAATCTAAATGTCATCCCCTGGGTGTGAGCATTTATGATGAGGCAATTGCCAGCAACAGATACATTGACTGTCTACATATACCCTGGTCAGTATGAGTAGACTGCAACTTAATATGAGCAGGCATTGTGCCTGCTCCCACCACCTGCTGTGCAGAAAAATAACTAGAGCACATGTGAAATCTCATGCCTGCCATAAATACATCCTCTAATTTAGGGGAGCGTAGCCAAGACAAGATTCCCAAAACACACACTATTCCTTTAGTCTAGAACTTCACTTCTGCAGTGTTGTTAAAATAGAGACGAGAGGCTCATGGTACAGTCTGGGCATCTTCAACCAGATTGAGGCAGACAGACAGGAGGGGAGTCATGTGCTCTGAGAGTCACAGGCTGTGCACTGTCTGAGGGGCACTTGGGGAAGAGCTTTTAAGCACACACAGGCTTGTGTCAACAGAGTGCAATAAGCCATTACCACTTCTGAGCCCTCTCTCTGGAATGTACTTACTGCACTGCTGGCACAGACATTCATCTATTTCAACTTTAATACATCCTGGATTCACCCACAGCTACACTTCCATTAGTTTAATCAACTGAGACCTAAATATCACTGAGATAGCAGTGAAACACTATTCACAGCCCTTTAATTGTCACATTTTGGTCAGAATGTATTGTGTTATGAAGGCTCTGCTCTTGTTTCAGTTAATGCTGAAAATGTCCTGCAGATCACCATCTGTCACATGCTTGCTGGGTTTTGGACATGAAAAGGTTGTGTGTGTGTTTGTGTGTGTGTGTGTGTGTGTGTGTGTGTGTGTGCGTGTATACATACACACATATATATGCCAGTCAGATATGCAAGTCTCATCATATACAATATGATGAGACTGGTTCTCATGAGGAGTGTCCTGGGAAAAGGAGGACCCAGAGGTACCTCTGCTGCAGAGATAACTTTATTAGAATTACCAGCCTCACAAACCACCAATTTACAGCACCTCAGATTACAGCACACATAAATGCTACTCGGAGTTCAAGTGGCAGACATATTTCGACATCTACTGTTCAGAGAGACTGCATGAGTCAGGCCTTCATGGTTGAACTGCAGCAAAGAAACAATTACTTAGGAAGAACAACCATCAGAAGAGACTTGCCTGGTCTGATGAGTCTAAATATGAGATTTATGGTTCTAACGCTGTGTCTTCATTACATGTAGAAAGGATGAACGGACTGTTCCTGAATGTGTGGTTCCCATTGAGAAGCGTGGAACAGGAGGTGTGATGCTCTTGGGGTGCATTGCCAGTGACACTACCACAGGAAAATGACCTGGGCTCCACAATCACCTGATCTAAATCCAACTGAGATGGTTTGGGATGAGTGAAGGAAAAGCAACAAGTATTCAACACTTCTGGGAACTCCATCCTTAGTCTAGGACCGTACTGTGGCAGTAAAAGTGCAATAAAAGGTCAGCTGTAACCCAGTAAAGGGCTTGAGGTCAGGTAAGACACTGTCATTTTTAAGAGGCTTAGTCAGAGCAGGGTTAAGGGTGCTTGTGAGCACATAGTGTATTTACCCCAGTATTTGAAATGTTTAGCCTGCCAAAGAACCGCTTTAGAGCTACAGCCAGTTCTGAAGCAGGGTTTCTGTGCTGTGAGATTGCAGAGGGGAAGCGATATAGAGACGATAGCCAGTGTTGTGTAACAGTCTCAGGGTCAGTGGTCTGCCTTTAGTCATCACATTGACCCTTTATCGTATTGTTTCTATTATTTTTCATTGTCTTGTGTGTGTTTGTGTATGCATTTGTGTAATTCACCATATGGATAATGCAGAATTCATGTTATGCTATGCCATAATGCTTGCATGCCAGTGTATGACACATGTGTGCATGTGCATCCTAGTAACCCATGGCTGTAAGTGGAGCAGTTGCATAACAGCAGTTAAAATCACTATGGTAACAGCAGCATTAGCAGGGCATGAAATAGTGTTATAGCTTTTTGGGCCACTAGAGTCACCACCCTGTTCATCAAAATATTAATACTGTCTCTGTCACGTTGGTGTTCTTCATCAGATCTTCTCCAACATCCCATGATCATTTAGACACACAACGCACACTGAAAATGTTTACATATGGCTATATCTGTGCACAATTTCATTAATTGAAACAATATTTCTGATAGACTACCTTTGCTTGCAAAAAGTACTGTGTGCTGCCTAAAATCCAAAATCATGTTAATTTTAATTTTGTTATAAACTAACAAGTGTCTGTTCTCTATCATTATTGTTTCCTTTATTAATCATCTGTAAAAGTTTATGGATTATCTAATAACTTCTAATAACTTCTTGCCAGACCAAATGTATATTTCACTGCCACAGCCACCTCAGATTTTCTTGATGTTTATTGCTCTTGTTGGACTTGTTCGAGACTGTGCCATGACACATAATCATCAGGAAAAACACGCCAGCACTTTCTGGTTTTGTTTGTAGGTGTACGCATTTCTGGTTGTGTGTCTGCAAGCATCTTTCTTTCTTTCTCACATATAGTTTTCATTTTCTCACACTATAAATAAAATCCTGATAGACGCTACATAATTCATCTTGAACTGAATTTATCCTGCATAAACTCGCCCACTTCCTCTCTCTCTGTGTCTGTGGTATACACTTGCACAACAACTTATGGCCTGAAATATCATATAGATTTTACCCTATGTGATAAAATTAGGGGTCTTTGGTTCAGAAGCGAAGTTAGTGAATATAACCAATCTGTGTGGTGTGTGTAGGCTGACTGTCTGAAACCTACATGTGATGCTGCACTATGATGTATCACTGTGTTTTCTCACTGCTAGCGGAGAATCGCTCCATTGTCTGTGTCACAATTTGACATACAAATATGCACTGGATGATGCTGCTGCCTCGGGCTGGGAAAACAGTGGAGTGGAGGCTGGGACCAAAATAAAATGATGCTAATCTTGCTTTTAAGGTTTTAAAGAAAAAAAATGCCTCTAATCTTTTTCACTCAAAATGATTATGCAATGCAATAAAAAACAGTCTGATTTGATGAAGATTATGATGGTCTCTACCACCACCCCCCACCACCCACCTGTAACAAATTAATTCTCTGAATTCTATTTCTCTACACATTCAAATGTTTAATGCAGACATTATATGTCCTGATTTTGTTAGAATATATTTTTAGTCTCAGCTCTGATTTACTGCCCTGATTAAACTACCGCTGCAAATAATCTAATTAGGTCAACGTATCATGTATCACAAAGACTTAAATCCGTCTGATGGATTTAAGGAACAAAGGCGTGAACCTACTAATTGACATTGGAAACCTAAAAACAATCTTAACTCAAAGTCAAATCTTACCAGATTTTTGCAAAGCTTTGGAGGACACCATGAAAGGTGTCAGATGTGCTTGAAAGCTCTGGATAAAGCCAGTTAAGCATCTTTTGATTTTTGATGTTTTGAATTTTTAAAGGCTAGTATCTGCAGTATCTGTATCTGCATCTGCAGTGTGGTCACACTTATGTTCCCAAAGTCAAGAATGAACTTTAATCAATTAAAAACATCAAGATGTAAAAAATACAGTCAGTGTTTTATAAATGAGTCTAAATGTGTAAAAGGCTAAAAAAAAAACAAAACAAGATCATAAGGGATTAATTATGAAATAATCAGAGCAAATATGATGTAACAGAAACAAATGGTAATTTATCACACAAAAATAAATCATGCGCTAACCCATTTCTGTTCGAATTCATTCAATTCATAAAATCCCTGCTCTCTCCCTTGATCCTGATCATGTATATGACCAGGCTGCAGCATCTACACCATGTTTATACTAACAGCACATTAACCAGAACCAAACTGACTGTAAAATAAAACAACAGCAAATTACCACTCACTGGAGGAAGACTTAGACTGCTTGTCCAGTCTCAGATACAGAGAATGGCACAGAAATGGACACCAATGCAAGTGAGAAATAGCAACACTGAGCCAAGATGTAATTAGAGTTAGATAACGAGGGCGGTGACGCTGTCTGCGAGGCATCGGGCCTGAGGCTCCTGTCGTACCCCCAGCTTGCCGGTCCACTCTATCAAAATCATTTACACTGATTAATTAGTAATAATGAACGGTCAGAGGGGACAGAGAGGAGCCTTTATTCAAGCTCACCCATGACGGTCAAACGAAGACTGTGCCATGTCAGATCCCTCCCTGGGTGCTACTCTGCCTCACGTTACATTGCCAGGCCTCGATTGGATTAGTGGAGGATTACAGCAGTTTGGGCTTGAACAGACAAACACTGTGACTGCATAATACAACTGTGAAACAGTTTTTAGTCATAAGTGGCTGTATCTGCCTAATAAAGCCTCTGCTATCCACTGTCTGACGTGTCTTCAGTGACGGACAGGTGCCAGCCATTATGATGATAAATGTATTATGAAGGGAAATATTGCAGCCAGGATGATAATTTAGCTTCCTCTGCTCTCACTGTTCTGGGATTCTCTTTAATCTCAGATGTCCTCTTCTCCCTCTTTAGGTCAACACTCTATCCTCAGCAGTGGGTTTACATAAGCCCATAATATAAATAGTAACTTGTGTCTATGTGTGTTTTTACATGTGTGTAATATGTGTTTTAATTGCTCACCCCCTGCTGGTGAACAGCTCAGGATTCATGTAAGCCGAAGTAGGAAATGTGCCTGTAAATGTAAATGTAAACGTATTCTGATTTCTCACTGCATGTTTGGTAAAAGATCATTAAACAGGATTAAACATAACAAAGAAATAAATATATTTATAAATGAGTGTATGACAGTTAGTACAGTTAGCTACAATTCCCACGCTGACTGCTGTGACATGATAGCGCTGGGTAAATAGCATGTGCTGATGAAGCTGCCCACTGACTGACTGCAGCTCATACAGGCTTCCACACCTGTAAGACCACTTCGCTGTTTACACTGACTCATCTCTAAAAATAAGGAAGAAAAAGTATGACTCATATGGAACCGATGCAGATTAGCAGGCTAATTATGTACTAACATAATTAGAAAGTGTATTTGTGTGTGTTTGTGTGTGTGTGTGTGTGTGTGTGTGCTCCTGTTCACATCATCCCACACCTCAGGCATGTGTCGCTCTGCACAGCATCACAAAGTGGAGGCATATGTGTCTGATAGTGTGTAGGGGAAGAGCAGTATGGCGTTTTATTTTCTGAGAATGAGGTCAGAACACATTTTGTTGGATGCAATGATATGTGGTGTCTTTTATGACAGCATGGGTTAATCAAGCGTGAGTTTGCTTCTGCTCTTTAAATCTTTTTTCCTAGAAACAGAGCGTGTGATTAAAGAGGCCATGCTGTCTTTATTGATTGAGAAAGAATTCACTGACACTCCCAGTAGTATTTTGATTAAAAACCTTTTATGTTTTTATATTTTAATGTAAAAAGGCCAAATATTTGCTGGTTGTAGCACAATTACAACTTGTATAGTTGCGAAATAAAAATCAACAACTGGGACTGTGATTGGACATCCTAAATTGTTTCCCTTACAGTTGATCATCTTCGCAGAATAACACTAACCTGTCTTGTTTTGTGTTTAAGGGGATCTTTTAGAGTTAACCAAGAAAAAAATCTTATTACTGCAAAATTCAAGGACTTAATGCAAATTCGTGGATACACACAAGGTAACCCGAAAGTTTTATCTTTGAGCACCTGAGCTGGAGGCCCAACACAAATTATTGCAAATTTTCAAAGTAAATATTGTGGCCTGGGTTTATTTTCATGGTCCTGGGTTCCCTGTATCATACGCACACTGAGACATTAGTGTACGCAGGGATACACAAGCAGCAATTATTGTAGAGGAAGCATAACCAAGATATCAGACAAACTGAATGAGCATTTACGTTTCACATATATGTTAATGTGTTCACATATTTTTATCTGTTTAGTGCTGCAATTGGTTTATTGGGCTGTGTTATCTTTTTTCACTGTAGATTTAACAAGTTCTGGACGGCTCAGTTTTTATTAAAACAGGAGTGTAAGTAAATAAATTCACACCAACTATTAATAATGTCTGTTAGACATACCAAAGCCAAACTAGAGTCCATTTTCCTCACAACTGACAGGGAACATTGCACACCAGATCTTGAATGTAACAGGCTATTCAGAAAGCTGTGAAAAGGAGAGGGGGCTGTTTGCTGTTTGCCTGTCCTCACCTCTGTGTTAGCTCACAGCTCTGTGGTTATTATGTAACCACATGAACAAATATCCCTTTATCTGAGGGCAGATAAGCACTCTCTCAACCATTCTGTGTGTGTGTGCGTGTGTGTGTGTGTGTGCGTGTGTGTGTGTGTGTGTGTGCGTGTGTGTGGTGTGTTTTCTGCTAAAATGCATCAAGTGATTAGTCCACCAGCACCACCACTGCATTACAGCAGTAACATATATATATATATAATTAATAATAATAATTATTATTATTAGTAGTAGTAGTAGTATTAGTATTGGTGTTGTTGTTATTAGGGCTGATCAGATGTACAAACAGCTAAAACCTCCAGTAATTATCATGTTGTTATAATTATGGCTGTCAATCAGTGTGCAGCTAAAGGTGCTCACCACCATTCAGTACTATCACAGATCACTAACGCACAATTTGACAACTATAAAAAAGTGATCAAATTTTCTCATTATGTACTAGCACATTATTTCTCCAGTGCTTCTACCTCAGTGCGATTAGATTTGATGTTTCTGCTTTTTTCAGATAAAATTCCAGTTAATATAATCTATTATTCCGTAGCCCCCTTACACTTTTAAACCATCACAACTAAATGCCCAACCCCAACCCTGACCCTAGCCTAAACCTAATTCTAACCTGAAACCCAAAACCAAGACCTTCCATCCATTTATTATCTATACTATGCTTATTCCTATCTTGGTCACAGGACCTAAAACCAAGTATTACCCCTCAAACAGCCTTCTGAAGGACAACAAGCATAGCTAAGTATTATGACTGCAACAACAGTGAGCTCTAGTGGTGAAGAGGTTTTCATACACATTATGTCATTTACTCTCAGTCATAATAATGGTATTTTACATAACATATAACATATAATCCTTGTGTAACCCAATTCTCAGACAAACAGGAAACTACATTATGAATGAACAGCACAGTCAGAAAGACAAAACAGTAGATCTTGTTTTTGAGTTTCCATTTGTGACACCACAAAGTGTTGGTTAGTTGACTGTTGAGTATGTGCAGTGGTGGATGAAGTATTGATAGCTTTTACTATTCATGAAAGTGAAAGTCATGCATTCAAAATCTCAACATAGCATTAGCATCGATTTCTGCTTAAAGTAAAAATGCAGAAAAAGGCAGGAAATGACTTCTCTGAATGTGTTTCTATATTATTGCTTTGTTAGCTTTTATTGTTGTAGTTGCTGGAGCTGGAGGTAAAGTTCATTGTTATCTTGAAGTAGAGGTAGGAAGAGAGTATGGTCCACTGGACACAGGGATGGGCCTACATATCTGCATTAACCTGAAAAATAAAGTATTTACACTCCGACTGTGCCCACAGCTGTTAATGAGGAAACTACAAATCCCAACCAAAAGTGTTAAATTAATAAAACTAATCAACATCAAACTGATCTGACTGATGAATTACATAATGAATTAAAAAGACAGCAGCTTATGAAATCACAATGAGAGCAGGAGCTGAGTGCAGTTCAGGTACAGGTGGGATTCTTTAATCCCTAGTCCTTGTAGTCCTTGTAGCCCTAGTGGTCCTTGTAGTTTTTAACACCTTTCCATATCTCCAAATATTGTACATTTACTGTCTACAACATGCTAAATAACACTGACTGTAACTCAGTCTCACAAAAAGTGTAACGGATGATAATGTAAGCAAAAAGCAGCTCGATGTGGCAGCTTCACACGGTCTGTCTGCAGCAGTCTTGCTATAACCCTGTTCTATCAGTGCATCCATGTAACCTAGGAGGTGTGTGCCCTCTACAGGTCAGTAAAACTGCTCAGTCTGGGCTCGGGCGCCCCCTGCAGGATGGGAGAGCTGTGTCGTGTAGCTGCCGATTTATAAATGTTTCAGTTTAAAACCACGCATGTTCTGACTTGTATAGTATTTCTCGGTCACTTTGAATGCACTGTCTTCGTAGCCAAGCGTGTGCACGACCTGCAGTGCGCGGTCTGGGGGTTTGCGCGTGTCCCGGAGAAGTGACGTGTGTTAGCGGCTTGTCTGGTGACGTGTCTCTACTGCTCTCTCTTCTCCAGCAGCGCCTGCATGGAGCCACACTGACCCACGGAGCACCCACACTGGTACCATTAACACGCCGGGAGTCGGTCTAAGGACACCATGGGGAGTACGTGACATTCTGGTTTTGGATACGTGGTTCAGGGTGGTCTGAGAAAGCCGCCGTGTTTTAGTCTCCAACAGACAGGGACATTGAGCGCTGGTCGGGATGAGAGTTAGCTTAGCTTGGTCAACGGGGGCTAACTTTGTGACCTTATTGTAGTATAATTTCACCTCTTGAGGATTCGTTTTATCTTAGGTTACTCAGATTTATGTCTGTGTTACAGGCTGTTCCTAACATTTTGTGTATTTCTGTCAAATAGACCTCAGAGCTTCCTGTTTTAAAGTGGATGTTCTCTCGTTTTGTGATTGAGCGCTAGTTAGCAACACGCTAACCTCGGTTAGCCGAATGAACTGTCCATATCTAGGATAGTTTGCTGTAACTAAAAGCGAAGGGAAGTGCTTTTTTCTGCTTTGCATAGATGAGTAGGTCGATAGCTTTGCAGTGCCACATTGACCAGCACAGCTACTGAAACAGCTGAAATGATATGTGCTCGCTGTCAAAGTCAGCCTCAGTGATTTAGACAGCGGATCAACACCAGGCTGATCACTGTGAAGGGACTACCCGCTGGGTGCCAGTTTTAATCAATGTCTGAAGTGTGTCTTTGTAAATTCAGCTATGACTGTAAATGCTGTGCTGACTGACCAGTTCAGCTTCGTTGGCAGCTGTTTAGCTAGTAGTTAGTGATGACGTAGCATCACAGCTAACCAAGAACTGTTCAGACCTTAACACAGATATGCTGGTAGTTTGGGTCTGAATGCAATGTTTATCTATCCATTTGTAATCTGCTAATGTCTTTCTGCAGTTAAATTTTTGGAGGTTATCAAGCCGTTCTGCGCAGTCCTGCCAGAAATCCAGAAACCAGAAAGAAAGGTAAGCCTGCTAAAGCCCTGCACTGATGTACTGTGCCTGTAGAGCTGAGTGGATATGAATGACACGTTTCCTCTTTAATCCGCACAGATTCAGTTTAGAGAGAAAGTACTATGGACCGCCATCACACTATTCATCTTCCTGGTGTGCTGCCAGGTTAGTATCTACTAATGGCAAACCTTAAAGATGAACAATTTACTGGTTCAATTACTAGTGATAATGGTTTGTGACTCTGTTTCATATCTTTTTCTAAATTCAGATTCCCCTCTTTGGAATCATGTCTTCAGATTCAGCAGATCCCTTCTACTGGATGAGAGTAATCCTGGCTTCCAACAGAGGTGCTTGAATTGTATATTTTAAATGGACTGTCACTCTATAGTCACACAACTCTCTTATTTCTTATGTAGAAACAACAAGGAGAAATAATCTTATTCCAGGCCTGACACGATCTTGTTATCACATCTGATAAGTCATAGGTCAACAGTTGTAGATACTCTTGCATTGTTTTTGGATGGTGTTGGATTAACTCACTGTGACATTTTGTCCTCCAGGTACTCTTATGGAGCTGGGTATCTCACCCATTGTCACCTCAGGCCTCATCATGCAGCTGCTGGCTGGTGCAAAGATCATTGAGGTGGGAGACACTCCCAAAGACAGAGCTCTCTTCAATGGAGCTCAGAAATGTAAGTGTTAAAAATGAGCTGTTTTAACACTTATGTAACTTTGATGCTTTGAAGTATGCACATTCACAACACTCTTTGTTTGGCCAGCAGTTTTACAGTAGTTCTGCCTATAATTTTGCCAACTGTAATTTTTTTCTGTCCTCTTGCAGTATTTGGAATGATCATCACCATTGGACAGGCTATTGTGTATGTTATGACTGGCATGTATGGAGATCCTTCAGAGATGGGTGCTGGAATATGCTTGCTCATCATCATTCAGGTTAAAAAAACTCCCCCTGTTCTTCTCTAGTCTAAAGTTTAGGCATTTGTTATGATTGAACAAGACTGTATAAAAGTGTAAAGAATGATTCAGCAGTAAATAAGACCAGTGATTAATTAATTTGTGTGTTAAGCAGCAGAATAAAGACTGGGGTTAGGATTATGACTTGTGGTTTGTTTTCAAAAAACACATTTTACAAAGATTCTCCATGGCTTAGGCAGGCATGTTAAACTACACCTGAAAGGCTTCATTCATTCATTTGTACACAACTCCTCTCTCAATACAAATCTCTTTTCTTTTTCTTCAGCTCTTTGTTGCGGGCCTGATTGTCTTGCTGCTGGATGAGCTGCTGCAGAAGGGCTATGGTCTTGGTTCTGGTATTTCTCTCTTCATTGCAACCAACATCTGTGAGACAATCGTCTGGAAGGCCTTCAGCCCCACCACCGTCAACACTGGCAGAGGTGTGGGAAGTAGCATATTTTAAAGCTGAGTAACGAGAAAGGATATTACTCCTTTAATTTGTATTCTAATCCCTAACTCTTATGAAATCTGTGCTGTATCCAGGTACTGAGTTTGAGGGAGCTATCATTGCTCTCTTCCATCTGCTGGCCACCCGCACGGACAAGGTGCGTGCCTTGAGAGAAGCTTTCTACAGACAAAACCTGCCAAACCTCATGAACCTCATCGCGACTGTCTTTGTGTTTGCAGTGGTCATATATTTCCAGGTGAGCTGGCAATATCAACTGAATACAGTCCAGTGTCTTCCCTGGTTTTATTGTATGTAAGGATTACCAGCGTGAGCCTGACTGACTGGCTTATCTTCTTACCTTTTATAGGGCTTCAGAGTGGACCTTCCCATCAAATCTGCACGCTACCGTGGTCAATACAACACCTACCCAATTAAACTATTCTACACATCCAACATCCCCATCATCCTGCAGTCTGCCCTGGTCTCCAATCTCTATGTAATTTCACAGATGCTCTCAACACGTTTCAGCGGCAACTTCCTTGTCAACCTCCTGGGAACCTGGTCTGTAAGTACTAACAGCTACTTCATCCCCAACACGTTTGAAGACCCGAAAACTCAGTTTTTAGTAGGCTACAATTGTGTTCTGATTCACTTCAACTCTATTAAGTTGTAAACATACACGGTTAATCAAAACATTGTCTTTTTTTTTGTTCTTGTTTGTTTACTTTTAATTTTAGGACACCTCAAGTGGAGGACCAGCTCGGGCTTACCCAGTGGGGGGTCTTTGCTACTACCTTTCCCCTCCGGAGTCATTTGGTTCTGTTCTGGATGACCCGGTTCACGCTGTTATCTACATTGTCTTCATGCTTGGCTCCTGCGCCTTCTTCTCCAAGACCTGGATTGAAGTCTCAGGATCCTCTGCCAAAGATGTAAGTGTGTGTGTAACTTGCCATTTTTTGGAATCTCACATTAAATTGTGCTCTGATATATTCATTTGTGTGTCTTAGGTGGCAAAGCAGCTGAAGGAGCAGCAGATGGTAATGAGGGGACACAGAGAGACTTCTATGGTGCATGAACTTAACAGGTACAAAGCAACCTTGCAAACAGTGTCTCAAGTTACTTGCTTGCTACTTGCAAGTTATAGTTAGGTTAAAGCTCTCTTCCATAGTATTTATGTATTCTTAATTGATTTCTGTCTGCAGGTACATCCCCACAGCTGCTGCTTTTGGTGGTCTCTGTATAGGAGGGCTGTCTGTCATGGCTGACTTCCTGGGTGCTATTGGTTCAGGAACAGGAATCCTCTTGGCTGTGACCATCATCTACCAATACTTTGAGATCTTTGTGAAAGAGCAGAGCGAAGTGGGGAGCATGGGAGCACTGCTCTTCTAGGGAAAAAAAACCACCAACCTGCTGACACACATCAGACACAAAACATCCACCCCACATCATTTTTTAAATTTTGCATTTTTTGCAGTTCACACAAACAGCACATCAGGGATAGGTAACTTCTCTCTGCCACCTTTATTTTCCACCATATGCTGAAATAACTCCCAGGGCTGACTATAGTATTGTGTCTCATCAGACCATTGTATTCCAGCAGCTATTACCCATCTCTCTGCAGCCCTAGTGACTGTCTGAAGAATGCCTAAAGCACAAAGGTGTGAGGTGATGTCTTTGACTTACCTCAGGCATTATTCAATGCAGCATGTTCAAGGAACACTAAAAATGGCAAAAACATGTTAGTGCTTTTTTTTTTTTGTTTTTGTTTTTTTTTTTTTTTAACGCTGAAAGCACTGTGCCTGGATATTTTGGGAGCGTTTAAAGAAAGCCATTTCATGTTCATCATATAGTGATCAAGCTTGAGGTTTCTAGGAGCCTATATTAGGATGTGAAAAGTATAAATAAAATCCTGACAAGGTTTCTGGTAATCTCAGACAAACTATCTGTGGTTTTCATTTACTTTTATTTTGATATTTTAAATGATGGACTATGTTTATATTCACGCTGGTCTTATGTAGGGCACAGTGTTTGTCCTCTGTCTCTGGGTCCTCAAATGAAAGTGTTTGTGTTGTCTTGCTCTTTTATTCCCAGGCTGGATCACTGCAGAGATGGTCGGGATGAGGGTGGGTTTGATAGGGACAAAAAATGGGTTTTGTTTTGGTTTTTACTTTATGTAACAGACATAATTGTGTTATTAAAAAAACAGGATTTTCTTCCAACGCACCTGGGAATTGTGTTTTGAATCCTATTGCTCTGTTGTCGTTTGCACTGGCATTTTCTGTGACAACAGTAGGACACTGTTTGTGGGTAAAATAGTTGAGAGTATTTGTTGGTGGCATGGCAACAATGAGAACTCAACAAGCTTTAAGCTTCTTCATAGTTATCACCTTCTTAGGGATGTTTCTCCAGTTGTGGTTTACATCTTACCTATAGATTAATTCAGGTGACCTCCCTTGTAGTAATCATGTCCACTAGAGGTCACTGTATCAGAGGTTTAAGACAAGCTGCTTCATGTTAACACAATCCCCAGAAGGGCTGATTTTGCTTTTAATGTTGTATGTTCTAATACACTATTAACAGCAATAATAAGCCACATAATATTCAGTGATTACATCAATTGATAGACAAGAAAAATAGGGTAAATAATACGAATAAAATGGCTTTAAGGCCAATCAGACGTCCAGAGAACTGATGTTATAACCTATTTTAGATGTATGATCTGACTATTTAATGAATCAGGACAACATATGAACTATCACTTAACTAGCAGGAACCTAAACATAATCAGAAATGATCATTTCAGTTTACTCGGGATTTCTTATATCTTAAATATTTTCTAAAATACGAACAGAAAACGGTTTTACTGTTCAAAGACAACATTTAAATAACCTTTTGACATTTAAATAACCTTTTGAAGGATGTTTTAAATGTGTATTTTGGTTATTTTTATGCACGTTTAAGATGAGTGACGTCGTAATTGTGCGCCAACATGTGGGCAGGTCACAGGGCGCTTGAAGCCGGTTAGCTTGTCAAATGAAATCTCTGCGGTTCTTGGGTCATTTTTGTCACACTGGTCACATTTTACCTCAGTCCACGAGACTCACCGGAGAAAACCGCCGACAGACATGTCGTACTGCAGGCAAGAAGGTAGTTCAGCGCTTGTTTCATTCATTTTCAGTGCACGACTTGATGTCAATGTCATTGAGTGACGGCTAACTGTGACTACAGCGGCTAACTGGTTAGCTCCGACGACAGCGAAGCCTCCAGCACTAATGAACTAACTACTACTAGGTCTAGGTCTGCTGGTTTTATATAACCATTACAGTATTTTCACATGTAGGCTAAGTGTCAGACACGGAGAGTTGTCAGGCGATTAGCCCTAATGTGTAGGGCTGGGCTAATGTGTCCCAGTGTTTCTAACTGTACTGTCTTAACTGTTTTGTGTTGTTCTACCTTTAGGTAAAGATCGCATCATCTTCGTGACCAAAGAAGACCATGAGACACCCAGCAACGCTGAGCTGATTGCAGATGACCCCAACGATCCCTACGAGGAGCAGGGTTAGTTATTTACTCATTATTGGAAAAACTGCAGTTTCCATATTGTTTTTTTTTTCTGTCTGTGAAGCATTTTGTAACCCTGGTTTTAGTTTTTCTTGCTTACTAACAAAAAGTCTGGGAATATTTTGTGTCTTTGCTGTTAAATGAGATGGAAAGACCACAAACAACAATAAGTAATCATACTTAAATATTCTTTGTGGAGCCAAAGCCTAAGATCATATTCCTTATGTGTTGTAAAACCAGCCACACTGTTGTACTAGTGGCATGAATAACACACACACACAAACACCTTAGTACATTTAGCCAGTCACACTAGACTCACTGGGAACATAGTCCTCAACAAATGTATAAACGAGCCAAGCTATTTTATAAAAACATTTATCCATTTTAAAAATATATATCTGTCATGCATTGTTAAAAATATGTATCTCCAGAAGGATAGGATAGAAGGTTAGACAGTGGTGGGAGATGAACTAACACAATGTAATTTTGTATTTCTTGTAATTTATTGACAGCACTCTGCTAACTTGCCATTGTCTGCTTTCCTGTTTCTTTAGGCCTCATCCTACCAAGTGGAGACATCAACTGGAACTGCCCGTGTCTGGGCGGCATGGCCAGTGGACCATGTGGCTCCCAGTTCAAGGAGGCTTTCTCCTGCTTCCACTACAGTAAGGAGGAGGTGAAGGGCTCAGAGTGCATCGACCACTTCCGTAACATGCAAGAGTGCATGCAGAGGTACCCTGAGCTCTATCCGCAGGAGGATGATTCAGAAAGTTCCACCCAAGCAGAATCTAATACTGGTTCTACCTCCGCTGCCCCTACGGGGGGCTCTGCCTTATCTCCTGAAACTGACTCTACCCCATCCACTTCAGATGTCTCATCTGACAATGTGCTACCTACAGACAACCACACTGCCAGCTAAGGTGAATCACTAGTCATCTGAAGCTCTTGTTCTCTGTGTGCAAGCACTGCCCAGCATGAATAACTTTCCACATGGAGCTCTGATTGGTCCATTCACCAACCTACACATAGGGCTTACTGTGTATTCACACATACAGGTACAAAGCAGTTGGCAGTATCTCACCTAATGTGAATCTGTAGTTCTGGCAGTATGTGGTTCTGGTCATGTTATTTACATACTCTCCTCCCACTGGACAGTTGTTTCCATGTGTTGTTCTTGTATATGTCGGCGTTACTGAGACACAACAGACACGTTTCACAGCTTTTTATCTCACTGCTTTTTCACTCTGTATGTGGGAATGACCTATTAGTCTGACACACATGGTCAATATTTTACAAGGGCCATCAAAGCTCAACTTCGCAAATGGAGCGAAGCATCTCATCTGTACGAACATGTAGGCTGCTTTGTTTGCTGCGCACTCAGAACATCTTTGAATGATATGATTTAATAACAGCGAGCCAAATCATTTGCTGCAGAGACATTAGCTGAAAGACTCACTTTATATGCAATAGGTAAATTAATTTGTTGCATCATGTTAGTCAGAAGAGCAGTTCTTTGTGTGTTGTCCTGTTAATGTAACTCATCAGGATCATCGCTAAGTACTGATTTATCAATGATTATTCAATTTGCCCCAAATCTAAGCAGTAATCTCAATTATTTTTTTTTGAGCAATGTTCAGCTTTAACTTAGTAGTTTACATCAACATAAAGCAGGTTTCAATCGTAATAGTTTAATCTTTTTGCTTGAGAGGAAAAAAAAAACAGGTAAATGGTAAGAAAGCAGGGCTTCTGCTGTAACTTCTGAACTGTGGACATTTCATTCATATTAATGCAGATGTTTTTAACTGTGTTGACATCTTACACAAATGTCAGGGTCTTTCATCTATGTCTGCTCCCATATGAGCAACGGTCATCTTTTTTTAATTTTTTTTTTATTGTCTGGCCTCAACTAAAGTGGTTTGTTAGGTTTAACCAATGTTGCATAATTGTTTTTGTTGTCTCAGTACTGACTAGAGTCTCTGGTTGGATACTTTGCTCATCATTCAGTGTTATTCAGGCCTTAAAGGACTTAATGGTTTTTTTCAGACATGTCCAAATTAAAACTGTCAATTTCAACTTCCATTTTCCTGTTCTCCTTGTAAGAAGAAAAAGAACAACATTCTTATGACAGTGATTTGTCTTTTCCCATTATCTTCATCTAAATTATTTGTACTGTGTTATCAGTGACAGATGGTTAGCCTTTATTTTAGATTTAGTCAACAATAGAGATGATAAACCTGAATGTTTTTTTCCACTGTCAGTGGCTTAACACAAACTGTCAATGTTGTGTGAATTTGCAACTTCAAACATTTCTTTAAATTAAATGACTGTATTAGTTACTGTTTTGCTAATGAAAAAGAAGATAAAGTATTGCTATAAGATTTGTTAGACTCAGAACTCATATCCTTGTGTTTTACCCACTTGTAACCAGATCCAAATGGAAGTCTCTAATTGCTGGTTGGTGATGATAAACAAACTTTTTCTAATGAGAAAGGTTTCATGACCCAATGCAGACATTCTTTGTGACCCCTCAAAGTCATTCCAGTCTTTACTTCATTACATACCTACACATTTATGAGTACATTTCTTCAGTGACCATGGTTTGACTATGTTGTCCAGCAATTTTCAGTCTCTTCTGAATTGTCTACTCTCTCCTGAGTGAATTGACTGAAGCGTGTCTCGCTAATTTTGGATTGGTTCATGGACATCCATTCCTCAAGCCCTCCGATATGAGAAGACCCAGTCTGGGGGTCCAGGGGACGACTACACTCTGCATAGTGACCAGTAGATGGCCTGTTCGAGCATCCTCTGGGCCTGCCAACAGGTACTCCATACCTGGTTAAAAAATTCAGAAAGGTATATTTTAGCCTCTTGGTTCTTTGTTTGTGTTGGCGTGTCTATTATAAAGTAATTCTGTGCTTTGTGTGTCATACCACTCATTCCTTTGTCATGTTTGAATGCTATTTTACCTGGGTAGAGTATAGGACAGGTGCAGCCACGGCTGGTCCAAGACAGAGGATAGATACTAGTAGCCCCCAGAGACAGTGCCACCTTTCCTGATTGAAAGACTTTGCGAACTTTGACCTGCACCTCTGCATGGCCTTTGTCGTGAGCAGACAGCACACTGGCCTTGATCACTGTCAAGGGCCATATAGATCAGTCAGTACAAACTGAGAAGGTATTTTACAGCATGAGTTAGAGTATAGACCTTAATTTATATGAAACTGTAAACAGGTGAAAACTGCGGATTTCCTACCATAATCATGTTTGGTCTTACAGAGGTCAGTCACACTCCTCAGTTTTTTCTCCTTACAGCTGCATTTTCCTGTGTAAAAACATTGTGATGTACTCTGATCTATTCATAACACCACTGTCAGTCTGACTTATACTGTATAAAATCGGCCATTTTCAACCTTGCAATGCAGAAGAATATCACAGAAAACATTTTTTCATAGTAAGCTGTATCACACTCACCCGTATAATGCAGAGCAGAGACTGCTAGTTCCTTTGACCACTGCATGTCTTCTTCAACTGAGAACATATGATCCAGATCAGGGATTTTTCCACCAATGGGCACATTGAACACCTGATTTTTTGTGTAGCTGGAAACACACAACAGAGCACATACCATTATTATTATTAACTGCTTAAACACATACATTTATCCCCCTTAGAGTTTGATAAGTTACCTGACCACAGATTTAAGCACATGGCTACCTGTCCAGGCATTGCCCGGTGGTCGGATCACAGCTGTGAGGGCAGGCACAGGCTTTGCAGCCCTCCACTCCATAGCCCCAGTAGCCAGGTAAGCAATGGCTGCAGCTTGTGCCGCCAACACCTGATTTGCAGTGACACTGGCCACTTCTAGGGTGACACCAGGGTCCTTCCTCTCCAGGGTGAGGAGGTAAAGAGCCATGTGGATCACACCAGCAGCCTGAGAAACAAAAATAGAGATACAGTTCTGTATGCTGCTGAAACGTTTTTCCTCTTTCCTATTATAATATTATGAATGTACAAACATGCCTGCAGATGGTACTATTAAACCTTTTTTGTTCTTTTCCATTTCATTCACAAACTTCCCAGGCTGAATTATTTCTATGTGCATTTCACTAATGGAACCTTCTCTATTTTTCTTTTCTGACCAGGTGAAAACACATCAACCATATCCTAATCAGAGTAAGTGACTCTCCCCCTGGTCTGTGTTTCTTACGTGTGCAGGCATGAGGGGAGCTGAGAGGCAGGGACGGGTGGCGGTGGTAGCCATAGCGACAGCGCTGGCATCTGCGCCCAACAGTGTTGTGTCGACAGTCATCGCATACACCGCCGCTGGTGCCACCAGAGGAAAGCCATGCTCGCTGGGAGAAGTGACAACTATCTGCATGATCGTGGCACTCGCACTCTGACGACGCAGATGTGTATGATGTCAAAACAAGTTGAGAGATGGAAGACGGGACAACATTAGGACATCAAGATGGTGAGGAGAGACCAAGTCATCATGAACAATGTATTTTTAGCTGCGTGTGTGTGGCATTCTGTGCAATCTCCAGAGACATGAAAGAACAGAATATAAAGGTGAAACATCTTCATGAGTATTGAAGCATTTCTAATCTAAAATTCAAAATCACCTTGACTTAGTTCTGAAATCTCCACCACAGAGACCGGAGCCTTAATAGGAACTAAATATAGTCACTTACTCTGGCATGGATTCGGCTCCCCGCTGCTGCCGTTGGCAGGCCTCCAGGGCCGATCGTTGTAGAGTGGGGCACACTTCTCACAGTGATCCCCTGCTGTGTGGTGAGCACACAGGCACCTTCCAAACACCTGGAAAACACATCTG
Source organism: Mastacembelus armatus (assembly GCF_900324485.2). Lineage (NCBI taxonomy): Eukaryota > Metazoa > Chordata > Actinopteri > Synbranchiformes > Mastacembelidae > Mastacembelus > Mastacembelus armatus. The sequence goes on along the minus strand of NC_046637.1, from coordinate 21,580,971 downwards.
GAGCTGTTCAGTTATTTCACCCACAATAACGGATGTTACAGACCCCAGCTGTCTGGAGACTGCTATAAAATGGATCCAGGCTGAGAGTGTAAACAGTAAATCGAACGATTTAAAGACGTTTAAACTGTCATTTTTTCCATCACTTAGTACATTTTACCTCTGAATGTAATGTTGTCACATCTGTGTTATACACAGGCCGACAGGAAAACTGACAGACTCACTGTCTTTCACACTCTCTTTATTGTTGCCTGTTGCTCTTTTACTTTGAAACAACAGAAAAACTACTCACCTTGTTACTGTGCTTTCTTGTGTCCTCTCTGCTGTCGTATGGCACACAGTACTCAGCATGTCCGTGGCACAAGCATGTGCCTTTAGCCAATAAAGTATAAATAGCATAAGGTGCTGAGGCTGAGGTTTCTGCAGAGGATGTGGAGCTCAGAGCTGAAGCCGTGGTTCTTGTCCCTCCTGTGGGAGGGTTCAGAGGTGCCAGGCAGGACTGAGGTTTTAGCAGTGTGATGCGGAGGTTAGTAAGGGTGAGGCGGGCGAGGGCCTCTGCACTGTAAGGGTCCACTGTTTTAACATTGCTGGGGTCTAGTGTCCGTAATATTACCTGGAAGGGGAAACAGAGCTGCAATCAGTACTGAGCTAAACACCAGAAATATGAGGCTCTGTTACAAGATACATCATTACCTCTTCACCGATGTTTGCTTACCTCCCCACCGCTGCAGGGTGTAGCACTAGTGTATCTCGATGTACACAAAGAGCCTGGCTGACTAACCTCATCAGACAAACCAAACTCAGTGCTGCAGTTGTGTGCAAAGAGCTTAAGCACTTCCCAGGTCTTGCCAAAGTCAGCTGAGCGTTCGATGGCCATGGCAGCAGGCCGGGGTGACCTGAACACCAAAACTACATGTGTCAGACAAAACTGTGTTTCCAGGTCCAACCAGATCTCATCCTGCTGCTTCTGCATGGTTGAACCTGCACCTGACGCCCACCAGGTGTCCGGATGCAAGAAAGGGTCATCAGTCATGTACACAGGTGGGTGGACCCCCACCTCAGAGCAGAGACGTGTGGTCACAGGCGGATGGGGGCATGGGCCGTGAGGGTGGGAGCTATTCCCACAGCAGCCTGAGACAGTAAGCAGTGTCCTGCCACTAGCCAGGTTCCCTATGGGTGGACTGCAGGCGTGGTCCCCACATCTGGAAACTGACACAAAAGGTGATGTGGAGTCAGAGGGTACGTATTAGGTGCTGATATATGTGTGTTCAGTTCAGTGGTGCTTACTGGATATCTCTAGAAATGCCTTCACAAAAGAACAAGCACTTTCCATTACATCACTAACGAAACAAAAGTCCTCTTCACTGTTTCCATTAATTTTTCATTTGCCTGACCATTGTCCCATCTAGGCTTTTTCTGATGTGACACAGAATCCTGCCCAATCCCCACTGGGCAGCATTAGGACTCTCAGGTTACATGTAATAGCAAACCAAAGCGCAGCCACTATCAAATTTGGTCTGGTTCATCTGCGACACGGATGACCTTTGCTTTACTTTTAAAACCAACAGATTCAGTGTCTGTTGAGATCGCAGAATCTTTATTATGACAATCCATGTAATTATCATTTAATGCAGTTGAGTCACCATAACGGTCTGATCAATCAATAACGTGGCCCAACCACTGAACTGAATGAGAGAAACAGCGTCAACAGTACGAGAGACGCTGATACACCTCACCTGCTCCGCTCTGTGTCACAACCAAAAACAGCCAACTGAGCGCCACCAGCATCTGATGTCGACCTTTCCCAAGCATCCTAAACACGCTCATCCTTGTTCCTGCAGTGTTTACAACACACGCGGTGCGATACACGCCTTCCAGCAAGGATTAGTCCCAACATTATGTGTAACCCATGTAACAGACAAGCGCCTTTTGTTGCCAATTACGAAATGCGCAAGGCGTCCAGAGGAACCCAAGGAGTATTTTTCCGATGTCCTCCCAGGAATAATGTTGGAAAAACTCCTAGATGAAGTTCAAACCATCCTCCAGGACGGGTAGTGCATCTCTGACAGAACCGGATCGTGCGCCCCAGATGCAGCAAAATATGCTCAGTCCAATAAATCAGTGCTTTATGTTGAACATAATGTTGCTATTCTCCATTTCATGGTTTGTCCTCACCCGTCTTGCGCAACAAAAGACACTTCTTTTCCACGCTAATTAATTCATGTAAATGTTTCCATGAATTCACAGCCTGCCCGAGAGCTCCGCGTCCCAGCCAAGTCCAGCGCTCTTTGCGTTAATGCGCAGGAGTGTGCGCTCTATTTATTCATGGTCCCCCCACTCACCCGCACGCACATCCACACGCTGTGAGGACGATGTACTGTAACATAAAACCAAAGATGTTTTTTTTCCTCTTCTTTCTGGCAAACATTCATCCACGGGGATGTCAAAGAGGAGGACAGTCCTGCGACTTACAGGGGCTCATCAACGCAGTTAATGCGAACCAGCCGTTCAGCGCATACCAACTAAACCATGTCCCTCCACTGGCCAGGGCCTCGTAATGGGGCGAGAAAGCTCGTTTGTCCGCTTCTGTCCTCCTGTGTTTTAGCTGCAGTAATTCCAGGTTACAGGTCTCTTTGAAGGCTGGCAGGAGAGGAGACAAAAATAGTCCTCAGTGCAGTTATTTGCAGCTTGATGGCGCATTATGGCACCAAAAGAATTTGACAGCTTGGGGTTTCATGCAAATGAGGTTGACAAGAAAAGAGCCTTTCTTCCATCTGTCTGCCTGACTGGATAGATTACTCTGCCATTCTTCATTATAACACTGGATAATAAACACATGGGCTGATACATGACGGTCCTTCTTTTCAAATTCTTTTTAACCGCACACATGTCAGTGAGTGTTCAGTCCTTTGCTGAGCCTAATTTATTTTCCCTCCTTGGCGCACACACGCACATACTCAAAGCTGGAAGAATGAACACCATGTCTATGCAGTTTTATGGCTCAGCTTCAAGAATAGGGGGCTCAAAAAATGTACATGCACAGGATAGGATTGTTTTTTATAAATGTCTTTAATGCCATACAATTTTTTTACAGACCTGCCTTTTCCCGAGATCACAGAGAGACGAAAGCAGATTTACTAAGGAAAGGCATATGGCTTCAATGATGATGATGATGATCTGTGTTTTGGTTGTGCTGAGAGACAATACAATGTGCTAAACGTTTTAAAAGCAGCCAACAGTGGATTACTTATATCATTCTGTGCTGCTTAATGATGTGAAATCTGGACATCTGTGTTGATTTTATCTGTGTCTTGCTGCTAAATTATCATTATCTTTCCACCTCATATGTCAATCCAGCTCTACCTGTTGTACTTATGTCTTTGTTCGACACTGGCTGGTCTTTTTTTTTAATCTCCCTGTCCCAAGAATAGCTCTATGGGATATTAGCGATTGACATTTCTGAGGGATTAGCTGGTATCTGGTCATGTTTGTGGCAACTGAGATGGTTTAGATTCAACTCTGGCTCACTGGGACACACGGAAATGAGATTCACAGCTTTTCACAGGTTGAGTGGTGGGAGGACCTGTGTGCATTTGTGCATTTGAGGAATAAGGGTAATGTAAAAAACATAAACTCAAATCATCTATGTGGTCCAACGTTGCCTTCATGGACTCAGGTTGATTCTAGGGGAAGGTTGTACTGTAAGTGACTTTCTGCAAATTATTAAAAGCTCCAAAATAGTATGTTTCAGTCACTGAGGTTTAGAGACAGGGTTTTCAGTAGAGCCATTAAACATTTTTAAGAGCAGCTGGTTCAAGTAACTATGTTGGTTGCTCATTTTAGCTTCACAATAAAAAACACATTTGGTTCTTAATTGGCAAAAATGTATTTAAGGGCAATTTTCTGTGATAATGAATTGCAGGACTGCCCACATTCAATAATGTGCTTGTTTAAGCATCTGAAGAGCATATTAAGAAATACACATCCATACATGTTTTACATTAAATGTGCTGAGAGAAATATATGCCTTCCCCTTTTTTTTCCAAGTACCTTTGATAAATACATTCGCTTAGTGTTCAGGGTGTATCTCCATCATGGGCCCTAGACATGAGAGGTCAAATACCAGCCTGGAAAGGTCACAGGGATCCTCTACCTGGCCCATGACCACATCTCTAATTGCTCCTTTCTCCCATTTATGGGGCTTAAAATGGCCTGGGGTTAAGGGAGCCAGGGTCAGACGGACAGGAACTCCCCCTCCCTACACAGCCTTATAATCTTCAGTGTTTGTCCAGGCTGCTCATACATGCGTGTTTTAAGCACATGGTGTCACTGCACACTCCTCTTTCTCCCTCCATGTTTCCTGTCCTCCTTCTTCATGGCCTACATATCAGCTCATATATTCCTCTAGGCATAAAGAGAATAAGTTTCTTTACATGACTACTGCATGTAGGCTTTACTGTCTGCCTTGATTTGTTTTTGTAAACAGCACATCTATTTAGTTATTATGCAGTATGTGGATTACATTTACAGTATGTCGCTCTATATGTGGCTTTCTGTTACATGGTGGTTAATAGGGCTGGTTTGAACACTAAGGACAGTGTTTTTTGTTTTTTTTTTAATGAAAGTTTATACAGGATGAATTACATGGCACTCTGACATATAGATGCAAGAGATGATGTGACATTTGCACCCTTTTGGATCATGAAAAGGCCTTTCTCACTATTTCACTCTGACAGAGTTTAAATCTAAGTACAGGTCATTTCAAAGGTAAGGTAAGGTAAAGTCAAACCCATTAAAAAACAGGTTAGCACTTGGTCATTTGCTTGAGTATGATAAACACTGTTGACAAGAAAATCTCTATAATGCTGATGTTTGTTTGTCATGATCCTTGTGTGCCTTAGGCACACAGACAATTTAGAAGTAATTTGTTAACTTACATGTGCTCAAATGCTGTGTGTGTGTGTGTGTGTGTGTGTGTGTGTGTGTGTGTGTGTGTGTGTGTGTGTGTGTGTGTGTGTGTGTGTGTGTGTGTGTGTGTGTGTGTGTGTGTGTGCGTGCTACCACAATAGGTTTAGATTGCACTGTGCTTTTTTTTAATGTGAAAGAATGAATGACATCAAGCTGTCAGACCAGAAGTTGATTGAGGCCAAATGTGGCTGGGTGACAAATGACAAATCAAGGCCTCTGTGAAGCACATGGGCACACAGCCAAACCAACAATTTATGCATGTAAGCTTAAGTTGTGTGGGTTTGTGGGTGTCTGTAAATGGATGTGACGGGAAACTATGTGGAACTGTTTCAATATAGTTTTTATTAATGCTTAAGGAGGAGGAATGCTGGGGATGTTTAAGACTGGTTCTCTTGCAGAGCTTCAGCTGAGTGTTGATGACTTATTTATATCTCATAATGCTGTTTTAAGTAGGACAACAAATTAACCCCTCCCTGCCTACAAACACACACTCCTACTGTTGTCCCCACTTCTCATGTCCCTGTCTGACGTCTTGACATATGTTACTGATGTCATCAACTAGCAATCTCAAGATTTACATCTGTGTCACCAACTCAGGCATGTAAACAACCTGCCTCCCTGACATACAAGCACAGAACAATTTCTTAATAAGTCTTTCTTGGCTTTCCATCGCTCCCCCACATAAACAAACTGGAATGTCAGACCGCAGACTGGTTTCCTATCACAAAACACACACAGACATGCGTGACATATTCCACTCACTGCTTTCTTATTCTACCTTTCATGCTTGCATAGTTGATAAAGCATATTGACCTGGCTCAAATAACAATTTCTTTTAAGTGTTGCCAATAACTCCAGGGGATTCAAAAGAACTGTAATTTGGCACGTTAGAGAGACATTAAAAATGAAATACATGAACAAAACTAACACAAAGAAAAGTGGGGCTCAGAGGTCAGCACACTGGGGTGGGGATAAATATCAGTCACTCAATGGAGACAGCCAAAAACATGTTTTTAAACTCTACATCACTGAGCTTCTCCTGCTATGTTGAATATTTTTATGATCCATGGTGCCTGACTTTGGTTCCACTCCTAAAAGTCACATTGAAAAATGGGAGCAAATGAGTGGAGAAATTAAATGCAGCTGGTTGAGGTCCTGGGCCACGGGCTGGGAGATCTATTCTGTCTCTCATGTCTGGGCACTTTGCTGCTTTGAGGCTTTAAACATCTCTTTATTGGCATGCCAAAAGTCCACCTGTGATCCGCTGAGGGATCACAGTTAGGCAACAGTATCTAAAATCATTGGGCAAAATCAATAATCTGCATGAAGACAGCCTCATACACGTCACTGGTATCTGCTTTGCTCTTGTAAAATGCACAGCCACAAAACACTCTAATGTAAAAGTGACATTTATTGCCCTCATGGTGCTTCTGTTTGATCTATGAACTGTCACTAGTGACTTTCATTGACCAGATTAGATGCCCTGTAAAACAGAAAATATGCAGTGATTGGCACCACAGTAGGTTGTAAAGGATGCAAATGATTCTTACAATGTGTCAGAGAGCTCAGTTTGTTTCTAGCTTCATTGTGTTGATGTGTAAATCATATGTAAAACTTTGGCAAATGATCCCTTTTTCATACAGAGCAACAAAACTCCAGTCTATTCTCAAGAAAGTTAACTGAGATTTCATTGGAAATTCTACATTGCCTATGCATTTCTTTTTTTGTTCCTGTGTGCAAAAATTGAAATAAAATCACACTGCAGCCTAAGGGTGTGCCCACATTTGTGGTTGCATTGCGGGTTTCTGCAGGAGAAAAGAGGTATGTAGGAATATGTGCGATCGCTAAGCCTTCTTGGCTTGCACAGCAATGTGACAGTAAGAGGGGGCTAGCCAGTGTTTGATCTTATCTGGCAACATCTGGCCCTCAGGATGAGCTAAAGTTAGCAGCACATGCTGATGTCATTAGCGTAAAATGGGAGTTAAATTCACAAAGGCATGACCCTCACAACGTCCCAGTACTGTAAAAGCAGGAGAGAGCAGCAAGAGAAGAGGATAAACAACTTACAGATTGTAGGATAAAGACGGGAGAGGATGGATTACACATCTTGGTGACTAATATTGATGTTCTTTAATGGCTGCTGTTGGGCTAGATCTTTCATGTCAGCATTAATCTGCTGCTGGGCTGTTAGCATATAACAAATGAGGCATACTGGGGTGGAAAGGCGAGTACAGGGTAGATCAAAGCTGTAACAAAGCTAGTTAGGGTTTAATCAGTTCCACTCATTCAAGGCTCCCGGCCACATCTATCCAATCAGGTCCCATGACCACAGTGGGCTCCTGGCTCCAGAAATGGCTGCCGTACTGCCACCCAAACATTGGTAGGCGACCATGTTTTGAGGACCACCAGCTCATCAGAGACTTGCGGCTCTCATGTGGTCTCCTCTCTGGCACAGATCTGTTTATTCAATAGCATTAAACATGTGTTAACAATTAATAAACTGCAGCGGTCAGGATGATGCATATGATAATGTCATTATTAGATGTGGTTTATTCAGTCCCTTAGGGAGGACTATCATTTGGTTTGGGCTTCCTCATTGGGTGAGGTCATTGCTGCAAGACTGAGTTTTAGTGAGGCGAAGCTAATAAAGCTCAAAGCCTCTTAGTAAACACTCCAGTAGGCCCATCTTGAGTAATAACCCAATGCGGCACAGACTTACAGTATCCATGGCATCCATATCAGCCCACTCTGTGCATATGACCTTTGCTCTTTGGCTCCTCTGTAGCATTTTGTTTATGACCTTCTCACAGAGCTGATAACACTAAAATAGATCACCTCTGACTCTCTTGTCCTCATGGGCCATGCCACAGCCAGGGACAAGACCTCCTGTGCCCTCAGATTTGATTTTCACACAGATTACACCTCAGCAACATTCCCATTTCAACCTTAATTTATCCCAATCTGCATGGCAGCATGTCCTTCGCAAGTGACACGTGAGGGTTCAGACACATGAGACTATTCATTTGTGCTTCGCTACCCAATCTCAGGCTGCTCTGATGGGTTTCAACTGAAGAGGCCAGGGGCAGGAGCAGGGGCTGCAGTGCATGATGCCTGTGATCTACCATGGGAAACGGCTGAGGTTATGATGCCCTTGTGACCCTGGAGTGTGGGGATGGCAAGGGTCAGTGGGGTTTTCCCCCTTGTGGACACATTTGAGCTGTCATGAGTGTGAAAGGAGACAATTGCACATATAAGCACAGGAAAGTGTGCATTCCAATTAAATTCCACCAACTTGTCATTACTGCCATTACCATCACTATCTCCACCAGGAACAGAATAGGATGTGAGTGTTCTGCTGCGTACCTGTGGAGAACATTGTCATGTGACATTTCTACTGTGGCTACATGAATCTGCTCCCAGCTCTGAGAATCAAGCTCAGGTTCTTCTGCACATCCAGCAGTTTGTATTAGAGGACAACTAGGATTTAGAGACTGGGAGTTCATATGTTTTATGCATTAATGCTTTATTTCTGTAAGGACAGACTTACAATTCCCAATATTCTGTTCTTTCATCCTCTTTGACTTTCTTACTCCTTTTTTCCCCCATCCCTTAATATTGTTAAGAGGAACTGTTTGATATTTTACTTAAACATAAGTAGCAATAATGTGAAAACACTCAGCACAAAATAGCCCTGATTTGATGATTAAGTGTCAAATCCATGTAGTGGCATAAAATGCGTCTTCCCGTGTGAAGAAGCTCATCATAAACCTGCCATGCTGCACCACTAGCACCTTGTTTATAATCTGAGAGCACAGTGTTTACCTTCGTCTCCATGACAACCGTTTTCGAGTCCAATAACGACACTGAGAAACTGAGATTGAACGTAAAGGCACAAATGCTAGTAACGCTAGTTTAATGTATTTCTGTGCAATGTGCTTTTTGCTGTTTTAATCATCTTTAACAGTAACATCAGTCTGATTAAACTCGGCACGGACTCGGTAAGTTTACTAATACTAACTGTTTTGTTGTTGTTACGGTTGGTTATCTCTAAAAACATTTTTAGAAATTAGGCAATTTCACAGTTAAAATGTAATGTAATGTAAAATAATGTAATGTAAAATGTAAAAAAGTACATAGACTATTGTGTATTTCTAGGTCAGAAACAAATGTAACCTACGTTGATTTTAGTTATACGCTAAAGCATGTTGGGGAAATACAGTCCTGGTTATTTGAAAAGCATGTAACGCTAACGCTAATGGGATGCTGAATCCAGGATTAACTAACGCTAGATGGTTACACAGTTGCACTATTTTTTTTTTTTCACCTAGAAGATGGAAGGGTTTGGTTTCAGGGCATATGCACCACATCCCCCCAACAAACCTCCAGAGCCCAAGCCTCCAGCTGTAAGTCACAGATGCAAACTCCCTCCGATCAGAAGATGCTCTGAGAATGAACAGATGGGTATCTATTCAGATATCATCACTTCATTCAGATTCCAGGTAAAAAAAATAAAAAATAAAAACAGACCATGTATTTAACAGACATTTTTTACATTTTAAAACCATGCAAATACAGACCTTTTGTTGCAGTTAATAACTGCAGCTGGTAACTGTGTAGTGATTAGTTTCTTACAGATGGACCTGAGAGCCAGCAGAAGTACCAGAGCCAACCCAATGTTGAGATCAGAAGATACTCAACACCAAAAGGTGGGATAAACTATTACATGGCATTTTTTAATTTCCCTTCTGGGAGTAATTAAGGGAGAGAGAGAGAGAGAGAGAGAGATACCGTATACCTTATTTTCTTAAGTCATTATTTCTGATATACCTGTATTGTAATGATAGGCATACTATGCTCCTCTGGAAAAAATATGTGGTGTAAATTTCTTCTCTACTCTTTATTTTAGTTTCAACTTTCAAGACTCCATCTGACCAGTGCCAGATTGTTGAAAAGCGTAACCATCTACCCACCTCACAGCTAACGCAGAATTCATATTTCTGCCGCGGTGGAGATACACCCAAAGTCCAGATGGCCTACCAAAACATTCCTGGCCAGATACCCCGCAAGTTAGAGATAGAAAGGTATGTGGTGTATGCATGCCTTATGTATGACAAAAGATAATACTTCATTTGTGAAGCACTCAGCTTGCTGCATGCTCTGTAGTGAGTGTATACTACATACTGCTGGATCAGAGTCACCAGTTACATGTGAGTGAGACACTGAGCTTTAGCATACATTACATTTATTTTTCCTTATCCTACACTGGCTGATGTAGTAGGGTCCATGAAGTGGTTTATTTTAAATGTCTATTGTTGTGACTCATTTATACTGTTGTATATTGTGTTATTGTAGACGCCGAAGAGAATACTTGAACATTGATTTTGAACAGCTCCTGGAAGAAAATGGTGTAGACTCTAATCTTATAATGCCAAGACATCCGAACAGTAGTCCAGCCAATCCTGCGTCACCCTACCTCTCACTGGAGGTAAGTTTGCTGCAGTTTTGTTGTGGCAGTTTGATTCCCTATTACCATTATAGCCCACATGTTGGATTTCAGCACTATTTCACATTTTGCTTTCTTGTGTTTTTTCCCTTAGATATTTGACAATGATGAGTATGACTGCCGGACTCCAGAGGACTGGCTTACTTTAGGCACTGCTGAAGGATCACCTGATCGAAAACCTATTCCTGGAAAAGCACTGTTGCCTAAAGATGACAAGAGTGCTTATGGTAAAATGTCATAAGAAGTATACTGCGTAAACAGACATTATTTTCCATTATCTCATAGTTCTTCTATTCTCTCTCTTTTAAAGAGATTGCACAAAGCTCCTGCACGGAGTACAACTGGCATTTAGTTGGAGTTCTTGACTATAGTAAGGAGAAATGCCAATACCTGGTACAAAAGGTTTACGACAGCAGCAAACTGACAGACAAAGAAGGAAAACCCATTCTAAATAAAGAACACAAAAAGAAAAAATCTCCTGGTCAGTAACACTGAATTATCCCATAATTTCTTCTTATCTCATTTGATTGTACATGGATACTTTCCATCTCACTGTATTGCATAGGAGTAAGCCCCTTACTAGCTGGCACGAAGTACTGGGTACCCAGGATCAGATTGTTATTTAGTGCTGAGGACCCACGTGTCCTTTTCGAACGGATCCAGTTTGCTCTGCACTGGAGGGAGAACACAGAGGCTCTGCTCCTCTACCACTTGTCTGTTGACAGCATGCCCATCTGGAGTGGAACACCATCACTTGATGCCCACAGTCTCCACCGTATGAAAAAATATGCTCTTTCAGCTCCTGGGCTCAGGCAGAAAATGTGAGTGTAATCTTAACATAGTGATTTTCCAGTTCCTCAATATTAACTGTTTTATAACAGATCTCACTGAATTGAAATGTTAACTAGCTAAGCGGTGAATAAAGAGTATAACATGTGTGCAGTGTGGACAAGTGTATAGGGGACATAGAAAAGGATGTCAAACTGGAGTATAACCGTACTATGAATCGCATGATATTTGACAAAGTAGTGATGAGCCACCCAAAGGAGTTCTCACACATCACCCTGCCAAAGAAGCACCCTGAGTATGTACCACAAAAAGGTGAGTCCCTCGAATAGATGTTTTTAAGCTGCTGGAGCCCATATTAAAGAAATGTATGATCAATTAAAATCCACATCAGAATCTAAATACTGAATTGTTTTTCTTACAGGTTGTGTTCCAGTTCCACACTTTCCCTATAACCAGAATCAAGCATCATTTGTCTTCCGTTCCATGCTGACAAAGCCAGAGGTGATCTGTGTATTATCTGGAGTATTGTCTGAGTCCAGCAAAGTAGCAAACATGAGACTGTTCAATGTCACGTCCATCAAACCACTGCGACTGGATGAGTTTGAAGTCATTCAGTCTCAAATGCATGCACAGGTATTGTAGCATCATGGTAGCTTCTGTTTTGCCAATACTAGGCTATGAAAAAGTTGAATGCATGGTTTGTTAAGCCAATATTGTCAGGACAGTTGAGAGTTATTCATGTTAAAATCATTTTCAGACCAGTTTAACAGGAGATTGACAGTGTCGTTTTCTTCATTATATGGTACTGGGGTAAACATCTGCACAAACCCTCTTCATTTCAGTTTAATGGTGGATACATGTTGTGTTGTTGTTACTAGAAAAACAAACCATGCAGACATAAAAAAACATCTGACTTTCACATTACTAAAGAAACATTAAATCATTTTGTCCTTCCTCAGATAAGCCTCTTCCTTCGGGAGACATGGAGGGTCACACTCAGCAACTGCATCCGTTCAAATCTGGGAAATATTGGCATGGGTGCATACAACGTGAACGAGTCTCGCTGGGACATGTATAAGTTTTCCAAGCTGTGCAGTCTGATGGCTGTGGTGCGCCTCAATATGCAGGACTCCCTGCGCTACCTTGTGCTGGATTCACTGGTCAGCCTGACTAACCTTCTATTGGATGCCTGCCACAGTGTTCTAACATGTCCCCAGAACCTCATCTGGGGGGACAACCTTATTACCAGTCCTTACAGGTGGGGCACCACACACTTGTGTATGTAGTATGAATACACGTGCATATATTCACATTTTTGTGCTCATGTGCATTTATATTTTCTTACTGTATATTGAAGTCAGTTATCCAGTATGTTATAGAGCCAGTTTAGTTTTATTGTTCATTTAGATAGTTAGTGTGGCAGTTGGTTGGTATTCTGGCATTAATGATTCTGTATTGTCAATACTTAGGCCAAAGAAGAACCCTGTGTTCCTGTTAGACTTGGTCCTGGATCAAACTGGCGTTCGTTATAGCACTCCTCTGGAGAATTTTGAGACATCTATCATTAACTTGTTTGATAAAGGCATTCTGTCCACATACAATGTACCTCAACTTGAGAAGGTAAAATAAAATATGCTGTCACCTGAATTACAAAGCATGAAATTAAAAGGGAAACACAAGAAGCAAAAAAATGTTACTGATAGGTGGCATGATGTGGCATGAGGGTTTATTTGTTCCTCTTTTGTCCATAACAGATGGAGATGCAGAAGTTGTTCATTGGTGTTGATGAGTCACTCATGTCAGTGAATCTGTGGGAACCACAAGTTACTGAGCTGAGGGAGAAGGTCCGCAATGCTCTCATACAAGCAGCCATACCTCTCAGGGCGTATGCTGCTGAATATGAGAAATACTTAGATCTGCATAATTTGGATGTAAAAACCTTTTGCAGGTCAGTTTGTGTTTAAAATGAATTATCCAAGTTCTCACAGCTCCTTGTCATGAGTCTCGGGGCATGTGGTCCAGTCAGGATACAAATTTCATTGTTAAATGATTCTCTGTTCTGCCTGTACCTTTACTGCCAGTTCTAATTTAAATGAAGAACAGACATCCCAAGAAGTGAAGAAAGCAGTGGAACAGCATCTCCTAGAAAAGAAAATGATCGAACACACCTTGCCACCTTCCATTGTGATAGGTCCATTTTTTATCCGTGTGGAGGCTGTACGTCAGGCTCTGTCTAACAAAAGAAAGGCTATAGCCAAGGCAATTCTGCACCATCTTGCTCTGAAGCTGCGCCGACAGACTGATGTTGTAAGTCATTTACATTGAGACCAGAAGTATTTTATTAAACGTAATACTTAAAAATAATCTGATAATCTCAATCTGCATTACACCTTCATTTTCAACTTCCTGATTATCCTTCATGTGTAGGCATGTGAAGAGTGTAACATCTTAAGTAGAAAGCTACATGAGAAGCCCAACAGCATTGAGGAACTGACTGAAAAGAGGGAGTGGATGAAACAAATCCCAGAACAGCTTAAGTGTTACAAGGTGCAGATTGAAAAGATGAAGTGGATATTTTTGTTATACGTAGCATCTGAAGGGTTACTCTGTCATTAAATCTTGTTTTTCCATCCTGTCCATAACAGGAACGTCTTGGCAAGACCTTGTCAGACTATGAGTTAATAGAAGAATTTTTTTACTGTCTTTCAGATGATGATGTTAAAAAAAAGTAAGTGTATAATAATTATGCTAATTGTTTGAATACTATGTGAAGTTTGATCTTGTAGATTATGTCAGGGATTAAAAGTGATTTGATTGGTTCAAAGCGGTCAAAGAGAATAAAGGGAACCAAGGAGTTTTTCTGCTGATTGTTACATTAACCTACCTGTGCAGGTGGACTGCTATTGGGTGGCCTCACAGGATAATCAATCAGATGAAAGAGGTGGTTGACCAGCATGTGGAGGATGAGGCACACTTCCATAAGATCCAGCTGGCTGATCAAAACAACTTTGAGGAGCACCTAGACATGCTACAGGTCAGATGAAACTATGTTTTTTTGATGAACAGCAGATGAGGCTAAAGTCATTTGCACTTATTCAGAGTGTGCTGTCCTAACTCAGCATGTGTTATTAACCTCTAAAATAGCCACCCTAGACAGACTTTGGTTTGTTTTATTTCAAGGGCAGAAATTCTGTTTTTCAGTTTCAGCAAAATAGGTTCAGTTTTAAATCACCATGATTTTGTTAATAGGCCTTGGTTGCTGGGTTTGCCAGTCATGCTGACATTGATCATGCCCATGAACTGGCCAATGAGATGAGACGTATGAGCAAACAACTTAAGGAGTGCCAGACTAGGGCCCAACTGTACAACAACAGAGAGCGTCTGCTTGGTATTCCTGTCACAAACGTAAGTGAAAGAAAGTTAATCATAAATTTTCCGTAACTTTTGTCATATGATTTTTTTGACAGGTGATTTAAAAATGGCATGCTTTTTCTAAGAATGAAATTTAAATGTATTACAGTATGATCGTCTGCAGAAGCTGCTGAAGGACTTCCAGCCTTTTAAAGACCTGTGGACATCCACCTCTGATTGGCTATGTTGGCATGAGAGCTGGCTTAATGACCCACTGTCTACCATTGATCCTGAGCAGCTTGAGCGCAATGTCACAGATGCCCACAAGACCATGCACAAATGTATTAAACACTTCACGGACATTCCTGGTAGGTGACACATCTATCACCATTCACACTTGACAACATGAAGAGTGTTTTAAACTTGTTTCTGATGACAGACTGTCTTTGTCTTACGCTGCTCTAGATTGCCAGATGGTTGCAACTGTCATCCGCTCAAAGATTGAGGACTTCCGTCCTTATATTCCTCTGATCCAGGGCCTGAGGAACCCAGGGATGAGGACCCGCCACTGGGAGATGCTTTCTGAACGCATCCAGATGAAAATTAAGCCCAAAGCCAACCTGACCTTTTCAAGCTGCCTCGAGCTTGGCCTCCAGAAACATGTGGATGACATTGCTCAAGTAGCTGAGGTGGCTGGGAAAGAGTATACCATTGAACAGGTGTGTTTGAACATAGAATCATGCAATAAATGGCGCATTATATGAAAAGTTTAATTGTGTTTAGTTTATAGTTTATAGTTTGTGTTGCTGTGACTCTCCAGAATTTAGACAGGATTTGTGCAGGTGTTCTATAAAAAAGGCAAAGTGTTTTTTTGTTTTAAGCAACTGCATGTAATTTTCTTCACAGTGGCAGTGTCTGAATATCTTCATTAAATCTTCTAAATGCTACTTATTTTTGCACCTTCTCCCCCAGGCTCTGGAGAAGATGGAGAAAGAGTGGTTGACAGTATTATTCGATGTCGTACCCTACAAGGAGACAGGAACCTACATCTTGAAGAGCCCTGATGATGCATCGCAGTTGCTAGATGACCACATCGTCATGACGCAAAGCATGTCATTCTCTCCCTTCAAGAAAGCCTTTGAGAAGCATATCAACACCTGGGAGACCAAGCTCAGAATAACTCAGGTAACCACACACACACACACCATCCTTCTGGGCTTATCGTGCATTGTTTAATGTTGTGCTACTGCCCTCTTCTGGTGCTTGTAGGATGTGCTGGAGGAGTGGTTGATTTGCCAGCGCTCCTGGCTCTACCTGGAACCCATTTTCAGCTCTGATGACATTAACCAGCAGCTCCCTGTGGAAGGAAAAAGATACCAACAAATGGAGCAAACATGGAGGAGAATCATGAAAAATGCCTTCAATAATCGGAAGGTCAGAATGTCCACAATGCTTAATATTGAAGGGCAGAGCTGAGATCTAGTTGACAATCACTCTTATGTGTTTCTTGTATCTATTCATAAGTTCTATTTACTCATAGGTGATTGAGTTGTGTCCGGATACTCATCTTCTAGAAAAACTGAAAGAGTGCAACAAAATTTTGGAACAAGTGCAGAAGGGTCTCACTGAGTACTTGGAGACAAAACGAGGCTCCTTCCCCAGGTAACAGTGAAAGTGTCCTGACAACACAAATTTTCATATTGTGATAATAACAGATTTGTGATTCTATTAATTTCATATAGAGTACACTATCAAAGCACTTTCACATGAAGCCATATCAGTCACCGACAGTCAGTGGCCAAAAGAACTGCTTTAGTTGTTAATAATGTAAAGAGCGATGATACAACACACAGACACATTCACAGTATGGTGTCCTATATAATATATATTTGTTTGTAGGTTTTACTTCCTGTCAGATGATGAGCTACTGGAGATTCTGTCCCAGACCAAAGATCCTACTGCTGTTCAACCACACTTGCGCAAATGCTTTGAGAATATCGCACGGGTTTGTTGTGTCCTGTTGTTTCTCTTATCGCTCTGCACATACGTTACTGAACTGTAACATGCATGCCACAAGACTGAGATTGAGTCTATCTGTTGATTCTCAGCTTCAGTTCCAGTCAGACCTACAGATCACACACATGTACTCTGGAGAAGGGGAGGAGGTGAAGCTCTTCCTGCCAGTGTGGCCAACTGGGAACGTAGAGGACTGGCTGAGGGATGTGGAGAAGTCTATGAAGGCCACACTGAGAGATAACATTGACCGCTCACTCAAAGACTACCCCAAGGTCTGAGATATTGACTTTCACTTCAATGGTTATAATGTGTTTTCTACACTTGTATATGTGTTCAGTTTTTGAAGGGTTTTTGTGTGTATCTTGACCCCTCAGCAACCTCGTGTAGAGTGGGTGCTGTCATGGCCTGGTCAAGTGGTAATAGCTGGCTGTCAGGTCTTCTGGACTGCTGAGGTGTCTGCAGCTTTAGAACAGGGAGACTTAACTGACTGCCTTTACCCCCAGCTACAGACACAGGTGTGCACTAGCTATTAGACAGGATAATATTAAAATGAAATAACACTTTAAATATCCACAATTTGCAAAAAAAATTACTGAAGCATTTCATTGTTTATTGCTCTCATTCATACTCAGTATTGTAGACCCTACAGAATATGTTGACATTTTTGTTTGTGCAGTTGGGTGACTTGGTGAAGCTGGTGAGAGGGGGTCTTTCTAAGATGCAACGGGCTGTGCTTTCAGCCCTCATTGTCATAGAGGTTCATGCCAAGGATGTTGTTGCCAAACTGGTGGAGCAGGAGGTGTCAAGCATCAATGACTTTGAGTGGATCAGCCAGCTAAGGTTATCTTTTTGTTTTGTTCTGTTGTGGGGTTTTTCTTCTGCTACTCCTGACCTCCAAGTTCGTTGTATACATATTCTGATATAATGTATATTGTGGGTGCAGAAAGTGTAAATTCATCTCATACTGTTTGCAGATATTACTGGGCAAAAGATGATTTATACATCCGTGCAGTGAATGCCGAATTCTTGTATGGATATGAGTACCTTGGTAACTCTGGACGCCTGGTCATCACCCCACTCACTGACAGGTAGTTAAGTCTAATGTTATCCAGTCTACCTTTACCTGATTGGCATCCACTGTGAAACACACCACTTTCTCCCTTTTAGATGCTACCTGACCCTGACAGGAGCTCTACACCTGAAGTTTGGAGGAGCTCCTGCAGGCCCAGCAGGGACAGGAAAGACAGAAACGACTAAAGATCTTGGAAAGGCTCTGGCCATCCAGACAGTGGTTTTCAACTGCTCTGATCAACTGGACTTCATTGCTATGGGCAA
The DNA here is from genome assembly GCF_900324485.2 of Mastacembelus armatus. Classification (NCBI taxonomy): domain Eukaryota; kingdom Metazoa; phylum Chordata; class Actinopteri; order Synbranchiformes; family Mastacembelidae; genus Mastacembelus; species Mastacembelus armatus. The sequence continues at coordinate 21,563,012 of NC_046637.1, read as the reverse complement.
GTTTCTTAAAGGTCTGGCCAGGTAAGATGCTTTTAACCTTTACAAGTGCTTAATTTTGATAACATCTCAAATCCTGCCACATACTTAAGAGCTTTCTTGTCTGTCTTCCATCCTGCAGCTCCGGGGCCTGGGCATGCTTTGATGAGTTTAATCGTATTGATGTGGAGGTGCTGTCTGTAGTGGCACAACAAATCACCACGATACAAAAAGCACAACAGCAAAGGGTGAGAAACTGGTTCACTAGAAGTTCGCAAGCAAACGTGTTAATAGTTGTTCTGAACAGCCACACTTTTTGTTTGAGTCAAAAGCTGGATGTTACAGAGAGGGGGAACATAATGTTGTTTAAATTCCAGAATAACAGCAGGCATGGTTAGGCAGTCTGTCCAAGAAAGCAAACAAATGTTGCACTTAGTTGTTCACATGAAAAGGGCCACAGTCTGCACAGCTGGCCAATTACAATGTTAAGTGGGTGTGAATGTTGGACTGTCTGTTTTGGAAGTAAGAAAGTTGAAGAAAGAAATGGTTGTACACAGACCCCCCTTGAAATATATAATATCCTGAAAAATGGAAAGCAAACAATAAATTGACAAAGAACATGTGCATGTGTGTGTGTTGTGTTTTTAGGCAGAGCGGTTTGTGTTTGAGGGCTCAGAGATCCCGCTTGTTCCTTCTTGTGCTGTATTCATCACTATGAATCCTGGTTACGCTGGCCGCACAGAACTGCCTGACAACCTCAAGGTTTGAAATGAAATCTTTCTCTTTGAAATCTTTAATAACCATACATAAAACACAGGATAGTTAGAAAGGGTTTAACAAATTAGATTATATTTTCAACAGGCCCTGTTCCGTCCTGTAGCCATGATGGTTCCTGACTATGCTATGATAGCTGAGATCTCCTTGTACTCATTTGGATTCAGTGACGCCAAAGTCCTCTCCAAAAAGATCACCACCACCTTCAAGCTCTCATCTGAACAGCTTAGCTCTCAGGTAGTGTATGGTTCAGAATTAGATCGGTTTAATCTCTACATATATTTTTGTCTTATCAAGAAAATGTGTATATGTGTATGTATTGGTCCATGGAAGTGTGATAATTGTGACAGAAATTACTTTAAAAACTATTTTTACTTACTATAAAATGAAATGAAATAAAAAGATGTAAATATGTGACTTTTACTCTTGTTTAAATGAAGGATCACTATGATTTCGGTATGAGAGCTGTGAAGACTGTGATTTCAGCTGCTGGGAACCTGAAGAGAGAAAATCCTGACATGAACGAGGTTAGAAGTACAGTATTTCTGTTGTTTACACAGAGAACATGGCATTATTGAAAGCCTTTCTGTCTAATTAATGCCTCCCCCTGCAATCTCACTGTCTCGCAGGAGCTGATCTGTCTACGGGCCATTCAAGATGTCAATGTACCAAAGTTTTTACAGGATGATCTGAAGCTCTTCAGTGGTATTGTGTCTGATCTTTTCCCTAAGACAAAACAGGAGCCAATCAACTATGGCACACTAGAAGAGTCCATTCGTAATGTCTGCAATACAAAAAACCTCAAAGATGTGGATGGTGCGTGTTTCTGATGTTTCTTGTTATGCTGTTACCTGTAATTTTGGAATGACTTGTTGACATGATTGTGACGTGGTGATTTCAGGTTATATTAGTAAGTGTATTCAGCTGTATGAGACCACTGTGGTAAGACATGGCCTAATGTTGGTGGGGCCTTCTGGATCAGGGAAAACCAAGGTGAGCATTTACATGTTGGTATAGTGTTAATGGTCTTGTGCACAAACTTGATAAGGATTTTTGTTTTGCAGCGTTGAGTCCTTTATGTTAGTACTACTGTTGTGTTTGTTAGTGTTATGAGATACTAGGTGCCGCGATAACAGCTCTCAAGGGCCAGCCCTCTGTAAGTGGTGGTGTGTATGAGCCAGTTCAGATCTATGTTCTCAACCCCAAATCTATCACCATGGGACAGCTCTATGGGGAGTTTGACTTGCTCACACATGAGTGGTAAGTGATGCTTTGTCACAAACTAGCAGAACAATTAAAAAAAGGGATATACTATACAAACACTTTGCCCCCCTGCCCCCCTCCCTCCATAGGACAGATGGTATCCTCTCATCTCTTATCCGTGGAGGTGCAGCGTCCATGGACAACGAGAAAAAGTGGTACATGTTTGATGGGCCAGTGGATGCTGTGTGGATCGAGAACATGAACACTGTGCTGGATGACAACAAAAAACTGTGCCTCAGCTCTGGGGAAATCATCAAGCTCACTGATGTAAGGTCAAGTCTTTACAGTCTTGATTTTTGTCGCTCTGTTGTCTGTTTTCTCATGTGCATCCATGTGTTTGGTGTCCTCCTCTTGCAGGTGATGACCATGATGTTTGAGGTGCAGGATTTGGCGGTGGCCTCCCCAGCCACAGTGTCTCGGTGTGGTATGGTCTACCTGGAGCCCAGCATTCTGGGCCTTATCCCTTTTACAGAGTGCTGGCTGAAGCAGGTCCCTGAAGCCCTGAAACCATACACAGATCAGCTTAATTGCCTGTTTACCAGGTTCCTGCAGGTGATAGGGAATGCAATGTTAAGGCCATGTCATTATCGTAGATCATGATAGTATAAACAGTACCATTTTCTTATTAATTTTTCTGTGCTTTTCCACAGGTCTCAATTAGATTTGTCCGCACATCAGTGAAGGAAGTCATTACATCCCTAGACAGCAACCTTGCCTGCAGTCTGCTTAAACTTATGGACTGCTTCTTCAGTCCTTTTGACAAAAAAATGGTATGTTTGTTGTTTTGCTCTGTTAGAATAAGCCTAAATAAAGGAATGCATTGACGTTTGTGTCAATAAGCTGTTTGAAACAAGAAGACTCCTAGTAGAAGTTTCAGCTCTGTGTCCTATGTTATCTTAGCGTTGTGCTCCTATCAGCTTTTATTTGTTTTGTAGGATGAAAGGCCACCACCTCAAAAAAGATTGGATCGTCTGAAGGAGCTGATTGAGCCGTGGTTCTTTTTCTCTCTGGTGTGGAGTGTGGGAGCCACGGGAGATGCATCCACCTGCCAGCGCTTTAGTGCTTGGCTCAGGACCAAGATGGCAGAGGAGAAAGTCAGATCACTACCTTTGCTTTGACATGATAATGTCAAATGATATTTGTATTGACAGCTGGATTCATTCTTCACAGCAGTATACTTTAATTAATGTAATTGTATTTGTGCTTCAGATTCAATTATGTTTCCCAGAAGAGGGCCTGGTATATGACTACAGGCTTGATGACGCAGGAATTAGTAACTTGGAGGATGATGATGAACATGAAGAAAGAAAAGTAAACAGATCATAGTTAAACATAAGAACACAAAATATATTATACATATTATACATGGACCACTAAGGCTATCAGATCAATTTTTTCAATTGATCCACTCATCTTTTCACTTATACTCTAGGTCCAGTGGGTCAGCTGGATGAAATATGCAGAGAGTGTTGTAATCACTCCTGAGACAAATTATGCTGACATCATCATACCCACTGCTGACACAGTAAGAATGTCATTCCTGATGGATATGCTTTTAACCAACAAGAAGCCTGTGAGTATTTTCATTGTAGTTAATCTTCACACATTAATCTACAAAAACATTTGTTTGAAATCTATTTTAAAAATGTCCATATCACTTATTTATGAAAACTGTGTACTAATCCCAATAATAAATGCTCTACATTTAATTGCTTGCATTCCATTTGAAAAGGCACCACCAGACTAAATTTGTATTTGTGTGTGTGTGTGTGTGTGTGTGTGTGTGTGTGCATGTGCGCACGTGTGTGAGGGTGTGTGTGTGTGTGTGTGTGCGCGTGCGTGTGTGTGTGTGTGTGTGTGTGTGTGTGTAATCCAGGTGCTCTGTGTTGGTCCTACTGGCACAGGAAAAACCCTCACCATATCAGACAAGTTGCTGAAGACCATGCCTGCTGAATACATTTCACACTTCCTCATGTTCTCTGCTCGCACCTCAGCCAATCAGACTCAAGACTACATCGATAGTAAACTAGACAAAAGGTATGAATGCGATACTTTATATTTTCCATCCAATACAATACAATATATGGTGTTTGTGACTCACCCTTTGAATGATGCGTATGCCTGTGTGTCAGGCGGAAGGGTGTGTTTGGGCCTCCAATAGGGAAGTACTTTATCTTCTTCATTGATGACTTAAACATGCCCATGTTGGAGACGTATGGTGCCCAGCCTCCTATTGAACTGCTGCGGCAGTGGATGGACCATGGAGGCTGGTATGACAGGAAGCAGATAGGTGAGAACATTCAAGCTTTTTTTCATTTTCCTAACATTGCTGTCTAGTGAAACTTTAGTATTACCCCATCCCTAAAATATAAATAGTTTCTATTATATTATGTAGATGTGTGTTTAGTCATTTTAGCTCATAAATTCACAGCATCACATTTGATTCTGCTTCTGTTTGGCTTTCCCTGTCCTTTCTTCATAGGGACATTCAAGCAACTAGTGGATATCAATTTTGCTTGTGCCATGGGGCCTCCGGGGGGAGGACGGAACCCCATTACCCAGCGTTTCACTCGCCACTTTAACTTCCTATCGTTTACTGAAATGGATGATGCAAGCAAGAAGAAGATTTTCTCCACCATTCTGGGCAATTGGATGAGTGAGTCAGAGTGGCTGTGTCTGAATTTATCATGGTTGGACAATTGCTGCAGGGTGGAGAGTATGTACATGATCTTGTGAAAAATAATGTGTACAGTTTGTAATTGAGTCTTCTTTCTCTTTCAGATGGAAATATGAGTAAAAAGGACCCAGGCAGTGAGTCAATGACCCAGAGCAAGGAAGTAGAGGAGGAGTGCAAATCATATTAAATATCATTTACTGTTCTATAAGTATAAAAAGTGAAAGCTAAAATGACACGACAGGACTGCTTTCCATTTCAAGTTATGTTATTTAGTCACCACATTTAAAAATGTTAAAAAAGATGATTAAAGCTTCTGAAAGTGTCCCTAAAAACATGTTCTAAAAAGCCTAAAGTGAATGGATTTTCACTTCATGTTATAGTGTTGTCATTTTTCCATCATTCTGTTTCATCAGGACCGGTGCCAGTGATCCAGCCACTGAATGAGCCTCTGGTAGACGCTACAATCCGAGTCTACTCCACCATTACCACTCAGCTTCTCCCAACCCCAGCCAAGTCCCATTACACATTCAACCTTAGAGACTTGTCTAAGGTCTTCCAGGGCATTCTCATGGCTGAGGCTGTCATGATAGAGGTAGTCAGATCCAACCAGATAAAATTAATATGAAATAATTGCATATGCTGTGATGAAATCAATTGCTGGAATATCTTTTTCATGATGAGTCACTTAGTGTATTTGAAATAACTTGTATAGGTGGTGTATTATGCTGCCCATGCATGCCATCCTGACAATAGCTGCAACAGCATTTCATGGAATACTAGAATAACCATGTCTCATGAATTTGAAGTGAGATGTTTTTGTCTTCTAATCCTCTATATAAATGTGGAATTATTTTGGTATTCTTTAGGACAAACTGCAACTGCTGCAGCTGTGGTACCACGAAAGCTGCCGGGTTTTCCAAGACCGTCTGGTGTGTGCTGAGGACAGGGACTGGTTCAACTGGCTCCTGACGGACTGCATTCAGCAGTTTGACTGCAGCTTTGAAGAGGTTGTGTCCTGCCAGCCTGTTCTCTATGGGGATTTCATGATTCCTGGGGCTGAGCACAAAGTCTACACACTCATAGAAGATAAGGAAAAGGTGAGTAAGGTCAACTAATACTTGACATATTTTAATTTAAATTTATGTTGCTAAACATCGAACATCTTTTGAATACCTACATGATTCTTTGGCTGTAAATGTTACCAAAATACTTCATTCATTTTTTACCCCTGGTGTATAATGTGTTTTCTATATTACATTGTGCAGTTAGTGAAAGTGATGGAAGATTACATGGAAGACTACAACCAGAGCAACACCACCAAGATGAAACTGGTGCTCTTCATGGATGCCATTGAGCATGTGTGCCGTGTCAGCCGTATCTTGCGTCAACCCATGGGCAATGCCCTTCTGCTTGGAGTGGGTGGCAGTGGGCGCCAGTCACTTACTAAGTTGGCCTCATATATGTGAGAGTCCCACACTTAATGCATTTCTCATCAGAATAAGCTGAGCACACAATTTTCCTGTCAGCAGTTGTTTGTCTGCTAGGATTTACACCACTGTTTTAAAAATTATGTATTACTGTTAACCTTTTTCCAAAGTGTATATAAGTTTTAGATTAATGCCAACTTTCTGTTACCGTTCCTCCTAGTGCACAATTTAAATTAGGGTGCAAAGGCTGAATTCATGACTGCAGACATTTCATTATTGTTATTTTATGCCAAAGTTGCACTGCTGTCATACAGTTCACATTTTTCAAACAGGAGCTTAAAAAAACTCTAGTTAATGTGCTATAAATGTCTTGATGCCCAGTCTTCATAGCTTGTTTGTCCACATTCAGGTCAGAATACGAGTGTTTCCAGATTGAGCTGTCTAAGAACTACGGTCAAACAGATTGGAGGGAAGATATTAAGAGTATCCTGCTGAAAGCTGGCCTTCAAAACCAGCAAATCACTTTCCTCTTTGTGGACACACAGGTAAACAGAAGCACTTTTTTTTTATCACCTGCTGGATTTGTTAGAAAAAATACAGCCTAGAAATATACTTAGATTTTCTAGTACACTTCAGTGAAAAAGTGGAAGTTGTGTGTACTGTTACACTTAAATCAACTTATGTTAGAGCACAAATGAAGAAATGCAAAAATATAAATCTCAGTAATCCAAAGTGTCAGTATGTATTTCTTATATTTCTGTAAGACTCACTGCATTTTACTCATTAATATCTTTGTGTGTTTTTGCCAGATTAAGAGTGAGTCATTCCTAGAGGATATCAACAACATTTTGAACTCTGGGGATGTTCCCAACCTGTATGCGACAGATGAGCAGGAGCGCATTCTGACTGCAATGAAGCCAGTGGTGATAGACCTGGGGCAGCAGCCAACTAAAGCCAACCTTATGGCTGCCTATGTCAGGAGGGTCCGCAGTAACATCCACACTGTACTCTGCATGAGGTTTGGAAATGCAACAAGCTTTTTTCACTTAATCAGAATCAAATTAAAACCAATGGATGAAGTTTCCATCCTTCCTTCTTCTTCTTCTTCATTCCCTGCTGCTCATACCACCCTTCACTTCTTCCTCTGCAGTCCTATTGGTGAAGTGTTTCGTGCACGACTGAGGCAGTTTCCCTCACTGGTAACATGTTGCACCATTGACTGGTTCAGTGCCTGGCCAGAAGAGGCTCTCGAAGCTGTGGCTGCATCATTTCTTAATGAGCTGCCTGAATTAGAAGCCAGCCCCATGGCCATGCGCGGACTGGTGAGGATGCCATGTGTGTCAGTAAATTGTGGTGGCCTTGCCCAAACAAGGAAGGTGCACTAATTAAAATGACAACATGGGGGAAAAAAAACAAAATGTGTCAACAGATGTGTTGCATAATGTGGATGCTTTGTCCAATAACTTAAAGTCACTCTTTTTTTTTTTTTTTTTTTGAGAAATTGGCTAATCTAGTTCATATTTGGTCATGAGTTTGACCACAGTCGAAGCAGAATGCTCATAGTTATGGACATCTCTGCAAATATAGATTTATAACCAGGATAAACAAATACAAACTACTTTCAACGAACTATTTACTGCCTGAAAAGAAAGACACAAAAGAGAAAGAAATATAATCAAAAATCTAAAATATTGATATAATGTTTTATTAATCCCATTCTCTCACTAACTGATTCTCCTCCCCAGTCAATGATGTGTGTGAAGATCCACCAGATGGTAGCCAGAAAGTGTGAACAGTACCTGGCTGAGCTTTCACGACACAACTATGTCACACCCAAGAGCTACCTGGAACTGCTCAAGATCTTCTCAGATCTCATTGGACGCAAGAAGCAAGAGCTGTGTAGTGCTCGTCAGCGCATGAAAACTGGTCTGGACAAGGTAAGGCACTGGGGAGGAGAAATAATAATAAACACTTGAGTGGAATTTGAAGTTTAACAGTATGAATGAATGTGTAATTTGTGTACATATGCTTAATTCATACTCTAAGCCAACTGTATATTGTATGGTGATCCTGCAGCTCCTTAGTACAGCACAGGATGTGAGTAAGATGCAGGAGGAGTTGGAGACGATGAGGCCTCTTTTGGAGGAAGCTGCTAGGAACACTGAAGTCACCATGGAAACCATTAAAGTAAGGAAATACTAAGAGTTACAAAGAAACAAGCCACACACTAATAAAATATATATCATTTTCTCTGAATTGTTTGGCCCTAATATTAAATTCCTCTTTCCAAAATATATACAAATGTTTAAGTTGATGCTTTGGTTTACTGAAATCTACAATTAACTTTTCTTAACTACCTCGGCCAAATTATAAAAATTGTGAACTTTGAGTATTCTTTATATTTTATGTTGACAGAAAGATACAGTGGTTGCAGAGGAGACCAGAAAGTCAGTGCAGGAAGAAGAAGCTAAAGCATCAGAGAAAGCCAGTTTTGCAGGAGCCATTGCAGCAGATGCCCAGAGAGACTTGGATGAAGCTCTGCCAGCCCTGGATGCTGCCCTAACTAGCCTCAAGTCACTCAATAAGAATGATGTCACTGAGGTCAGAGTTTTGGATGATAATTGGTCAAGCTATTCTTCAAATACTACTGCACTGTCAGTTGTAGGCGGAATATAACCAATGACTGATTTTTTTGTAATTTTAATTGTTTCTGTGGATTTGGGATTAAATTCTGTCTATAGGTGCGAGCAATGCAGCGACCACCCCATGGAGTGAAGCTGGTTATTGAAGCGGTGTGCATTATGAAGGGCATCAAACCCAAGAAGGTACCTGGAGAGAAACCTGGCACCAAGGTTGATGACTACTGGGAACCTGGCAAGGGTCTGCTACAGGACCCTGGGAAGTTCCTGGAGAGCCTGTTCAAGTATGATAAGGTAGAGCACATACCAAGTGGATTTATTTTGCTGTTTCAGTTTCATTGTCTTTCCAGACCATGATCTAAGTTTCATTATTTGATGCTGATTTGGTCCAATTTAAGATAAATTAAACTTTACTAATCCCTGATGAGAAATTCATGAAATACAAAATATTCTTTCATTGGATTTATTTATATTTATCAGAGGTTTTGACATATATTAAAAGAATAATCTTTTGCTGCTTATTCTTACAGGACAACATCCCTGATAATGTGATAAATTTAGTCCAACCCTACATAGATAATGAGGAATTCCAGCCAGCCTCCATTGCCAAGGTTTCCAAAGCCTGTACGTCCATTTGCCAGTGGGTGCGAGCCATGCATGTCTATCACTTCGTGGCCAAGGCTGTCAAACCTAAAAGGGTAAAAACTGAAATCCTTGTTTGAACCACTGTCTTGGTTCGTCATTTTAGATATTCTGTGACACCACTGCACAGTACTTCAATTAATGTTTCTTCACATAAAAATGTGATCTGAAGATTAAAAATATAACGATTTTTACAGCAAGCTCTCAAGGAGGCACAGGAGGACTTAGCAGTGACCCAGCGCATCCTTGATGATGCCAAAGAAAAGCTGGCAGCAGTAGAGAATGGCATTGCCTCGCTGCAGGCCAAGTACCAGGAATGTGTGGCTAAGAAAGATGAGCTGGACAAAAAGTACCAGCTGTGTGAAACCCGCCTCGTCCGAGCAGACAAGGTCAGAAGGAGGGATAAAATGAGATAAGATAACATTTTATTATTCTCAGGGAGAGAAAATTTGCATTGCAGCAGCAGGATAATTAAACCAGAGAAGTTGCTAAGAACATCATAAGCTGGAAAAAATATACACATAACAGAAAAGTCAGTACAAGTACATTACCCTAAACCACTGTATGATGGTGCAAAACTTGTATTATACATGTGACATAATAGATGTAGTTGTACTACTAGTAGGTGGAATTTATATCGATTAGTTTGTATGCATAATGAATAGTCTGAAACAGCTGTCTAAACAGCAAAATTAAAAGGTTTAGTGTACCAGACAGAAACTGCTCTTAAAAGATAAAGCCAAAGAAAATACAAGTTTCTTGAGAACATTATTTTTATTTTTGTCAACAAAACCTTTATTATTTGTAGATAGGTCATAATGATATATTCATTTTCTTCAGCTCATCGGCGGACTGGCAGATGAGAAGGTGCGCTGGAAGGAAACAGTGCAACATCTGGATTCCATGATCAATAATGTGGCAGGTGATGTGTTTCTGTCTGCAGGATACGTAGCATACCTGGGACCCTTCACTGTAAGTTGCTTGTAACTTCCTGAAGAATGCATATATAATAAAAATTGCATTATCCATTTTTACCATCATAATCAACTGCATTTGTCAATATTATGACGCTTTGCTGGTTGAAAATTAGAACTCCATAGACACTGTAATGTTTATTATTGAATGATAACATTTGAAGGAAATAGTTGAGAATGTATCACTTTTTTTCTGTCTGCTCCTTGTCTACACATATTTCTGCTACTTAGTGCAGCACTGTTGCATAGTTTGCATGAATGTGTTTGTTTTCAGGGAGAATACAGGGCAACCATGGCTGCAGAGTGGATGTGTTGTTTCAAAGAGCTAAGTATTCCACACAGTGATGATCCCAACCTGATCAACACCCTAGGAGATCCAGTCAAGATCCGCTCCTGGCAGGTTAGACCCAAACTTTCGTTAGCAGACCTTTGGAGTCAAAGCCTTTTAAAATGGCTTTAAAAACCTTTAAAAATATTCATTTTCAATAGTCAGACCAATAGATTGACTGAGCTTTTTCATGTGTTTTGACTTTAACTAAAGTCATCTTATCATCATCATATTTCTCTGTGCTTAGATATCAGGTTTGCCCAAAGATAACCTTTCAGTGGAGAATGGTGTGATTGCCCAGTATTCTCTGCGTTGGGCTCTGTTCATTGATCCTCAGGGACAAGCCAACACATGGATCAAAAACATGGTGAGGACACTTTCTTCTGTGTTCTAATCTGCCACTGAGATGTATAGCCATGTTTAGCCATGTCAAGATTTAATATATTCCTTTACATGTATAGTTTCATTTTAGATTTTGTGCCAATAATTGCCACTGCGTTCGCATCCCGGCCTTTCTGTGTGGAGTTTGCATGTTCTCCCTGTGCTTGCATGGGTTTACTCCGAGTACTCCGGTTTCCTCCCACAGTCCAAAAAACATGCATGTTAGGTTGATTGGTGACTCTAAAATTGCCCAGAGGAGTGAGTGTGAGTGTGTGAGGTTGTGTGTCTATATGTGTCTATATGTGGCCCTGCGACAGACTGGTGACCTGTCCAGGGTGTACCCCTGCCTTCCACCCGAGAGAGAGCTGGGATAGGCTCCAGCAGATCCCCGTGACCCTGAACCAGGAAAAGCGGGTATAGAAGATGGATGAATTGCCACTGCAGGGATTTTAGTGCATTGCAGTTTCAATCACAACATCTTATGAAAGTTTCTCAGTATCTGCTTTCACCCCTCATGCTTGTTTCCTCTTGTCATCCAGGAGCAACACAATGGGTTGGAGATTATAAAGCTCAGTGACCGGGACTTCCTCCGCAGCCTTGAAAATACCATTCGCTTTGGTAAACCCTGTCTTTTGGAGAATGTAGGAGAGGAACTAGATCCAGCTCTAGAACCTGTCCTGTTGCAGCAGGTGAATGCACACATCTGTTAACAAAAAAAACAAAAAAAAAAAAAACACTTGTATGTTATGCAAGAATCTACCACACATTGTCCTGCTTGCCTTGCATTTATGGCTTTTAGACATTTAAACAACAAGGCAGCACAGTGCTGAAGCTGGGCGATTCAGTCATCCCCTATCATGAAAGCTTCAAGATGTACATCACCACCAAGCTGCCAAACCCACACTATTCTCCTGAGCTCTCTACCAAAGTCACCCTCATTAACTTCACCTTGTCTCCCAGGTAACACACAACATACACTAGTAGTGGACACACTTTACCATTGAATTGAATGAGAAAGTGTGTCCAAACTTTTGACTGGTTCTGTAAATCCTATCAGTTATGATCACATTTAATTCAGTGCCATCGCTGGAAAGGTCTGGCTCAAAAATCTTATTTGCTTGATGCTGTGTCACCTAATCTCAGCAATAAAGATGAGGAATTAAAAATACAGTTTTACTATTAGAAATGATGAAGCACATTCCTTTGGATATGATTTAGTATTTTTTTATGCAAAATCTCTTCATCTTGATGCACCAATCTTGTAATTACTGAAATATTACAAGAGGGCATGACACATAATATGCCGCTAGTGTTTGTAAGCAGTCTTAATGCTTACAGACAGAAGTCCATCTTAATGTGGCTTAATCATGGACTCACTCTAGTTATCAGTCTTTGTGTTAATGTGTTTTCTCTGTGTATTCAGTGGGCTACAGGACCAGCTGCTGGGCCAGGTGGTCGCTGAGGAGCGTCCAGACCTGGAGGAGGCTAAGAACCAGCTGATCATCAGTAATGCCAAAATGAAACAGGAGCTGAAGGAAATTGAGGATGAGATCTTGTTTCGACTCAGCTCCACAGAAGGAAACCCTGTGGACAATGAGGAGCTCATCCAAGTGCTGGAGGCTTCCAAGATCAAAGCTGGCGAGATCAAGGTTTCATCATAGAAGCTGAAAATGTTTTGGTTTTCTTTCCTGACGTATAACTTGACCTCAAATGTCATACTTCATCAATGTTTCATGAAAGTATTAAGCTGCTGCTGTTGGATTCTTTACTAACACAAAGTGTTTTTAATGGCAGGCCAAAGTGAGGGCTGCAGAAAGGACAGAACGTGACATCGATGCAACTCGTCTGCAGTATGTGCCAGTGGCTGTGCGCACCCAGATTCTCTTCTTCTGCGTATCAGACCTGTCCACTGTTGACCCAATGTATCAGTACTCTTTGGAGTGGTTCCTTGGCATCTTCATGGCTGGCATTGCCAACTCTGAGAGAGCAGGTAGAAAACGGTTTCACTGTGAATTTCATTATGTGCCCTGGCTGCTAGATTGTACACAAAACTGCGCCTGTGCCACTGACTAGTTCTTGTTTCTCACAGACACACTGAAGAACAGAGTTGCCAACATCAATGAATATTTCACCTTCAGCCTGTACAGCAATGTGTGCCGCAGTTTGTTTGAGAAGCATAAACTCATGTTTGCCTTTCTGCTGTGCACTCGACTCATGATGAATGAAAACAAGATTGACATGGTGAGCAACATGAGATTCTCCTGTCTGTTACTGGCTGTTTCCTTACCCGTTTAACCTCCTCTAGGAATTCAAAGAAATAAAGTTAGCAGAATTAATAGGATAAATCCGAGTGCATTTTGATGAATCTGCATTTTGCCTTTCTGTCAGGCTGAATGGCGGTATCTCCTGTCGGGAAGGATGCCCATCCAAGAGCTGAGCAACCCAGCGGTGAGCTGGCTGTCAGATCGTGCCTGGAAGGACATTCTGGGTCTCAGCACTCTGGAGAACTTCAGCAACCTGGCAGAGAGTCTAACCGAACATCTGGAGGATTTCAAGAGAATTTTCGACAGCAACCAGCCTCACAGGTAAGAATAGATAACCTCTTGTTAACAAATGCACACTTAATTCCTTCATTAGCACCATGCAGACACTGTCATTATCTGTCTATGTATAAACGTGTGTGTATTTGTCTATAGAGAGCCCCTCCCTGGACGGTGGGACTCAGAGCTAGACTCATTCCAGAAGCTGTTAATCCTTCGCTGTCTGAGGGCTGACTGCCTCATTCAAGGCCTGCAGGACTTTGTCTCAGCTCAGTTAGGACAGCGCTTCATAGAACCTCAGGTACAGTCTCTCTTCTCCTTCTTTCCTTAATGTTGATGGTGATTTCATTTTGTACACGCTGATACAAAGGTATTTTTAGCTCTGTGACTGTGGCTGTAAAGTGTAGATATCTTAACATGACAATAGTGGTTTCATCATGTATTTTGTCAGGGTCTACAACAACCATTAATGTTTTGACTAAGGAATTAGCTATACTAACTTCAATGTTTTCTGATTGTTTGCAGCGTTATTTATGACTTTGTATGCCTCGCTCCATCTTCCCACAGACATCAGACCTGTCTGTGGTCTTCACAGAGTCATCCCCTTCCACTCCACTCATCTTTGTCCTTTCACCTGGCACTGACCCTGCTGCCGACCTCTACAAGTTTGCTGACGTCATGCAGTTCTCCAAGAAAATGAGTGCCATCTCTCTAGGCCAGGGCCAGGTCAGGGTGCAGCTAGATGCCCCTCTCTCTCTATCTCTTACACTCTTCTCTCTGTCACACTCACATACACCATTCTTATTTGTCTAGTTAAGAATGGCTCTATTTCTGACCGAAGGCCCGCAAAGTGCACAACACTAGTTAGACAGATGTTAGATTCCAGGACACTTCAGAACTCACAAACCAGCCATTAAAAAATCCCCTCTTTTTATTTAGGTTTAACATTTAACATAAATAGAGTCATCTTCTAGAAACCTGAAACCTTGTGGCCATCTGTGCATTTTTCCAGCAACACATTCCTCTGCCTGTTCAATGGGTAGCATGTGTTTATCACATTACTTGCAATTATGTGAGTTAGAAACCTGCCTTGTGCTGGGCTGGTGCAGCACCCTGTCTTCGGTTTCTGTCTACACTGAACTGAAGACTAAAGCCTTCTTAAAGGACTCTTAGTGTATTTGTAGATAGTTGTGCCCTATCCTGCAGTCAAAATATTTACCATGTTACGCACTCCCAGAATTAGGAGCAACATTTGGGAAACATGGATGCTGTTTCTCGTGGTCGTTGTTGTTGTTGTTTTTATATCTTGTCTTTATTCTGGTGTTCGTGTGAATCAGGGCCCCTGGGCTGAGAAAATGATGCGCACTGCCATGGAAAGAGGTCAGTGGGTCTTTTTCCAGAACTGTCACCTGGCGCCCAGCTGGATGCCTTCCCTGGAGAGACTCATCGAAAACATTAACCCACTAAAGGTGAGAGCGGATACATACACAAAAGACCATGGGCATACATGAAACTATAGACCCCAGAATACCTGGCAAAACAAAACTGCCTCAGTGAGTTGATTCTTACTATGTGCTAGATTGGTGAAACACACAGAACTGACCTATGACTTGGACAGTTTTAGTTACATCCTTCACTCTTCCTGGGCACCACTTTCCCAACTCTTTCACAGGTGCACAAGGACTTCCGTCTGTGGCTCACAAGTCTTCCCAGCAACAAGTTTCCAGTGGCCATTCTCCAAAATGCCTCCAAGATGACCATTGAGCCTCCCAGAGGCATAAAGGCCAACCTGCAGAAAACATACCTGAGGCTCACCAATGATTTTCTCTCCTCTTCCACCAAGGTCGGCCTCTTCTTCAGTCAACCTCCCAATGAGTTTGCTATTCCTTCTCATTATATTTATCTTCTCATCAGTTACGTTGGATTAGAACATCTGCCTCTCTCCTTTCTCCCCAGATAGCAAACTTCAAGTCCTTGCTCCTGTCTCTGTGTTTGTTTCATGGAATTGCTTTGGAGCGAAGGAAGTTTGGCGCTCTGGGCTTCAACATTCCCTACGAGTTCACCGACGGTGATCTGAACATCTGCATCAGCCAGCTCAAAATGTTCCTGGATGAGTACCAGGACATCCCATACAAGGTAATGGAGAGAAGGTTTCTGTGCATTTAAGTACAGAGAACAATTCCAAATGTACATCTTTTGCCAACCAAATGTCTCTTTTTCTGTTGTTTTATCACTACTCTAATCATTTCCTTTTAAATTCTAATTTCCTAATGTTTCATATTACACTTGTCAACAGCTCACAGTTATTGAAATTGGCAGACAAGTTTTCTTCTCAGCCAGAGAATTTGTGTGTGTCTTTGTATGTTTATCAGCTTGTCTCCGCTTTTTCCACTTCACCTTCCAGGTTCTAAAATACACTGCAGGGGAGATTAACTATGGTGGCCGTGTGACAGATGATTGGGACAGACGTTGTCTTCTCAGTGTTCTAGAAGACTTCTACTGTCCTGCTGTTCTTACTGATGACCATGTCTACTCCTCATCTGGAGTCTACCGGCAGATAGACACACAACTCGATATTAAGGTCAGATAAACGCACGAGCATTCGAATGATAGTGATAAGAGTAGCCCATTAAGGACTTCAGCCTTTGGCTGCATCAGCTGGTATGTGCCAGAATGGCATATTTTGTCTAGGACTGGGCATTAAAAGGTAACTCACTGCTCAGTGTACACAGTGGTGAGTGTTCAACAAGTGCACCACAGTCATCTATGAAACAGGATTTTATTTTTGTAACAAAATCACGTCACCAAAATTAAAATATATTTTAAATAAGCAAAATATAGCCAATATACAGTATTTTGTCACTGCATTAAAAGATCAACGTACAAAGTTACACTGACACGTGTCATCATTTAAATATAAAGCAACCATAAAGTGCACAAAAGTGGAATTGCCCAGATCAGAGTTAAAACTTAATTATTAAGACTTACTGCACTGCAGTTTTGGATCCTGTGCATTATTGCTTATTGTAAAAGGTCATATGACAGTTCTTTTACTGCCTTTAACAACCAAGGAAATGTAATAAATGAGACTGTATTTGTCCTGTTGAAAAAAGTTAACTGTACACATCTGCATGCGCACAGGTGTAGATATTGACATGTTGAGTCTAGACAGACTACAAGTTCTGAATAAAATTGTTTTAACATCTTTTAAATGACTGTCATG